>NW_020664489.1:4659627-4683750 GCF_002925995.2 Terrapene triunguis | reverse complement strand
CCCCTGGCGGCCCAGCCCTCAGCCGCCCAGGATTTTCCCGGACATGTCCGGCTTTTTGGGATTTCCCCCCGGACAGGGATTTGAATCCTAAAAAGCCGGACATGTCTGGGAAAATCTGGACGTATGGTAACCCTAGCATTGATCAGCTATCTTAATAAACAGATTCACAGAACTCTAATGGTATATCTACACTGCAATAAAAATCCCAGGGCAATGACTCTCAGAGCCCAGGTCAGCTCACTCGGGCTTGGGCTGTGGGGCTAAAAATAGCAATGTAGAAGTTCTGGCTCAGGCTGGAGTGTGCCTCTAACCCTCCCACCCTGTGGGGTGTCAGAGCTCAGGCTCCAGCCCAAACGTGGACACTGAACTCTGATATACCCCCGGCCCCAGCTCAAATCAGCTGAGCTGGGCCAGCCATGACCCTGCTGTGGTCTTTTATTGCAGTGTAGACATAGCCTAAGGGCCTCAGTGTCTGAATGCTTCCAGCGAAGTGTTAAGTGCTCTCAAGTCCCCCTAAAGCTAATAGGAGTCGAGAGCACTCAGCTCTTCACAGGAAATGGTCAGCACCTTCCAGCACTTGGCCCTAGCATCAGTGACCACTCTCTGTGATCAGCCCAGCATTGGTTTTGCTAAGGAATAATGGATAGGGCTTCCCATAAACTATCTTTGGAGCCTATCAAAGCCACTTTTTACTGACTCGCTTCTCTCCTCCCCTATTCCATCCCTGGCACACGAGCTTGCAGATTGTGCCACAGTAAGGAACAAAACCAAGAGTGAGGGACCAGAATCTGCATCCATATGGGCCCTACCATTAGGCTGGGCCGATAGTGTTTAAGCTGATGCAGCAAACTGAAATAAATGGATATGGAGTAACTAGCAATCAATATAACATCCTATAATATTTGTAAATACACAAATACAGAGAGGTTCCAATTCCGTTGCTACGTTAGATTAATGTACACTAACACGGGTGTTCTGTAACACTTGGAAATGCAAATTCTTATACTCTAAGAGACCAACAGCAAAAATATCCTTCAGACTAGTTAGTTGCTGAAGATTCTGTGAAAACCAATTGATTTGGTCCATGCTCTGGGAACGGGTCCCACATGCATCCATTAAACATTCAAAATAGCAGTAAACTCTCATTTATTATTCTCAGTGATGGGCAGTCTTGCTCCCCCACATCCACATATTATTTAGGCCTTGTCTACACTGCACAATTACGTCAACCTATGTTAGGTCAATGTACAGCAACCACATTAATTACTGCAATTTTTCATGTCTACGCTACCCTCCTTCTGCCAGTGGTGTGCGTCCTCACCAGGAGCCCTTGCACTGATTTAAATGGGGCAGTGTGCGGTGCTGACAGACCAGGATCTCAGCTCCATGCAGAGCCCTCAGCTATGAGCTCTGCTGCTGGGCGCTGATTGCCTGGGATGTGAGTGCCAGGCAGCAGGGCTAACAGCCCGGACTGTCAGCCCTCAGCAGCGGTGCTCACAGTTGATGTAAGTAATGCAGTGTCTACACAGACACTGCATCACCCTAACTACCTCGACCTAAGTGATATGCCTCTCGTGGTAGTAGATTTATTATGTCGGCGTAGTGGTGGACTTACATCAGTGGGAGCAACGCTGCAGAGTAGACACTTACAGAGTTAGGTCGACGTAAGCTGCTTTTTGTTGACCTAACTCTGTAGTGTAAACCTGGCCTCAGATTGAGGCAGCTAATGCCATTTAGCTTGTACCCTGTGTGAGGTAAGGTCCTATGTTTTTGTTTGTTCTGTGAAGTGTCCAGCCCAGCTAAGGTATTGTGTAAATTATACTATAAAACCAAGAAGACTACACATTAGATTTTTTTTTGGCAGGACGCTTGTCATATGTGAGGGGCTTGTGTTAAAAATATTGTTATACTTTCTGTCAAAATTACCACAGTACCTAGATCAAATGTAAACAACATGCCTGGGTTTGGTAACTGCAGAGCCCAATTCTTCCCTTTTGAAGTTAGCCTATGTCGAGAACGTAGGGAACTTCTGCATTATCTTTATGAATAATGTGTGTGACTCAGTTTACCTGTTTAATGTTATGCTGCTTGTTATCTGAGCTCATGGGGGTACTTGCTGGGAGTGGGGATCAATGGACTAGTGTGTGTCTGTCACATAACAATGTCTGGGATGGGTGAGTGGACCCATTGACATTTGAATAGGTCTACCTGGGCAATTCAATGGCTGTGCTAACTAAAGTGGCCAATCTAAGAAAATTGGTTCTGCCAGGTGGGCTGGTAACTATGCAACAGATCAAGTGGTGGGGTACTTTCATCACATGATGGGACTAATTAGGGGCCTGGAAGTTACAAAAGGAAGGGTCTCTCACTGGCCATTTTGGAGAATGGAAGGACTCTGATTGCAGGGGTGTGACTGGGGTCCCAGGGGAGCCACACTGAGGTTACTCCAAACTGTAAAGAATGGGGCAGACAATCCCCAAAGCTGGTGGATATTCCAATAATTAGATTTATCAAGCCAGCACAAAACAGCTTCTGTAATCCCTTACTGGTTACCCAGAAGACAAAACACAGTTCCCTTAAAGCAACCAGCCTTGGGCTTCCACCCAGACACCCAAATCAGATATGGTGAGGATTACTGAAAATCTTATTCATCACAGAAGAAAGTTCTACCAATCCCAAAGGATTGGACACATCACCTCCCAGGTTAATGAATATTTCAGATCTTACCCAAATACACACTTGAAGCCAATTCTTATTAACTAAACCAAAATTTATTTAAAAAGTAAAGAAAGAGAATATTGGTTAAAAGAAAAGTATACATACAGACATGAGTACAGGTCTGAGATAAGTTTTATAGTAGAGATGGTGAGCTTTGTAGTTGCAAAGAGTTCTTTCAGAATAAGTCCATATGTTATAGTCCAACATTCATATCCAGGGTGATTCAGGTGGGACTGGAGATCTCAGTCTTACGACTTAAGCTTCCCCTGCATAAAGCATCAAGTACATCTGAGATAAAAAGAATCAGGACCCAAGGGTTTTTTATACAGTTCTCTGGACAGCTCCGAGTCCTTAGGTGAACAATAGTCAATCATCGAGACTTTGAAGTAGACCTATTTCCTAAGCATCATTGCTAATTAGCTACTGAGATTAACATAAGGCAATTGCCTGTTTTCTGCCATTTGCAGGTGATTCGTTACACATTTCAAAGAGAGATCAATACAGTGATATCACTATATTTACAGTTCATTTAAATGTTAAGATCTCCTTTTGATCTCTGAATTAACAGAATACAGCATAGACAGGAACCGTTTGGTTACATTTTTAACCTCTAACAATATATATGTAAACACACACAAATTATCTACCAATATGTCCCTAAAGGTTGAATTCGGATCATTTATCCTGCAGGATGCTTACCCCTTTCTGGCCATGTGTCACAAGAGGTCAGAGAAAAAGACTCAGATTCTAGATTTAGAAGAGAAGCCATGAACTGCAGGAGGGTGATCCTGGACACGCTACAGGACTCCGATCAAATACTAAAGAATGTTCGAGTGATGAGGAAACTGAGGCAGGAAGTGGAGTATAGAAATTTTATTGTTTTGTCTGGATCTGTATATTTCTTGTGCTGTCTTAAATAAAGAGTGATTGGGTTTGGAATCCTTTTGCAAAATATGTGTGTTTTGTGCTTTAATTACCACGTGCCCCTGGAGAGGTAAACTGTAAACCAGAGTGCCCACAAGGTTGGAGCTCTGCGAAAGCACGTGCTTAAGCTGCCACTTAGTAAGCTGGCACTAATTTCTGTGCCTATACAGTTAGACCCAGGTCTCAGCTCTCAGAAGGAGATTCTAGACAAAGGATCTGGACTCTCTCTGTGTTCCTGGAGACTCAGAGGCAATGCCTGTATTCTGCTCAGACTCTGGGAGCTTGAGAGCACATACGTCCAGTGTGATGGGATCCAACACAGAAGTCTGGTAAGTGTGCAGCAGGGGGAGCTTGATCAGGGGTGTGACTCCATTACTGCAGTCAATGGGAAGTTAATGGGAATTGTGTCTGAGAGATTTGACCTAAGTGTAACTGATTTAAATTTATACGAGTTCTGTAGATTAGATATGTAAAAAAGAAAGATACAAGTAGAATAATATATAGATTGTTACTCCCTTTGCTGCAGATAGGTTTCCCACTTGGAGCAGAGTCACGGTAAGTTCTCAGGGTATGTAATTTGTTTGTTCACATGTACGCAAGTCCTGCACCCCTGCCCTGTCTCCAGAAGCAGTCTGCTTCTGGAGGGGGCTGCACTTTCCCCTGCATCTACTGATCTAAGATACCCCATCCGTGGACTCACAAAGTCATTAGGTCCTCCTTGTCAACTGCCTCCTGGCACTGGCCAAGATGGCCATCCATCACTCCAGGAGGAGGAAGCTGGACGGGGGAGGGGTTCTCTGCAACTGTGGGGCCTATTTCTGTTCCCTTGTTCAATCATGTCTGTGGGCAGAGACACTCTGGACAGTGTCCACTGACTCCTTAGATGCCTTTGAGAAGCAGTGGGTGCTGTCCAGGGTTCTCTGCTTGGTGTCCCCTTCTGGTTGCCTGACTTTCAATCTTTGACCTCAGTGACCCTAACAGCATCCTAATGCAAGAGGGCAAGGGACTCATTAGTATCTGGTAGTGAATCAGCTGGTCTGACCAGTTGAATGTACCCCAACTGACTAACGTCATAACCTGTATTTAAAAGGTGTTGTGTAAGATATCAATAGAAAGCTAATAACATACTGATCATTAATATTATTGCATGGTGTATATATGGAGCATAGACTCAGAATTACGAACATATTGGAGATCACGTTATAGATGGTAAACATGACCATCCAGACAGCAGCAGGAGGAGATTTCAGGAAATAGATCAGTTTGCATTTTAGCAAAACCCAGCAGGAGAAGAAACCAGCATGGAACTTCCTTCACCAGGAGACTCCATGTTGCCTTCCTCACAGCTTGAATGAACTTCACTATGGCAGGTAATCCTCGGAAGAATCCATTTCAAAGGTTCGCTGGACTATAAAGGGAGGGGCAAAGAACCCCAAGTTAGAAGATAAAGGAACTGAACACTTTGGATGTGGTGGGAGATCCTGACCAGAGGGGTTGGTCAGACTCTTGCTGAAATATAGATTGGTAAGAAAATCACCTTGAACAAAGGCTTTTGCTTGTTTTGTTAAGTCTGAGCCTCTAGAAAGTGTTTTCCTTTTTTATTGGCTTGTGACCATTTCTAACTCTATCCCTTATACTTGAATCATATAAATTCCTATCTCCTTTTGTTAATTAACTTGTGTTACTTTCAGGGCCGGCTCTAGGATTTTTGCCGCCCTAGGCAAAAACAATTTTGGTCGCCCCCGCCCCGTTTTTTAAATGTTTGAGAGCCTGGGAGGGAGGGGGAGACTCCGAGTGGCCGCGGCGCGGGCGCCGCTCCTCCCCCTCCCTCCCAGGCTCTCAAGTCTGGGAGGGAGGGGGAGCAGCGGCGTGCGAAACGGCCACTCGGGCTCTCCCCCGCCTTCCCAGGTTTGAGAGCCTGGGAGGGAGGGGGAGACTCCGAGCGGCCGCGGTGCGGGCGCCGCTCCTCCCCCTCCCTCCCCCTCCCTCCCAGGCGTGAGAGCCTGGGAGGGAGGGAGGGGGAGCAGCGGCGCGCGAAACGGCTTTTTCGCGCGCCGCGGCCGCTCGGGATCTCCCCCTCCCTCCCAGGCAGCAGCAGCGGAGGTGAGCTAGGGCGGCCGCGGCACATTTTTAGGGGCGGCATTCTGGCGCCGGCCATGCCGCCCCTAAAAATGTGCCGCCCCAAGCACCAGCTTGTTTTGCTGGTGCCTAGAGCCGGCCCTGGTTACTTTCGATCTAAACCAAAGCAGTGCTGTGTTTGATTTAAAGTGAATGTTAACTCCAGTGAATGTTGCAAGCTGCTGGGTATAGTATCTTTAAAGGAACAAACAAACCTTAATATCTTTCTGAATTGTCCAGGAGAGGGCTGGCTGTTGCAAAGCACATGGTTTGGGGAAAATTTGGGACTTTGCTGGGATCATGTTGCCAGAGTGTGGCTGGATGTGGGTGCTGGAATCAGAATTGCTGAGTCAGAGCTGTTTAACACACAGGCACTCGGTGCAGGCTGGCATGCTGGCTGGGAGCTGTCACGGAGTGTGGGGGAGTCAAGGCCCTGCACCCCTCTTCCTGGGATTCACCGTGACTCTCAGCCAGCCAGTCAAACAGAAGGTTTATTAGATGACAGGAACACAGTCCCAAGCAGAGCGTGTAGGTACAACCAAAACCCCTCAATCAAGTTCTTCTGGGGGGTTTAGGGAGCTTAGACCCCAGCTTGGGGTTCCCTACATTGCACCACCCAGCCCAAACTGAAACCAAACCAAAACTCCTCCAGCAGCTTTCTCCCCCCTCCCCTCTGCTCCTCCTCTCCTTTGTTCAGTCTCCAGGGCAGAAGGTGTTATTTCTCCCAACCCCCCTCCTGGCTCAGGTTACAGCTCAGGTAGCTTCCTTCAAGGGAAGTCCCCCATCCCCAATGCAACCCCCCTGCAACATTCCCAGGTCAAATCTGCCCCACTACCTGCTCCGTCACATCTCTCCCCCCTTCGAGACTGAACTGAGCGGGGTCACTCTGCCCAGTGACCTGGGGAAGTTCAGGGCCCCCTCTCCGGGACAACGTGTCCGCTATCAGGTTGTCACTTCCCTTCACATGGACCACATCCATGTCATAATCCTGCAGGAGCAGGCTCCACCTCAGGAGCTTGGCATTGCCTCCTTTCATCTGGTGCAGCCAGGTCAGGGGAGAGTGGTCGGTGTACATGGTGAAGTGTCGCCCAAAGAGATATGGCTCTAGTTTCTTGAGGGCCCACACCATGGCCAGGCATTCCCTCTCGATGGCCGCGTAGTTCTGCTCCCAGGCTAGCAACTTCTTGCTCAGGTACACGATGGGGTGTCTCTCCCCCTTTTCATCCTCCTGCATTAACACCGCCCCCAGTCCCGTGTGTGAGGCGTCGGTGAACACCATAAAGGGCTTGTCAAAGTCTGGGTTTGCCAGAACTGGGCCACTGACCAGAGCCTCCTTCAGCGCCTGGAGAGCCTCCTGGCACTCCTCGGTCCAGATCACCTTGTCTGGCTTCCCCTTTTTGCACAGCTCAGTGATGGGGGCGGCTATGGAGCTAAAGTGGGGCACGAACCTTCGATAGTACCCCGCCATCCCAATAAAGGCTTGGACCTTCTTTTTGTTTTGGGGAGCGGGCCAGTCTCTGATCACCTCCACTTTGGCTGGTTCCGGCTTCAGGCAGCCGCTCCCCACCCGGTGGCCTAGGTAGGATACCTCAACCATCCCCACCTTGCACTTCTCAGGTTTTACGGTCAGCCCAGCCTCCTGGAGTCGGTTCAGCACTTGTTTGACCTGGGACATGTGGTCCTCCCAGGTCTGGCTAAAGACACAGATGTCGTCAATATATGAGAGGCAAAACTCTCCATCCCCCTCAGTAGCTGATCCACCAGGCGCTGGAAGGTGGCCGGCGCTCCCTTGAGGCCGAAAGGCAGGGTCAGGAACTCATAGAGCCCCAGAGGGGTGATGAAGGCCGATTTCAGCCTGGCATCTGCATCCAGCGGCACTTGCCAGTAGCCTTTTGTAAGATCCATGGTGGTAAGGTACCGAGCGCCTCCCAGCTTGTCTAGGAGCTCGTCAGGCCTGGGCGTGGGATAGGCATCGGCTACAGTGATGGCATTGAGCTTCCGATAGTCCACACAGAACCGGATCGACCCGTCCTTTTTGGGGACCAGCACCACCGGCAAGGCCCAAGGGCTGGAAGACAGCTGGATCACCCCCAAAGCCAGCATGTCCCTGACCTCTCTTTCCAGGTCCTGAGCAGTTTTCCCTGTGACTCAGAAGGGGGAGCATTTTATAGGCAGGTGCGATCCTGTCTGCACCCGGTGTACAGTCAGATTAGTGTGTCCCGGCTGGTTGGAAAACAGCTGTTGGTACAGATGCAGCACCCCTCTGATCTCAGCTTGCTGGGCCGGGGTCAGCTGATCCGAGAGGGGAATTGCTTCCAGGGGGAAGCCAGCTCTTGTCCCAGGGAATAGATCTACTAAAGGGTCATCTCCCTGCTCCTCCCAATGTCCACACACGGCCAATACCACATTCCCCCTGTCATAATATGGCTTCATCATATTCACATGGTACACCCGGTGGTGGTGTGCCCGGTTCAACAGCTCCACCACATAGTTTACCTCATTTAGTTGCTTGACAACCTTGAAGGGCCCTTCCCAGGTGGCCTGGAGTTTGTTTTTCCTCACGAGGATGAGGACCATCACTTGATCCCTGGTGGCGAAGGTGCAGGCCCGCGCTGTGCGGTCATACCAGACCTTCTGCTTCCTCTGGGCTCTGGCCAGATTCTCCCTGGCCAGGCCCATGAGCTCGGCAAGTCTTTCCCGGAAGGTCAGGACATACTCCACCACCGACTCTCCATCGGGAGTGGCCTTCCCCTCCCATTCGTCTCTCATCAGGTCTAGGGGCCCCCTTACCCGCCTTCCATATAACAGTTCGAAAGGCGAAAACCCGGTAGACTCCTGGGGTACCTCCCTGTACGCGAACAGCAGGTGAGGTAAGTATTTGTCCCAATCCTGCTGGTTCATAAATGTTTTTAGCATCATCTTTAGCGTTCCGTTGAACCTCTCCACCAGCCTGTTGGATTGGGGGTGATATGCTGAGGCCCAGTTATGCCGGACCCCACATTTCTCCCACAAGCACCGGAGTAGGGCTGACATGAAGTTGGACCCTTGGTCTGTTAAGACTTCCTTGGGAAACCCCATTCAGCTGAAAATGGTCAGCAGCGCATCTGCCACAGTGTCTGCTTCGATGGACGATAAGGGCACTACCTCGGGGTAGCGGGTGGCGAAATCTACCACCACCAGAATGTATTTCTTCCCTGACCTGGTCGTCTTGCTGAGAGGTCCCACTATGTCCATGGCCACCTTCTGGAAAGGCTCCTCTATGATGGGCAAAGGTCTCAAAGCCGCTTTCCCCTTGTCCCGGGCCTTCCCCACCCTCTGACAGGGGTCACAGGATCGGCAGTACTGTCGGACGTTGGTAAAGACCCCAGGCCAGTAAAAGTTCTGTAGCAGCCTCTGCCTGGTGCGCCGGATTCTCTGGTGCCCTGCGAGAGGGATGTCATGGGCCAGGTACAGTAGCGTGCGGCGATACTTCTGGGGTACCACCAGCTGCCTCCTGATCCCCCAGGACTCCACTTCCCCTGGGGGAGCCCACTCTCGGTATAGGAATCCCTTCTCCCACAGGAACCTCTCCTGGCAACCTCTCCTCATGGTCTGTACCACACTGAGGTCAGCCAGGCCCCTTAGCTTCTGCAGGGAGGGGTCTTTCTGCAACTCAGCCTGGAACTTGGCGGCTGGGGAAGGGACGGGGACCTGCTCCCTCTCGTCGGCTGGGTCGGAAGCCACAGCCACCCCGAGCCTTGTCCTTGGGTGTTCCCTCCCCACCAGGGTAGGGTTCTGTGTCTCCGGTGTGACATCCTTCCCGAGGTCAGGGCGTAGTGCCCCTCGCTGGCTCTGGCTACGGGTCACGACTAAAGCGTTCTTGGGGTTGCTTGGCCAGTCCTCTAGGTCCCCCCCCCATCAACACCTCAGTGGGCAAATGGTGGTGCACTCCCACGTCCTTGGGGCCCTCCTTGGCCCCCCATTTCAGGTGTACCCTCGCCACAGGCACCTTGAATGGGGTCCCGCCCACCCCTGTCAGGGTCAGGAAGGTGTTGGGCACCACCCGATCTGGGGCCACCACCTCGGGCCGGGCCAGTGTCACCTCTGTGCCCGTGTCCCAGTATCCATAAACTTTCCTCCCATCCACCTCCAGGGGAACAAGGCACTCGCTCTGCAGGGACAGCCCCACGCCCACCCTGTAAACAGAGAACTTTGAGTCCGGAGCATCCGGCCCCCCAGAGAAGCTGGCCTGGGGCCCTTCTCTCTCTTGAGCAGTTGATAAGCTGCCAGCCCCCCTTGCATGGGAAGCATGCCCCTCGTCCGTCTTGGCCTCTACCAAGTTAACCTGGTGTGGGTTCGGTCTGCTCAGTCTGTCCTTGAGCTTGGGGCACTGGGCCCGAATGTGGCCTCTTCGGCTGCAGTAATAGCAGCTCATGTCCCGTGGGTCCCCTCGAGCTGGTCGGTTGTCCCTGACGCTGGGCATTCCCCTTGGGAGGGGATTCCCCATATTCCCCCTTTGGGAGGTCCCCGGGTGACTCTCTCTCTGCGTCGTGGCGGGCCTACTCCTTTGGGACTCCTCCCTGCCACCCCCTGACCGGCTCTTCACAAACTCATCGGCCAGCCGCCCTGCGTGTCGCGGGTTCTCTAGCTTTTTGTCCCTCAACCACAGCCTCAGGTCGGATGGGCACCACTCATACAGTTGCTCCAGTACCAGAAGTTTAACCAGGTCCTCCTTCGTCTGGGCCCCATCTGCCCACTTCCTGGCGTATCCCTCCATGCAGACGGCTAGTTGCAGATATGAGATCTCAGGGGTTTTATCCTGACTCCGGAACTTTTCCCGGTACATCTCAGGAGTCAGCCCAAACTCACGTTGCAGGGCCTTTTTGAATAGTTCGTAGTCCCCTTTCTCCGCCTCTTCCAGTTGGCGGTACAATGCCACGACTTTGGGGTCCAGTAAGGGGGTGAGAACCCGGAGTCTGTCAACAGGATCAACCTGGTGCAGCTTGCAGGCCGTCTCAAAGGCATCCAGGAAGTCATCCATGTCCTCCCCCTCCTTACGTGGGGCCAGGATGCACTTATCAAAGCTCCGTGCAGTCCGGGTCCCCCCTCACTCACCGCAGCTGGGGGCTCGCTGCCCCATAGTCTCGCCAGCTCCAGTTCATGCTGACGCTGTCTCTCTTCATGCTGCCTCTGTTTCTCTTTCTCCTCCAGTTCATGCTGCCTCTGTTTCTCTTTCTCCTCCCATTCATGCTGTCTCTGTTGTTCACGATCCTCCAGCTCTCTTAGTTTTAGCTCTTTCTCCCATTCCAGCTGCTTCTGCTCCATGGATGCTGAGCATCACCGGGAGGATCCCCTGCTGGCCGGCGAGCTTCGCCGGGAGGATCCCCTGCTGGCCGGGGGGGTCACGGCGCCCTCGGTATTTGCTGGGCTCCTCCCCACCCTTCCCCTAGGCATAGAAAGGAGGGGTATCGGGAAGCCCTCAGCAGCCGGCTGACCACTCCCAGCTGGGACAGACACTGGTACCTGTGCTACATCTGCCAGACTGCTTCCTTCAGAGACAGGGATCAGTTCATTCGAGCGATCTCCCTCCTCCAGCTGGGCAATGAGCTGTTCTTTGGTGAGCCTCCCACTGCGCAGCCCCCTCTATTTGCACAGCTCCACCAGGTCACTCTTAAGCCACTTGGCATACATCTTCCTGCTGGCCACTCACAGGCCTGTGTGCTCACCGCTCCCCACAGTTTCTAGGGAGACCCCTAGTGTGCCAGCCCTTCTCGAGGTCACCACCTCTCTGCCAGGGTCGAGCTGCAGACTCCTCCGCCCCTGGGACCACTCGCTGCGATCCCCTGGGGGACCCTGTTACAAAAGTCCTTCTCGCTGGTCACACACTCCCAGGGGTGATAACCGTCTCTCTCTGACTCTTCAGCATGCCTGGTCCCCGTCAATCACCCTTCATTTTACTGCTACCCAGTCACTTACTGCAGGAAGCGCCGTCCACGGGGTGCAGTAGATCCCGCCGCTGCCACCAGTTGTCACAGAGTGTGGGGGAGTCAAGGCCCTGCACCCCTCCTCCTGGGATTCACCGTGACTCTCAGCCAGCCAGTCAAACAGAAGGTTTATTAGATGACAGGAACACAGTCCCAAGCAGAGCGTGTAGGTACAACCAGAACCCCTCAATCAAGTCCTTCTGGGGGGTTTAGGGAGCTTAGACCCCAGCTTGGGGTTCCCTGCGTTGCACCACCCAGCCCAAACTGAAACCAAACCAAAACTCCTCCAGCAGCTTTCTCCCCCTCCCCTCTGCTCCTCCTCTCCTTTATTCAGTCTCCCGGGCAGAAGGTGTTATTTCTCCCAACCTCCCTCCTGGCTCAGGTTACAGCTCAGGTAGCTTCCTTCAAGGGAAGTCCCCCATCCCCAATGCAACCCCCCTGCAACATTCCCAGGTCAAATCTGCCCCACTCCCTGCTCCGCTCCTTGCTCCGTTACAGGAGCCTCCAGACAAAGAGTGTTACAGCAGCAGAACATTTTGAGGCATTTAGAATTACAGGGAAGGCAGTGACACAACCCCTCACTGGTCTGGATAGCACCCCAGAAATGAAAACCTCACTCCTGTTCCTGTTTTTCTCTTCATTGTCCCATGCACTTAGCTGTAGCCTGGGCTTAGCGGTTCCTTCCCCTTAGCTGAAGGGGAGGGCCTTTAGTTTTGGGCAGGTCTAGACCTGCTGTGTCAAATGTGCAAATAGAAGCAGTCAGAACCTCCAAGACCTCATACAAGTCTAACTGCTCAATAAAATCTGTGCCTCCTTTCCTGCCTCAGCCCCTGTACTTTTCACCTGGGAAATCCCTAGTCTAAGGTGCTCATTGAGACCACATGGCCTAGAAAAGTGAACTTGGGCATTTACCCTTCTTTTTCGTAGCTGCTTTGCAATACAAAGGAACCTCAGAGTTTCAACAGTCAGAAAAAGGAGTGTGCTTTAACCCTCAAAATAGCCTTAGTGATTCTCGGGAGGTGATTCTCTGGCATGGCATCTTTAACTCTTTCTAAGGCAAGTTTCATCCTGGGTTCTCATACATCACTGACTCCTAATGTGCAAGCCACTGTTTGCCATAACAATTTAGATATGTCATTTACATTATATATTTGTATTCCTGAATATATCTAATGATTGGCTTTGTTGAGGTTACACAAGTGTAAAAGAGCCAAATCCAACCTAGTACTTCTAAAAATATGTGCTGTCAGTCAGCTTCCTGCTAGCTGTGCATCTCCAATCTGTGACAAGCCAGTTCCTCCACCTAAGGTTATAATAAATGTATCCTCTTGCAACTAGTTTTCACATGGTAGACTGTTAGGCACTGTGTTTCCTCGCTGGGGAAAAACATGTTTTTGCCCTCTGCCCTCTTGGAATTATTGTATCTAAAATGCAGAAAAATGCAGATGGAATTTTGCACTTGTTGGAAGGATGGCAATTTACTCAGCTCACAACAAAGTGCATTCAAGTCATTTTTCAAACTACTCATGTTCTTGCCTGAGGGCAGAATTAGGCCCTAACTATCAAACTGCAAATGGTATGTGTGCATGTGAGAAGCCGAGGGAGTACAGCACACTGCTTTCTTGTTATTTGATGTGCAACCCCATAGCACTTTAAGACCTAAACGTATGTCACTGACCTTTTCAGTATATGACAAAGATCCAAAACGAGGTACACAACCAATACTAATAGCAGACTAAGTTTGTGGTGATATCGGGTTCATTTCTTTAAAGGTTACCTGCAAATGGGGGGAAAAATGTGTTCGTGCCCTTTTTTGCTTGTTTACTTTGTATAGAAAAGGCCTGGAAGGGTTTTTGGCTTAGTGTAGTTTTATTTTTATCTTGCTTGTTATTGTGCTAAAAATATCAGAGCTTTCAAATGTGGTCTGCCCTGGGTTTGTTTGAGGTCTCAGATATCACTATCACTGTAACTCTTGTCCATTCCCACCTTGAAAACCATCCCACCCCACCTGGTTTATTTGTCTGTCTTTCTCTAATGACTCCATTACATCTAATTTATGCCCCCAGTTCTACAATGAGCTCCTCATGGGCAGCCCTGCTCCTTTGTGTCCAGATCTTCTGCTATATAAGATCTCACTCTGATACAGAATTAATTAACAAACTCCAGGTTTATTGCTGCTGCTTACAACATGGCTTCTTCAGCCTCATGGCTTCTCAGACAGCTCTCCAAGAGGTGTCCCTTCCCTACAAATCACCCCAGGAACAGTATGCTGCCTAAAAGTGTCTGCTAGCACTTTCATATTGTTACATCCCTTCTCTTTTAAAGAAAACTGTCAAACACTCCAGCAATAACTGATCCTGTAATCTAACATCTAATGATTGTTCTTGTGGTTACTGCATTCATCATCGTTGTGACGGGCTTGGTCACAGAAACTCCCTCAAGACTGTCACTAGATGTGCTGGGATACCACTAAGAACAAACCCCACTGTCAGAGAAGGCTTCCCTCTACTCCCGTCTTGCTGAGTTAGACACTCCATTCAGCTACAGCACAGACCAAAAGGTTGGGCCATGCCCCCTGCAGTTCACAGAAACTAAGATTCACTTAGCCCAGGGGCTTCACAGTTAACAGGGACTTTCCCAGCACCCAGTATTCAGTCTTTCTGGGAGCCTAAACCCTAAATGAATCCGTTTTACTCTGTATAAAGCATATACAGGGTAAACTCATAAATTGTCCGCCCTCTATAACATTGATAGAGAGATATGCACAGCTGTTTGCTCCCCCAGGTATTAATTACTGACTCTGGGTTCATTAATAAGCAAAAGTGATTTTATTAAGTATAAAAAGAAGGATTTAAGTGGCTCCAAGTAATAACAGACAGAACAAAGTAAGTCACCAAAGAAAATAAAGCAAAAACATGCAAGTCTAAGCCGAATACATTAAGAAACTGATTACAGGTAATATTTTACCCTCAGAGATGTTCCAATAAGCTTCTTTCACAGACTAGACTCCTTCCTAGTCTGGGCCCAATCCTTTTCAGACCAACATTGTGGTTTATGGCCTGGGTCCAGCAATCACTCACACCCCCGTAGTTACAGTCCTTTGTTCCAGTTTCTTTCAGGCATCTCTTTGGGGTGGAGAGGCCATCTCTTGAGCCAGCTGAAGACAAAATGGAGAGGCTTCCAGGGCCTTTTATTTTCTCTCTCTTGTGGGCAGAAACCCCTTTGTTCTTCTATGCAAAATCAAGATGGAGTTTGTAGCCACCTGGACAAGTCACATGTCCGTGAATGATTCAGCTTTTTGCAGGCCGATGCCATTGTTTACATGTTACTTTGAACGTTCCCAGGAAAGCTCATATGTGGATTGGCGTATCCCAAAGTCCATTGTCAGTTAAGTGTTTCTTGATTGAGCACTTACTCAGAATAGTCCTTTCTCAAGAAACTGACCAAATGCTTCGTTGATGCTACATAGAATCAAATACATTGAGATACAAGTACATAGCCAATATTCATAACTTCAAATAAAAAAAGATACACACATACAGACAGCATAAGCATAACTAACAAATTAAAACCTTTCCATAGACACCTTACTTGACCTCCTTTGTACAAGATTGGTGCAACTATAGGACCTTGGTTGCAACAATGATCTATATGGTCACAGTTCATGTCAATAACGTCACAATCGTATCATTTTCTCTAGCTATAGACCTGTACAACTTGGAAGTCCATCACAGAGCAGGTCTCTCAATAATCCACCCTCAGCTAGTATGGTATGGTTCACTGGTGCCTGTCTGGTGCTGTCTTCCTTCAATCTGATCAACCACAGTCTCTAGGCTTGGTGTTGCTAGAGTCTCCACCAAGACCCCCTTCCTCTTGTCTTTCATCAGGCATTCCCCTGACATTGTCCATTTCTAACAACTCTGGCTCAGAATTCTCCTGCTGTAGAGCCCTTAGCTGTGTGTTGTCCATACTGTCTTTAGAGGTTTCTTTTATTTTCCAGAGATGCCTATGGCTATGCCTCACTATCTATCCATTGTCCATTTGCACTTGATATGATCTTTGGTTTCCTGGTTGCACCACTGTAGCTTTGTGCCAGAACTTATCCTGGTTTGTTAATGGTTGTATATGTGCTTTTTCACCCGGATTCAGATCTGACAGATCTCTTGCAGATCTGTTGTAATAAAACACTTCTCTGTTTTATTGGTTTCTCCATAGTTCACCAAATGAAGCACCTGAGAACCCAGACTCGAACAACCTTCTGCTGTCAGCAAGAGTGATAAGGCATAGAACGAAGACAATCTTTGGGCCGGACTTGAATTTAGGACTTGTGAGGGAGTATTCCTCTGATCTAGTAGTGCTAGGTATGGGTCAGCCTCTGCAGGTTTTGCTTTTTTTCAACAGTTTCTTAGCAGTTTTTACTACTGATTCCACTTTGCTTCTGCTTTGAGGTTACCCCAGTGAAGATGTTGTGTGAACAAAATTCAAGTCCTTACTGAACTTCCAGAACTCTCCTCAAACAAACTGTGGTCTGTTATCAGAAGACATGATATCTGGTATCCCATACTGTGCGTAGTATGCTTTCATCTTCCACATGACTGCTCTAGATCCTGTGTCTGGTCAATAGTCTATCTCCCAGAAATGGGAAAAATAGTCTACAATAATCATGTATCCTTTGTCTCCAAAGGTAAACAGATCCACTCCCATCTTTGCCCATGGTCTATCTGGAACTTTGTGTTGCCACAGGGTCTTGTTCAATTGATAGTCTTCCCAGGATCTGCATACATCACACTCTTCCATGAAGTCTATAAGTGCTCATTCATTCCTGGCCAGTATATAGTCTCTCAGGCTTGCCTTAAGCAACTTTCAGTTCCCAAATGTGATGAATGAACTTTGTGCATAATTTAATTCCTAAGAGCTGCTGAAATAACTGCTCTTTCTCCTTGAAATATAATGCCATTCTGTACACACAACTTGTCTCCTATCTGAAAGAACAGTGTTATCTCTTTAGGTACTTGGTGTTTTGTTGCTGGCCATCCTTGTAGGATCATGAGTTTCAATACCTCTAGCATTCTGTCTTGCTCTGTATTTCTCTCAGCCTTTCTTCTGAAATAGATAAGTACTGTACCATATTTATTGCTTCCCCCTTGGCCTCTACAGATCCCTCCTTGCTGGATTCTGGTAGGTATGCATGATTTAAGGTGTCTGCCAACACCAAGTCTCTGCATGGGTGTGACATTATCTGATTAAAATATGACCACATAGATCATTGTTGCAACCAGTTATATATTTACAGCAAATATTGTACAAAGGCTGTTGAGTGAGGTGTCTATGAAAAGGTTTTGATTTGCTGGTTATGACTATGCTATTTGTATGCATGTATCATTTTTGTATTTAAAGTTATGAGTATTGGTTCTATACCTGAATTTCAAATGTTTGCTCCTGGGGTAACGCCCATGAAGTAATTAGCCAGCACATATTGGAGGGACTATGCAAATTGAGTGGCCCATCAGAAGAACATTTAACTGACAGTGGACCATGGGAGATGCCCATCTACACTTAATGAAATTTCCTGCTGTGACTAGGCGAAATGCATGGACATGTGATTTGCCCATGTGACTCCAAACTCCATTTTGTTGATGTTATTTTCCACAGTAAGAACAATGGGATGCCCTCCACATGGCAAAAGCTATAAAAGGCCCTGGAAACACCTCAATTTTGTCTTCAATCCTGCTTCTTACCTCTGGAGGAACTTTGCTACAAACTGAAGCTCTGAACAAAGGACTGAATAACCCATCCAAGCTGTGGATGTACTCCAGAGATTTGACTTAAGTCAGCAGTTTATTCCATCACTGCTACGAGCCTGAACCAAGAACTTTGCCATTACTGAATGTAATTGACTCCTTTAACCAATTTTAACTCTCACCTTTCATTCTTTCTTTTTATAAAGCTTTAGATTTTAGATACCAAAGAATTGGCATCAGCATGATTTTTTGGGTAAGATCTAAGTTATATACTGACCTGGGTGTGTGGTTGGTCCTTTGGGATCAGCAGAGCCTATTATTTGATTAGACTGGTTGTAAAGAACCACTCATCTCTGAATCCTGTGTTTTTGGTGGTGATATAAGAACTGGAATGCCTGAGGAAACTGCATTTATGTTTTCTTGTTAGCCACTGCAGTGAAACAGGAGTTTACTTTTGTGGCTGGTTTGGTATATCTTATAAAAGAATAACAACCAGTTTTGGGTTGTTTGCCCTATTCCTCAGCAGTTTGTCCTGAATTTGGCATCCTCAGTTGTGACCCACTAAGGCAAGGTTACAATGGGCAATACTTGATCTGTCCGTTGTACCTCTGCAGTCATATCATCATCCGCTGTAAGCACTTTGGTGCACTAAGTAATGGCTTTCTCCTAATGCTTTTGAAAGGGTTATGGTCAGGCTGTATGTCCACGATGCGACCGTAAGTTTACATTGGTGAAATTTTTCTGTTCCAAAGGGTATTGCTAACAACTCTTTTTTCAATTGGAGCATAGCCCTTCTCTGCCGCAGACAATGCTCTGCTTGTGAGCACAACAGATTGTCCCTCTTGCAGCATGGTAGCCACTACACCCAACTCAAATGCGTCATATGGCAGCATCAGATTGCTCTGCATTGTAATATTTCAAAATGGGAGCCTTCTGTGACGCTGTATATAAGAAAGGTTACCATTTATATCAGTGTTGTAACCACTGTTACACTTTGTACACGATTTATGGTAATTGTGTAACATATAAGATGTCAATGGAAAAGTTACAAGCTACCAAGTATGATTGTCCTGGTTAAATCCATGTATCATCTTTGTATCTAAAATTATGAATATTGGCTATGTATCTGTATCTTAAACATGTGTTGTAGTCGTGGGTGACACCCCCCACCCGACAGATTTACATCAGGACTAGTCAGCTATGTGCTGATGACCCATGAAGGACGCTCCACTCTGACAATTGGCCATAGAAGAAACTCACCCCGCCCAGCTAGCTTTTCCTGTGGATGCCTCAGATAGCAAGGAGCCAGTGGTTACCCCCTGTGATTCAGCAAACCCATTTTTACCAGTGATTTTCCATGCTCATGTGACCCTGGACTCCATCTTGGGCCAGTAACTTTCCCTGCACATTGCAGAGGATATAAAAGACCGCTGAGAAATCTCCATTTTGCCTCTTTCCTGCTCCGATTCTCTGGACTGAATTTACAACTAAAAAGAATATTTTGAACTATGGACTGAGGACCTACCAATCTTTTGGAAGTAATCAGAGAGACTTTTGCAGGCCAGCAGTCTATTCCATCACTGCTACAAACCTGATATAAGGACTTTGCAATCATTTGTTTATATGATCTGTTAACCATTTATAACTCCCTTCTTTTCCTTTATTAATAAATCTTTACTTAGTTTACTAAGGACTGGCTGGCAGCCTGATATTTGGGTAAGATTTGAGATACATATTGACCTGGGGGTGTCTGATCCTTTGGGCTTAGTAAGAAACTTACACATGCTAAATAAGGTTTTCAGTAACTCCTCACTATATTAGACCCATTTGTCTGGATAGGATCCAAAGGCTGGAATGCCTGAAGGGGACTGTGTTTGGCTTCTGATTAACCAGTGTGGTACTGCAGAAGCTCTTTTGCTACTGGCTTGGTGAATCTAACTATAGAATAAACCACCAGTTTTGGGGATTATCTGCCCTCTTTCTTGCAGTCTGCCCTGAGTGTGGCATTCTCAGTATGGTCCATCCCAGGCTCCTGATCACACCTTCCCAATCATCTTTCTTATTTTCTGGAATGCTTGCTTGTGTTGGTTCATCCACTCCATCAGGTGTCTCAATGTATCAGCTGTCTCAGGAGCTTGCAGCTTCCAGACAGATGATTGCAAAACTTTGCTAAATAATTGGCCATTCCCAAGAATCTTGGACTCCTTTAACATCACTGGGTCTTGCCATTTCTCTAATTGCCCTCACTTTCTCTGAGTCTTTCAGTCCTTCAGAGGTCAACAAATGTCCAATGTATGGCACCTTGGGTGCTCTCATCCTGAACTTATCTAAGGTCAATTTAATCATCTTTTTTCTGCATTGCTGTAAAAATTATAATAATTTGTAGTCATGAGCTCTTTGTGTTTGTTCTGAATCCTCACCCTCTCCCACTAACAGCAACTCATCTGCCCTTGTCCAGATTCACATCAGGCCCTCTGATGTTTGGGTCAATCTGCTCTGTAATACCTCTGGTGCTGGACTGATTCTCATCGGCATCCATCTTCTTAGTGTATGCACAACGTCCCTCAGGTAGCACGTGACCAGGATTCATCACTGAATTTGGTCCGCTGGTTGGATCATTAGCTTCCCCGGGTGAGGTACTGACAGGGAGTGCAATATGAATGCTGATCCATGCCCCCCTATTGGCATCCATAACATCCATAATCATCAGTATCTCCCAAATGGAGTTGCAAAGGTTGTCTAGTAACTGGATTCTTCATCCAGTCCAACATTCCAGAATCCATTTTTTAACACCATATACTGTAAAAAGTCTCACTTTAGACAGAGCTGGTTATTTATCCTCAACGGTTCGATTTCAAAGCTTTGTTTAGTGGGTCTAGTGGTCTCAGTTTTCTGGGTGGCTTTCTTACCACCACAAGCTTGCTTATCCAGTCTGTGCTCTTCTCTACAGGCTGTATGATTCCACAATTATGTAGGCTGTGTGGTTTGTCTTTCGGTGGCTGTCGTAACGCAACAGATACTTTTCTTTTTGGCAATTTAACTGGCTTCACACCAGTATCAATCTCTATTTTATAAACAGTGTCTAGCTAGCCGTCCCCCTGAAACACATCTCTACACTCCCTCTATCATCTCCTGATCCGAGGTAATCCAAGGTGCCTTCAGTCACCCCACTGTCCACTTTCATTATGTTTTGGAACTGTATTTTTATCCGGTTTGTGGCTTGGGCAGCTTTGCGGCCCAGAAGTGGTACTGCTGTCTCATCTGTGACTATGAAGTTCACTCTTTCTTTTGTTCCTTGGATTTCTTAACTTAATTTTACATTTCACCAGGGGCTTTAAAGTGATATGGTTTTACGTTGTTAACAGCTGGTTAGTCTCTTCCAACTATATGTCTGGGTTCATCAGACTGATCAAGATAATGTTACAACTTGCACCACAATCAAATTGAAATAATATCACTTTCTTCCCGAGTAACATGACTGCCTACTACTGTTTCTGGTGCTTACAAGGGTCTTCTTGCATTGTGTTTACCATCTGTTCAGTCACCTACATAATGTCTTCATATTCACTGCTGCTCTCTTCAGTTACTGCGTGTGCCTTGGATTTGTTTTTCTTCTCGCTGGACAATCACTTGGCTGCAAAATGACTATATTTGTCATAGATGTGGCATTCTTTTCCCATAAGCTGCACACTCTCTTTCTATCTTACATGCTTTATTTCCTACAGTACTTGCATGTGTTTGTACCATTGTCATCTACTGATGTTGTATCTGGTTTTGATTTCTCTTATGTAGTGCATGGACAGTTTCTGCTGACTGCCCTTCTAATCCTCTCTTTGGATAGCTCTGCAGCGCTGCATATCTCCAAGCTTTTCCCCAAAGTCAAGTCAGCTTCCATCATCAACCACTCTTGTACTTGCAAATGTCATATCCCACACACTGTCTGGTCTCTTATCAATGAATTTTTTATTTCCAAAATTGCAGCTGGCTGCTAGCACTTTTAAATCAGTGCTGTACTCATCTATACCCTCCCCAGCTGCTTGATTCCAAGTAAAGAAATTATATCTTTCCACCACTTTCATTCTTCCTGGGGTTACAGTGAGTACCAAAACAGCCCATTATTGCTTCTAACCTGCATTGAGCTTGGGGATTTTCCAGGCACAGATTCTCACTTCTCTCTCTCTCTCTCCCTTTTCTCCAATCAGGTCACAAAACCAGTTTTATTTTCACAGCATCCTCTTTATCTGCCATAGCAATATCTACAGAGAGGTTAAATTCCCCTTTCCAGCTCTTCCATGCCTGAGCTAAATTCTTAGCTTGCAGGTTTAATGTCTCTAGAGGCTTCAGTCCCTCCATTTTCTGTTATCTACCTTGTCTTGTAAAGCAAACTGTGTACTCACAGAAGTGCTCTGCTCTCTGCAGTGCAGCTCTGAATGGTCTCTCCTGCTGTCTAGGACTCGATTATCACTGCTACCATGTTTCATGCTTCACTGTGTCTGGATTTTCTGCTGTATAAGGGTATGTCTACACTACGAGGGTAATTCGATTTTACTTAAATCGAATATGTGGAATCGATATTGCAAAGTCGAACGTGTGTGTCCACACTAAGGACACACTAAGGACAGTAATTCGACTTTGTGAGTCCACACTAACGGGCGAGCGTCGATATTGGAAGCGGTGCACTGTGGGCAGCTATCCCACAGTTCCCGCAGTCCCCGCTGCCCATCGGAATTCTGGGTCGAGCCGCCAATGCCTTCTGGGTAAAAAAAATTTGTCGTCATCCGTCCGTCACTAACGCCCTCCCTCCCTCCATGAAAGCGCCGGCGGGAAATCAGTTCGCGCACTTTTCTGGTCAGTGACAGCGCGGACGCCACAGCACTGCGATCATGGATCACGCTGCGACCATCGCTGCACTTGTGGCCGTTCTCAACACCTCGCAGCTTATCATACACCTTTCCCTGAGGCAGATGAAGAGTAATCAGGCGAGGAGGCTACGACACCGCCGTGATGGCCTGAAGTCGGAGAGTAGCACAGAGCTGTCAGAAACCACGAGCCCCAGCGCCCAGGACATCACGGTGGCAATGGGTCATGTGGATATCGTGGAACGGCGATTCTGGGCCCGGGAAACAAGCACGGACTGGTGGGACCGTATAGTGCTTCAGGTCTGGGATGAATCCCAGTGGCTGCGAAACTTTCGCATGCGGAAGGGGACTTTCCTCGAACTTTGTGAATTGCTGTCCCCTGCCCTGAAGCGCCAGAATACCAGGATGAGAGCAGCCCTCACAGTTGAGAAGCGAGTGGCCATAGCCCTCTGGAAGCTTGCAACGCCGGACAGCTACCGGTCAGTCGCGAACCACTTTGGTGTGGGCAAATCTACCGTGGGGGTTGTTGTCATGCAAGTAGCCAAGGCGATCGTGAAGGTACTGCTCCCAAAGGTAGTGACCCTGGGAAACGCGCAGGTCATCATAGATGGCTTTGCCGCGATGGGATTCCCAAACTGCGGTGGGGCTATCGATGGGACTCACATCCCTATCCTGGGACCGGACCACCAGGCCAGCCAGTACATCAACCGAAAGGGCTACTTTTCAATGGTGCTGCAAGCACTGGTGGACCATCGGGGACGGTTTACAAACATCTACGTCGGATGGCCGGGCAAGGTTCATGACGCTCGCGTGTTCAGGAACTCTGGTCTGTTTAGACGGCTGCAGGAAGGTATTTACTTCCCAGACCACAAAATAACTCTTGGGGATGTGGAGATGCCTACAGTCATCCTCGGGGACCCAGCCTACCCGCTAATGCCCTGGCTCATGAAGCCCTATACTGGCGCCCTGGACACAGAAAAAGAACTGTTCAACTACCGTCTCAGCAAGTGCAGAATGGTGGTGGAGTGTGCTTTTGGCCGTCTCAAAGGGAGATGGAGAAGCTTACTCACTCGCTGTGATCTCAGTGAAACCAATATCCCCATCGTTATTGCAGCTTGCTGTGTGCTCCACAATCTGTGTGAGAGCAAGGGGGAGACCTTTATGGCGGGGTGGGAGCTAGAGGCAAATAGCCTGGCTGCTGATTACGTCCAGCCAGACAGCCGGGCCATTAGAAGATCCCAGCGGGACGCCCTGTGCATCCGGGAGGCTTTGAAAGCTAGGTTCCTGAGTGAGCAGGGCAACCAGTGACTTTTCAGTTTGTGGACAGAAAAGCTGAATCTGCCCCCGTTTCTTTACCCAGTTCATTTTGACTATCCTCTCCAGTTACATACCCCCTTCACCCCCTTCCCCTTCCCAGAAAATAAAATCATTTCGATTTTGTTAATGAACACCGTTGTCTGTATTGCTGTTTTCGCGGGAATATTTTAAACCGGGGACGCAGACTGTGGCGGGGGGCGGGTTCAGTGTTCGGATGCAAATGATGCCTCTAAACTCCCGGAATGACAGGCTCCGCACTGGTGGACTGGTTATTTCAATGGAGCCTGCCAGCACTCCTGGGGGGGACTGTGTGTATGTGTCGGCTATGTGACTTTCTGGCAGGGGGGGTAGGGTTACATATCCCCTGCTGCGTGGATCTGTGAGCCAGGATAAGGACCGCTGCATAAGATCTGTAACTGCCCTCCCCCGCCACAAAGTCACAGAGCAACCCCCCCCCCCCCAGAACATGAAAAACACCTCCCA
>NW_020664489.1:4617692-4659527 GCF_002925995.2 Terrapene triunguis | reverse complement strand
TGACTGCACTGTGTATGTGTCCTGATGCTGGACCTGACACCGCCTCTGTACCCTGCTAAAGGTCACTGTCCTGTCCAATTACCAAGCCCCTTCCCCCCCTCCAGACAGACTCTCCCTCAAAAGAACCTGACTGAAACAGTAATGGAGAGAAACAAACATTTTATTGCGAACCAGACATGAAACGTGGGGTGTGAAACTTGGACGGGGGCTTCTGTGAGGTGGGTGGGAAAGGACTTATGAAATTTTGGGGAATGTCAGCCTTCTAGTGCTAGAGCAGTCTGCAGGGGTTGACTGAAAGTTTTAACGGCCCTTGCCGCCCCTCCTTCTTTGGAGTTTGGGTGAGGGTGGTGTGGGACTTGGTGGCGGGTGAGGGCGGTTACAGATAGACTGCAGCGGGGCTCTGTCCTCCTGCCTCCGGTCTTGCAGAACATCCACAAGGCGCCGGAGCGTGTCCGTTTGCTCCCTCATTAGTCCAAGCAGCTTTTCAGTAGCCTGTTGGTCCTCCTGACGCCACCTCTCCTCCCGTTCCATGACTGCTCGGTGAATTTGTGACAAGTTCTCCCTCCACTGTGTCTGCTGGGCTGCCTGGGCTCGGGAGCAGTCCATTAGTTCTGAGAACATGTCTTCACGCGTCTTCTTCTTCCTCCGCCTAATCTGCGCTAGCCTCTGGGAGTGTGCTGACAGGCTGGGTTGGGAGACAGTCGCAGATGTGTCTGTGTGAATTGTAAAAAGGGAGTGAATTCCTGAGACAGATAAATGAAATTGTATACAAAGAACCTAGTCTTTCTCTGTGAACAAGACCATGCACTGAACCTCTCACATGCGCACTCAGGACAAGGTCGAATTTTCGGCCGTCGCCTTCAGTGCCTGTGGACTTGCGGAGGTCTTGGAGTGTTCAGAGAACTGTGGCTGGAGACCTGAACTTCTGGAGCGGGCAATAATGGTAAGCCGCAGACTTGTGGCTGCTTAAAACTCCAGCAGTAGCACTGGCCTCCTTTCACATTGAAAGCAATGCCAGTCTCTGCTGCCAGCAATCAGGACAGCATGAACTCTGCCCCTGTCCCACCCCCTCGCGGCTGTCCCAGGGAAAGATCCCTGTATGCTGCCCCTCTCCCTCCACCGCGTGGCTGTCAAGCAGTCCCAATACTAACATTCCCCTCCCTAATTCAAAGCAGGGCGTCATGAGCGACATCACCCTCCTGAGGATCCCGGACACCCAGAGAGAACGCATGCTGCGGGAAAGCATGCAGAAACCGGGGCCGTATGCCGCCATGCTATGTCGTGCGATGATCCCGGAGTACTTGATTGTGGCGTGGAGGGGACATGTCTGCTACCACGGAGGGCCCACTAAGATCGCCCTACCCCGGAACCTGATCAACAGGCTTGAGCTCTACCTCCACGAGACCTACGAGGAGTTCTCCTACGAGGATTTCTCGTCGATCCCCGGCCACATTGACCGGATTTTCGCGTAGGTGCACTGGGACTTTGGAGTGGAGCGTCTTGGGCCTGGGAATCATGTAGTAACGGACATTGTGAAAAATTTTTAAAACACTTGGGACTAAATTGAGAAGAGCCTAAGACAGAGAAATCATGAAAACCCATTTGTTACCTTTGTAAATATTCCTGTTTTGTACCTGATTATTTTTTTACTAGTTTACAGAACTTTTATAAATGTACATTGTTAATAGTATAAATATTACCGTTCTGTTTTAAATAAATGTTTACATGTTTACAGCACTTACTGCTTGATCCTTCCCCTGATTCTGTGTCCGGGGTAAGGGATGGGGACGGTTGGTACGGGATCTCGGTAAGGGTGATGAAGAGCTCCTGGCTGTCGGGGAAATCTGCGGTGCCAGCGCTGTCGACTGCCTCGTCCTCCTCATCTCCTTCTTCATCTTCCCCGTCCGCTGTCATGTCCGACGAGGAACCGGCCGCGGACATGATCCCATCCTCGGAGTCCACGGTCAGGGGTGGGGTAGTGGTGGCGGCCGCTCCCAGGATGGAATGCAGTGCCTCGTAGAAACGGGATGTGTGGGGCTGGGATCCGGATCGTCCGTTAGCCTCTTTGGTTTTTTGGTAGCCTTGTCTCAGCTCCTTGATTTTCACGCGGCACTGCGTTGCATCCCGGCTGTAGCCTCTCTCTGCCATGGCTTTGGAGATCTTCTCGTAGATCTTAGCATTCCTTCTTTTGGAGCGCAGCTCTGAAAGCACGGACTCATCGCCCCACACTGCGATGAGATCCAAGACTTCCCGATCAGTCCATGCTGGGGCCCTCTTTCTATTAGATTGCACGGCCATCTCTGCTGGAGAGCTCTGCATAGTTGCCACTGCTGCTGAGCTCCCCTCGATGTCCAAAGAGGAACTGAGATTCAAACTGCCCAGACAGGAAAATGAAAATGAATTCAAATTTTCCCGGGGGTGTGGCTGGTCAGAGCATCCGAGCTCTGACTGCTGTCCAGAGCGTCAACAGAGTGGTGCACTGTGGGATAGCTCCCGGAGCTATTACCGTCGATTTCCATCCACACCTAGCCTAATTCGATATGGCCATGTCGAATTTAGCGCTACTCCTCTCGTTGGGGAGGAGTACAGAAATCGATTTAAAGAGAGCTTTATGTCGAACTAAATGGCTTCCTGGTGTGGACGGGTGCAGGGTTAATTCGATATAACGGCGCTAAAGTCGACATAAAAGCCTAGTGTAGACCAGGCCTCAGATCTCACTCTGACACAGGGTTAATTAGCAAACTCCAGCTTTATTGGGGCTGTTTACACAACATGGCTTCTTCAGCCTCCTGGCTTCTCAGAGACTCAGATAGTTCCCCAGGAAGTGTCACTTCCAAACAGTTCCCCCAAGAAATAGTATGCTACCTGAAAGCGTCTCCTAGAACTTTCATGTTACACTGTGGAGCTTATTGCAGGAATAGGGCCTTAATAATGTCATCCGTCTGCTAAGCAGTAGCAGATTTTGAGGTCTTGCAGGTTAGTTTCCAGTTTGAGAAGAAATTGATGTGGAATCTGAGTATATTCTTAGTGTAACATGTTTTATTTACATCTATTCACCAGTTCTGGGACAGAGGTGGTCACAAACAGCATGCAGGTAATCACGTCTTTCAGGGATCTCAGCCGAACACTAATGCCGGGGTTCCATGGAGCAACTCTGTCTTGAGAATTGAATCTAGTTTGAGAGACCAAAGCAGGCAGCAAACTCTCCTGGAACTGGTCTATACTAGAAAATTAGATTGATCCAGCTATGTCGCTCAATGGTGTAAAAAATCCACACTCTTGAGAGACATAGTTAAGGTGACATAATTCCCTACGTAGACAGTGCTAGGCCAACAGAAGAATTCTTCTGTCAACCTAGTTACCACCTCTTGGGGAAGTGGATTACCTATGCTGATGGGAGAATGCCTCCCATTGTCATAGGTCGTGTCTAAAATGAAGCACTGCAATGACACAGCTGTCACGCTGCTGCTGTGCCGCTATAACATTTCATGTGTAGACAAGCCCTTGCTGTTTGCCACAGCCCTTCTTAAAAAAAAATGCACTAGAAAACCAAGACAGTATTTCTTCCAAGACTACAAACTTGCTCGCATGTTAAGGAAAAGGATTAAGATGGTGTCCCATTGCCATCTGACAATTCCTGCCATGATAATATGTATGCTATTTAGCAATCAGGTGTTTCCATAGCTTCAGTGAAGCACATTTATGGATGCTACTAGATGAATGTGGTGAAAATAGTAACAATTAACAGTTGGTCAGCTTTCCCAGCTCTTAATTAAAGGAGCAGTGGTGGTGAACCTTTAACCAAGACATCTTCCTTCACAAGTGTTACTCAGATGTTTGAGTTATATGTTAAGAAAAACAAACTTAAAAAAAATTAAATAGTCTTAATCAAAATCTTTTCCCTCGTCAATCAAGTTTATTTCATGGACTCTTTCATGTCATAAATACTACTAGATCTCCAGTTATTCACAGAGCCCTTCATGAAAAACAGGGCAGACAAGACCTGAATTTGTAACCTAAAGAAACAAGAAGGAAATAAAACACTTTTAATTAAAAAAACAACAACCTTCCAAGCCTCCTTTAAATATCACAAAGAAGCAAAAATTGGTACAACCCCCATCTCTTTTCTTTTAAAGATCGCCTGTAACATAAAATGTTCTATAAACTTGATTTCAAAATTTGGGACCAGAATATGAACCACTTACTCTCAGTGGAAATTACAGAAATAGTCTTGCCATACTGGATCTATACCTGTGAGTAACTTCTTACCAGTAGGAGTGAGATGTTCACAACCTGGCCCTCTGCTTTTAGGTTGTCAATAATTTCAAGTAATTTAGAGAGAGAATAACAAATGTACATGGAATAAAACCATGGCCACAGTTTATCAAAGCGCTTAAGTATATGCTTAACTTTAAGGACAAGAGTAATCCATCTCTATTTAGCAAAGCATGGGCTTAATTTTAAGTACGTGCTTATGTCCCGTGGACTTCAATGAGACTTTAAGTGCTTTGCTGAATCACACTATTTTGTTCTGCACACAGAACACAAGCATGGTATGCTCCAGAGATCTTAACAGTGGATAAGCGCCATTGAGCAGCTTGGAGAGAGGAGAATTTCATCCTCACTGGGGAGAAAAGGCAACAGGTTACTGATGTAAGTGTATATTTGAATCCGTTAAGGTTTATGAATAAAGACCTTCTGTTTCCACTGGGAGGTTTAAGTGACATTCTCCTCCAATATTTTGACAACCGTTTTATTTGAATTTCTTGTTCTTTTTTTATTTCTGTAGCCTGTTATGGTGAGCCAAACTAGCAGCAGAACTCCTTATGGCTTTTTGGCAGCTAGTATCCCAGATGGCCTGGAAGGCACCATAACCCATTATGCAAAGATCCAATATAGCAGGTCGATACACCTGGGAATATTTCAGGTGATAACATTAAGTTGTTTACCAGGGCATGGGTAGTGTATCCCCAGGCTGATATCATGAAGTCCTAAATTCTTGGAGAGTTTAATCTGCATTCTTCAACCTTACAGTTATACTTATAGCAGCCGTCTCTCTTTCAAATGCATGCTGCTAACCAGATGGCCTCAGAAAAACAACTAACTGAAGTTTGAGCACACTTACCGTATATACTCATTCATAAGCCAAATATTTTTGGTAAAAAAGTGATGCATCAAAGAGCGGGGGTCGGCTTATAAACGGGTCTACACCAAAATTTGATGATTTTAAACTCTATGGAATCATTGAATTGAATATTTAATACATTGTCATTTTATTTACCTGGAACGTCTGCAGGCACGTCCCATTGGCTGGGAACGGCAAACTGCGGACACTGGGAGCTGAGGGGCTCCGTGCATGTGAACGCTCCAGGTAAACAAAATGTCCAGGCCTGCTAGCAGCTTACCCTAAAGGGCCAGGAGCCAAAGTTTGTCAACCCCTGAAATATAGGGTCGGCTTATGAAAGGATCATATAGTTTTTACTATTTTTACCTAACCATCTTGGGGGGTCGGCTTATAAACAAATGGGCTAATGAATGAGTATATATGGTAATTCTTAATCTCTTTATGCAATCCACTTTCTTGAGTTTGCATCAAGAAGAAGCCCAATCTAGTAATCAAAGCATGAGATGGGTAGTTGGTTCTATTCCCAACACTGCCACTTGTGTGTGACAGCGGCAAGTCACTGAGCTGCTCTGTGCCTCAGTTTCCCCATCTGTAAAATCAGGATCATGCCCACCTTTCAAAACACAATATTCTCACTCGAAAGGATGAATATTGGTGCCAAAAATTGTAACAAAGCATTGTCAGTTTTTCTGCATAGTTATGTGTACTATGATTTCACTGATGAAGACTTTTGTAGCCCAGAAGAAACATGAGCAGGGCTCACCTTTTAGCAGAAGGGAATAATATGATGATGAAAAAGGGCAATTGTATGATCATGTTATCTAGTTTCTTCTGTGTCTCCTTTGTGGAAGGAAGTGATGGCCATCCTGGTGCTATCCGGCTGTCACACAAATAGAGAGTTTGCCGTAGCTATGTGAGTCGAGGCCATTAAAATACACAATTATTTTTGGCGCCCCTCAAATTTGTGCATCACCATCACATTTATAAATGATCAAAGAGACACCGTTTTTATTAAATACTTGAAACGTGAACAAACTGGGAGGCAGGGGTACTATTGTATAAGTGTGTGCCCTTAATGACTGACATCTGATAAACCTCCGCACTGTGTCATGGGGGAGTATTTGTGCTGCTGTTGGTGGGACATGATATATAGTTGCCTGTAATTGATCTAAAACCTTTGACAGATTAATATGGAGTTAGAGCTGATGGCAAGCACTAATTACAAATTCAGTCCCACATCCTTCCATCAATGTGTCTGAACTACGGTAGCATCCAAAGTACAAGAGACAGCACCTCGATGTTTTGCAGGTGAAAGTCACTTATGTACCTGATACTAATCAAGCTTAGGAAATATTTGTTTTTTCTAAGAAATTTTTGAGGGAAAAACAGTTTAATTGAAATTGAAGCTTGACCGCTAGCACTGAGAAATAGGGCCTGATTCTCCACAGCCTTGCAACTTGCTTGCCTTGCTCTGCGCTCACTTTGCACATGTGTGACTGAACCCCCACAAAGTGCAAGGCAGTGGAGAATCAGGCCCATAGCCTTCTGTTTACCTTGTCTTAACAGAATTGGATCTGGGCCTGATTCTGGTTCTCACACTGGTTTCACTTCAGTATAACTCCTTTTGCTTCAATGAAGTCACTCCTGATTTGTACCACTGTACATGAGTTTTGCTTTAATTGTGACCTAAAGCTTTCCTTCTTCCTGAACGGCTGTCCTACCGGTGACATGTGACTTACTCCATACTTAGATGTACAGCCATTACATCTCCGAGGCACCACAGCACGTAGCTTTGTCTAAACAGCTTGGATGGAAATTCAGGCTCTCCCAGACCAGCTGTGCTTGAGTTTGCTAAACCAAACCTGAACTTTGAATTCAGTTAAGCAGCTATCTGCACAAGGATGTTGTGCTATGACCCGATTGAACAGCCATTGGGAAACAGCTGTCCCAGAGGAGCCTATGTTCCTGGAATCCGTCCTCAGCATGATGGTAGGGGGAAGCATTCTGCACAAGCTATGAAGAAGGAAAGTTCCCTTCAATCTAACACCTAGGAGCTTCAGTCATGGACAAGGACCCCATTTGCTAGGTGCTGTACAAACACAGAGCAAAAAGACTTGTCTGTCTATTTGTTCTGAGAGGCACCTAATCCTCTTTGGGTGCAGTACAAATAATAAATACCAATCATGTATCTTTTGGACCATGGAGTCACTGTTCTGACCATCTTCACACTGTCATGGCTATGTTGTCCACAAGATGTGCCTCAGCGGCCAGCACGGGGCATCAGGACAGCCAGGAAACTGGCCGTGGCTTGAGGCGGAGCAGAGACAGGCTTGGACTGCAGGGTCGGAGTAGTCTGTCAGAGCTTCCAGGTAGCAGGGAGCATCCCAGTAAGGTAGCAATGTTGAGCAGACTGGAGTAGCTGCCTTGGTGTCAGCTGGCTAGACCCTTGCTGGTGTACTGGCAGGGTCCTCGGGATTCGCAGGCAATTCTCTCAAATGACTCCGGCTCAGGGAAGACTCCTCAAGATCAGAACACTCGTCGCAGGGAGCAACGACGTGCCCAGTCAGACGGGTGGGTGAGTTAGTGCACACTTGACCTTTTCAGTCCAATCTAATCTATGTAGGAGTTGTGGTAAGTGAACTTTCTTCAGTAGGTGCCACATAAGAGTAAAAATAACTTATTGTTTGTCTGAAAGAGACCGCAAAACTCAGTGGGTGGCCTCGGGGGCAAAGCTGTCTGTTCAAATTTGCACGGGCATGCTCCCTAAACGTACGTGCCTTCCAAACAGATCCCGCTTGCTCTGTTTATGACTTGTCTTTACTTGAGTTGCTCAGTCAAGCAGGGTTTAGTCCAGGGGTTGGCAACCTTTCAAAGAAGAAGAGCCATTTTTTTGTTTTTGACCAAAATATTTCAAGAGCTGCATCACACGCAAAGTGTTGGGGTGCAGGAGGGGGTGCAACTCGCAGCTGGCCACTTCTGGGAGTGGCATGGAGCCACGTGTGGGAGGGAGTTTGGGTGCAGTGTGTTGGGGTGAGGGGTGTGTGCTCTGGGAGGGAGTTTGGTACAGGAGGGGGCTCTGGGCTGGGGTAGGGGATTGGGGTGCAGGAGGGGGTGCAGGATCTGGGAGGAAGTTTGGGTGCAGGAGGGGGTTCTGACCTGGGGCAGGGGTTGCGGTGCAGGAGAGGGTGCAAAGTGCAGGCTCTAGCTGGGTGGCGCTTACCACAGGCGTCTCCCGGCCTGCGGTGCAGCAGGGCTCAGGCAGGCTGCCTGCATGCCATGGCCCCAGGCCGCTCCTGGAAGTGGCTGGCTGCTGGCATATCTCTGCGTGCCCCTGGGGGGAGGGACAGCAGGTCTCCGTGCACTGCCCGTGCCCACAAGCACTGCCCCCACAGCTCCCATTGGCTTGGAACCGGCCACTGGGAACTGTGAGGATGGTGCTGGGGGCGGAGGCAGTGTGCAGAGCTGCCCCCGCCCCACCAGGGGCGCGCAGAGATGCGCCAGCAGCTGGCAGCTTCCAGGAGCGGTGTGGGGCCACAGCATTCAGGCAGCCTGCCTGAGCCCTGCTGCGCCGCTGGACTTTTAGCGTCCCAGAGATCGCGATCAACTGGCAAAGGCTCCAGGGTTGACCAGTCGATCGCGATCAACAGGTTGGTGGCCACTGTTTTAGAGTGTAGAGAAATGAGTAAAGTACATTTGTTTTTTTTTTTCCCCAAAAAACGGCTGTCGCAAGGGGGCAACCAAAGAGCCGCAGGTCGCCGACCCCTGGTTTAGTCCGTAAGAAATTATGAATGGTAGAAAATTAACTCTGTTGATAATGCTTTGCTCTCTGTTTCCAGCCAGTCAAATTATTGAGCCATCTATTTAAATTAAATATATCTAGGGACTAGTCTGTTTAGTAAATATCCTTTATATTACACTTAAATTGCCCACACACAATCACGGCAACGCATTTATAAAACAAAACGGTAACAAGCTAAGGGCATTGAAGGCAAAGCCCACAGCGCAGGGAACTGTGCAGCCGCAGCACAGCAGGGAGAGCATGTGGGGGCTTTCGGCTCGAAAGGGGCAGAATACCTGCTGGAGTGTCACAGCATGTACTGGCAACAGGGCCTGGCCACACCCCCTTATGGGATGTTGCTTCCTAGCCTCTGCACAGCTGGCCAGCCTGTGAGCTAGTGTATAGATGTTGGGGACATGGTCCCATTCCTCTCTCCACCCTCATTGAGGAACCATGCACTGCCAGAGGAGCAAAGTGGGAGCAGTCCCTGTGTTTGTGCAAACACAGGGACTGCAAATCAGCCTGATCCTTATACAGGGGAATATCCTTTACCCCATCCTACCCCCACTTCATATCCACATAATAGCCAGGCCAGATCTAAGCCTAAATTATCAAAACCATGAAACATTAAAGATCCATGTATACTAGCGCTAGCAAACACAGTCATAACTGAAACAATTTATTCACCTCTGCTCTACTAATGTATATTTATTCAGATAACAAATAGTGTTCCTGAAAGAGAATTTCAAACAGGACTCCTATCTGAGTCAAAGTAAATCGAAGAACCTGCCAAATCTTCCCATAAGAATGCTAACAATCTCATATGTGCAGTTGTTAAGAGCCATTGTAAACTTACAAAAGGGTAATGGTGTAGGAGTAAAGGACTTTACTGTGAGTCGTTGAGAGAGGTCTGCATCAATAGAAAATGGAAGATCTAAACAAAACAGTTAAAGAACTGGAAGAAGATAGTCACTGTAACATATAATTGATTACTCAGAAATGGAGGGAACCACAGAGCTGAAGGTAACTGTCATGTCTGGATCTGGTCAGACTGCACAAATGGTATTAATGAAAATTTGGTTTGATCATGTTCATTCCCTTGTTTATCTGCCATTTGTGGACTTTGGCATGAACAGGCATTTGTTTGCACTAATGTTTTTGAGGTGCTGTCCATTATATGAATACCCATGTTTGCATGGGAACAGTGTATTTGCGACTCTCTAGTCATCATTAACTGCTCGTTGTTTTATTGTTTAAAAAGTTTCAGTCATCCCACCAGGAAGCAGAAATAACATTTTATATGTATCAAGTGCCCAATCACACAACAGTAATAAGGAACAGGGAATACTCTGGAAATAACCAATGGAGTGAAAACAGTTAATCCAAACTATTCAACTGGTGTTAATTAATCAGTTCATAAGCAGAAAATAGTACTGAATGATATTTGTGCACATGCAAGGAACAATTTGACCAGCTGTAGTAACTTCCATACTTCTGTACATCAGTGCCCGAGATGCAATTCCATTTGAACCCTTTCCACAAGTTTCAAGAACTATTCTTTAAAACAAAGGCACTGGAAGGAATCCAATGGGCAAACCCCCTAGATTATCTGATCATATTGTGAATGAGGACAAGAAAACAAACTTTCTTTCTGCCTTGTCTCAGTTTCGTCTCAGTTTAACTTGGGGTTCACTACCATGTGACCATCATAGATGGGCCTGGAAGGGATTCCCAGACTGTGCGAGGATCAGCTGGTGTAAACTACAGTGGAAAACTCTGAAAGAAAATCAAACTCAGACAGAGCAAATAACCAGCAGTTGTTCTGTACTGTATCAGAGTGAAACAGCACGTGCTTAAATAGTAATCTGTCATGTTTCCTCTCAGGGCCGGTGCAAAGAAGTTTCGCGCCCTAGGCGAAACTTCCACCTTGCACCCCCCCAGCCCTGTGGCAGCTCCCCACCCCCCTCTGCTCTGAAGCGCCCCCCTGTGGCAGCTCCCCCCACCTCTGCCCTGAGGCACCCCCCCCCGCGGCAGCTACCCCCCCTGGGGAGCCATGCGGCAGCTCCCCACCCCAGCTCACCTCTGCTCCGCCTCCTCCCCGAGCACGCCGCCCCCGCTCTAATTCTCCTCCCCTCCCAGGCTTGCGGCGCCAAACAGCTGATTGGCACTGCAAGCCTGGGAGGCAGGAGAAGTGGAGCGGCCGCTGCGCTGGGAGAGGGAGTCTGAGCCGCACATGTTAGCGCGCCGCCGCCAGCCCAGCCCAGGAACGCTGTAAAAAAAAAATTGGGGGCACCGCTTTTTGGCGCCCCCAAATCTTGGCGCCCTAGGCAACCGCCTAGTTTGCCTTAATGGTAGCACCGGCCCTGTTTCCTCTGATATTTATTGATTGTTTGTGTGTTTGTTTGTTACTTTTGGTTTTAGTGATGCCTGTTTCATCACTCTGAGTGCCTGCCATACGTTAAAAAGACAATAATTAACACAAACAGTTGGGATCTTCCAAGAATCATTGAACTATCCCATTCTAACTTTTTCTTTCTGTAGCTTGTCTTTTCATTAGTGAAAGCAGGGCAAAGAAGTGCACTTTGCATGTAGTACAGAAAGGGATGGCATTTGGGAGAGGTCTTAGCTCCTGCAGGATATCGGTCCAGTCTTGAACCTTAGAAAGCTATCTTCTGCACAAACCACTTTCATCCTTGCAATGGAAAATTCCATTGTGTAAGAGGAGTGAAGTTGTCTTCATCCCAGAGCTTTAGGTGGCGAAACTGACTTTACAATACTACCAAAAGCCTGCCAAGTAGTCTCTTATATACTAGCTATCTCCTAGTATATCCCCACTTATCTACCTAGTATTTAGGCACCTAACTCCCATTGAAATAAATAGAGTTAAGTGCCTAAATACCTTTGTGAATCCCACCCTGCCCTCTCCCCTTGATGGAGAGAATGGTGGGCTTTCAATATGCTTAGGAGGTTAACAAATCCTGGCTGTGATGGTCCTTAACTGTCAGGACCAGTGAATTACAGCGGGGCCATCCGAAATCTCTGTTTTCTTAAGCCTGTTCATAGGTATGTGGCAACATGGCCCAGGATCAGAGACCTGCTGTTGAATGTAATCATTGCTGACTGTCCTCCTGTGGTTTTGCAGTTCATTGGGATTGTGTATTTCATAATATCGACTAGGAGTGAATATTTATAGTGTCTTGCTTTGCCTTGTTGCTCAGTCCTGATTAATATGTAGTGCTCATGAAACAAAATAGTCCTCTGAGGCCTGCTTCATCCCTTAATGATTCTCTCCTTGCAAAATGTCAAAGCACTGAAGTACTGAAGGAAGGCTCCCGGAAACCCATTGTAAAACTTTTGCCACCCAGCTCCAGGGCAGGTTGGGATGGTTTCCAGTGGGGCTCATGCCCTTCCCTGCCAGAGATGAATTATACAAATACTTCTGAAGAGCAATTGTTTTGCTTTTGCAATAGACTAAATGACACCAAATAAATAACAGATGCTATTGCAAAAAGTGTTCTGGGTAAAGAAATTGTACTTTCCCCACCTTGCAAGGCTTTCATTCCTCTTCAGAATAGAAAGCGGAGCAATGTGCTATCAACAAACACCATTGGCCAGATTCTCCGCTGGTGGAATTCAGCATAGCTCCATTGATTCCAATGGAGTTAATAGAGCTATGCTGCTTTACAGCCACTGGGCATCTGACCTAATATATTTTCCAGAAATAAAGTCTAAAACAATCGTAGCAATGTGCCGCTTCACATCATTCTGTTACCTATTTCCCTGATGATGGTTCTGAGACAGCATTTTTGTTTAAATGGGAAAACAGTAAATGGGGTTTGTAAGCAAAACATAATGAGCAACCGATAAACTATCACAAGCAAGCATCTAGCTTAATTGATGCTAGATGTACATGTTTTTTTTATAAAAATGCTCCTCAGTTAGCCCAGAGATATTTTAAATGAATTTTTGCTTTCTTTGTCTTTTCCCTCTTGAATAATAGAAGTGCTTAGCACTTCTGTAGGATATTTTTATACGAAGCTATCAAAGCATGAATTAAGTTTCACATTACTTCTGTGATCTAGTATTACAAATGAGTAAGCTGAAACTAAGAGAACTAAGAAACTCCCCAAATGTCAACAACAAATCTCTTGTGGAGATGGGAATTGAACCCAGGAGTCCTAATTCCCAGTCCTATACTCCAACCACTATAAAATACAACACCATGCTCTTCATTTCTATCAAGCCCAACAGATGTAGTATATAATTATACACACCAGAAACACAATCTTGTGCTGACTTAAATTAACGGTAATGCTTTTAATAATATAGGACCTTCTTCATTTCCTGGGAAATGTCATATTGCTCTAAAACCATGCTCAGTAGCTCAACATCCCTGAAAAACACCACAGTGAAAATGTCATACAGGTGTCTGTTCTTAGTGCACATTGGAATGATTTTTTTTTCTGATCACTTTATTATTTTTGGCAAAAGTAGTATGACTATATTTGAGATGTTGCTAATAATTCCTAGAAGTTTGGCAGGCGTTTAGTACTGAAATATGAAATTTGAAGTCTGAAGGCTAATTCTCAGCACCCAGAAGGTCATAAGGGCATATCAAGACCCATGATAACTCCTTCTAAATACATAGGTGGCATTCCTGAATAAGACTTATCCATGCAGATCCTTCATAGGACTGTATGGGGGCAAATTCCTCTGCACAATCAGGTATCAGAGGGGTAGCCATGTTAGTCTGGATCTGTAAAAGCAGCAAAGAATCCTGTGGCACCTTATAGACTAACAGTCGTATTGGAGCATGAGCTTTTCGGATGCATGCATCCGACGAAGTGGGTATTCACCCACGAAAGCTCATGCTCCAATACGACTGTTAGTCTATAAGGTGCCACAGGATTCTTTGCTGTTTGCACAATCAGGGTTATGGTGCCAGTCAGAATTCAGGAAAGACTATTCTTGTTCTCTGAGAGGGAGAGTTTGAACCTTACAACACCTATTGGAGCTAATAGTACTTGGAGATTCTCAGATATTCTGTTGTCCTTTGGCCCGAGAGGTTAGCCAGTATTTGAGGTCTTGCTGAGTTGTTTCCTTTAGGAGAAGAAATTGCTTATATGAGTCAGGTATTTCTTTGGCATGATACTGTTTACTTACAAAAGGCTTGTCTACACCTACCAGAGGATCGACGCTGCGGCGATCGATGCATTGGCAGTCAATTTAGCAGGTCTAGTGAAGACCCACTAAATCGACCACCGATAGTTCTCCTGTCGACTCCTGTACTCCACCTGATCGAGAAGAGCAAGGGGAGTCAACGGGAGAGCATCTCCCATTGACGTCGCATAGTGTGGACCCCTCGGTAAGTAGATCTAAGCTACGTCGATTTGAGTTACACTATTCACGTAACTCAAATTGCGTAGCTTAGATTGACTTTTCCCTTTAGTATAGACAAGGCCTAAGTATGTACACAAAGTCCTGTTTCCCTGAACACAGTAGGAGCAAACAACAGGAGGCAGTTTCCTTGTTCACAATTTCCAACCCTGTTTTTCCAGACAGCACTCTGGCTAAACAATGCTTTCTCACCTTCCAGAGCCAGGCTACCTGTGCTTCTCTAACTTTCTCCAGGCCTTGGGAAGTGGCTTCTACTGTTTCAACTATAACTAAAGAAAGGGTCATTTCATTGCTCCCTCAATTAGCCTGAAAGAAGAGTGGTACTCTGCCCATAACTTCAGAATGGTTCATGATTGCTCATAGATCAAAGACATGCTTGCTGACAGCTGCCAATACCTTCCAGCACAACAATGAGAATTTTGGAATTGTGTCTTTTGGGGGGGAAATATAGTATCTAGTGTAACCCTTCTGCCTGTCTGAGTTGGCCGGGTTCAGTATCTAGGGGTTCCATTTCAATAACACAATGCAAAACCGGCTCGAGCCCACACCCAGTGACCTGGAACAATTACATACCCCCCCCCCCCCCCCGGGCGCCTCTAAGAGGCAATACTTCCCCTCTCGCAAGCACGGAGTCTGAGTGTAGCAAAATCCTTTTAATAAAGGAGGGAAACAATGCGGCATTATGTTGGGGAAACACCACAAACAGGATCCATAACACAAACCATGAGCAAAAGACCCACCCCCCTCAAGTAAGTTTGGCAGTATCCTTTTCCCCTCGGGGTCTTAAGTCCAGCAACCCAAAAAGCACCCAAAAGTCCAACAACCCAAAAGTCTCTATCCCTGGTCAGTGCAGCCCCAGAGTTTAAAAGTTTATCTGCAGAGTTTTACCTCCCAGCCTGGGGGTGGGGGGGTGGGCAGCACAGCAGTGTTAAGGGGTACCTTATGTGGTCCAAGGCCAACTGCCCCGCCTCTTCATGGGGTTCTGCTACAGCCTTCACCGCGAGCCACTCCACCAGCCACTCCGCTCTACCAGCCATCCCGTGAGCCGCTCCAGCCATTTTGTGAACTGCTCCACTCCACCAGCTGTTCCATGAGCCGCTCCAGGCATCCCGCAAACTGCTCTGCTAGCTGCTCAGCAACATATCTTCAGACCCCCAATGGAATTAAAATTAGCTCTGATAGTCCACAGTAGAGAGAGGAGGAGGAGCAATTGGCATTTCAGGCCCTCAAAAGGGGCCCATACCATCAGGTACAAATATCTGTCCCCAGCCTCTCTCAAGTCACTGGGTTTTGGAACCCATGTCCCTTGTCTAGCGAGGGCTACTTAGTTGATGGCAAGTCCCTCTGTCATAAAACAGTTTCATTGTCCTTGATTCACATAATCAGGGTAACAACACTTTATTCTTCCTGCCCCAATAACAAAGAAACTGGGGATCCCATAGTAGCCAAAGTGACCATTTTGGGCTGCTGTGGGCTCATGCTAGGTGGGGTGGGTGTGCCTATGCAAACAAAATCAGCCCGTGAAGTTCTTTTCCACAACTCGCCACAATTCACCACCAGATGTCAGGGTAGAGCTCATCCTGACTCTGCTTACACTAGCAAAGAGGAAGGATGTTCCAGTAGTTAGGGCACTAATCTAGGATTTAGGATACTTGAATTCAATTTCCTCTTCTGCCACAGACTTCCTATGTAACCTTGAGCAAGTTACTTGGGCCTAGATCTTCAAAAACATTTAGGCTCCCAATTTCCTTTGAGGAGCTGAACCTTAACCTTTCTGTGCCTCAGTTCCTCATCTGTAAAATGGGAGATAATAGAACTGCCCTACCACCTCACAATCTTTAAAGGATTTAATGTGCCCATACAGTATGGTGATGGGGCGGTATAATAGATGGGTAACACTATAAACTGTTCAAGATCTTCAAAGCACTTTAGAAACACTAATGACAACACTTTGAGGGTGGGAAGTGGGGCACAAGGGAGCCTGGCATGGCTTCCTGGTTTAGAGACTGTTTTTATTTTGGCTCGGGGTCTAGCACAGATTAAAGCAGCGTTGAGGCTGCTCTAATCTATATTGACTGGCTAGGGACCACAAAGGCGCCATCTACCTGTTGGGGATTGCTGGAGTACAATAGATTTTTGCCCATGCCTCTCCTGTCCCTGATGTGCCCTATGTGCTGTATTCAGACCTCACCACTCTCTGGCTGGCCATGCCTTTCTCTTTTTCTCACCATACTGATGTTGATGAGTCACTGCCTGCAGTCCTGCTAAGCATAAATTTTGTTTTCAGTTCATTTTTGTTAACACACCAAAAGGTCTTTGTGAACAGGTACCAATAAGTTACATGTTATTAATGTTATTGCTTTTATTGCATGTTCCAATTCCCAGGTTTATTTTAATTATGCACATTATGAGAGAGCCATGTTGGCGTAACAATGAAAAATATGCTGATCTGCATGACATTTCATTTATAGATTGACAGGCGACGCCTATGATGATGACTAATTCCACGATAGAATCATGTCACTTATTACTACCCATAAATGAAATGTCATATGCAGCCACCTATTCTTCATTCCTTAATTAATTCTAATTACTGCCCTTGGACAAATGCTGCAGACTTTGGTTCTAGCCTTTAGTGCATGACGTCCCTTTGGACAAGTGGATAATATTTCATCTTAAATTAATATAAATTTGTGTATGTCTTTATATCCCTTCTTCCAACATATGAATCCATATATATTGATAAGTTTCTTGCACTTTGTGTATTGTTTTCCATTGAGTTCATTTCAGAATGGCTTGTAATCACAGAGTGTTCAATAATTTAATGCAGACTTTTTCTTTCTGGCTGAATTACTAATGTTCCTATTCTATGCGCAGAGGCTTGATTAAAGTAACATAAATCTCCCAATGATGTGAAAATGTGATCATTTATTACATGGACAATCAGTTTATTTAAAAACATAATTAGTTTGTACATCAAGAAACTTTTCCTCAGGTGTGATAAACTGCAAATAATTACTGAACCTCCACCAGTGAAATTAAAAGTCTCACAAGGCTGTTACTAGGAATTTGTGATTTGACAGAGAAAAGGGTTTCAGTTCCAGGCTGTATTTATACAAAATTGATTTTTTTTCTTTTCACTACATTAAGACTGAGTGGGGCGGGGAGGAAGGAGGGTGAGAATAGATTGGCTGGTAGCAGCAGAACGCAGCCAGAGCGTACCCATTCTTTTCAACATGAAGAATCAAGGACCCAGTCCTCTTCCCATTGAAATCAAAGGCAATCTTCCCATTGAACTCAATGGGTGCTGGAGCCAATGTTCAGACACAGTTTAATTGCACTGTCTAGAGGAAAGCTGTAGTAATAGAAATGGGATGAAATTCAATAGTGCAAAGTCAAGGTCATGCACTTGGGGACGAACAACAAGAAATTTTGCTATAAACTGGGGACATATCTGTTAGAAGTGACAGAGGAAGAGAGAGATCTGCATGTACTGTTTAATCATAGGATGACTATGAGTAAAGGATATGATTCGTTCACAGATTCTGTAACTTTAATGGACCTCTGTGACTTTTTCGGCTTCATCCCACCACAGTGCGGGGGCTGGAGCAGCTGTCAGCCCCTCCCCAGGAGCAGCAGCAGGACGGAGCAGTAGCTGGCAGTCAGGCCCTGGGGCTGGAGCAGCCTCCAAGGTTGGGTCAGTCCCCGAGGCTGGAGCAATGACCGGAGCAGCAGCACCCTATGCCGCGCACTTCAGGTGCCCCTCCCCCCATTGCTGCGCTGCTCCTGCCCTTTGCCTTGGAGCCCCTGGCCAGCTGCTCCCTGGAGCCTCCTGCTTGCTGTGCTGATGTCAGGGTGTGTCCCCCCCTGCCCAGGTACCCCATTTCCACAGAGCAGGGGGAAGGGACAACAGGGATCAGGAGTAGGACAGAGCTGCTGGACGATGCTGCTGTGTCTGAACAAGCAGCCTTCAGACTGGTGATTGCTGATCTACTTAAAGGGGCAGCGCACTGTTTCTCATACAGTCCTCCAGCACACACTCTCTCTCTCTCTCTCTCTCTCTCTCTCTCTCTCTCTCTCTCTCTCTCTCACACACACACACACACACACACACACACACTCTGTCTCTTTCACACTAAACTTCCAACACATACTTGTATTATTGTTATTGTTACTTCTTGGTACTTCCTGCAATGCACATATCTCTGTAATTTAATTCTTTCAAAGTGCTGTTATTTTAGTTTTTTGACTGGTCTACGCATTTCATAATTTTCTTTCTCTCTTAGGCTTAAATTTAATTCTTTGAGTAGTGAGTTCTAAAATGCTTAACCTGTCCTGGCTGGAATAATTATCCCCTACAGTAACTTTTAAAAAATATATATTATATCTAGGTTTTTTTGTTTCTACTGGTGGCACACATCCGCACATTACCTCGATATTGGTGCACATAACAATATTCATACCGCACATGGATGGAAAAAATTAGAGGGAACATTGCTGTCAGCCCCCTGTGAGTCTCCCACGGTTAGTCCCCCCACCCAGGGTATTTTTAATAAAGTTGTGGGCTTCCATGAATTTTTGTTTACTAAAATACTTGTGACAAAATCTTAACCTTAACTATGAGCCACCAACATGATGTGGCTGTGAAAAAGGCTAATGCAATTCTAAATGCACTAGGCAAGATGTTTCCAATAGAGATAGGGAAGTGTTATTACCATTATGCAAGCCACTGGTGAGACCTTATTGGAATACTGTGTGCAGTTCTGGTCTTCAACGATTAAGAAGGATGGAATTTGGAACAGGTACAGAGAAGGGCTACCAAGTTGACCAGAGAAATGGAGAACCTACATTACGAGAGGAGACTTAAGGAGCTTGGTTTGTTTAGCTTAACAAAGTGAAGGGTGAGGGAAGATATGATTACTCTCTATAAATACATCACAGGGATAAACACAAGAAGAGTTATTTAGGGAAGGGCCAATGTTAGCAGATGAACAAATGGATATAAACAGGCCAACAATAAGTTTAGGTTTGAAATTATACTAAGGTTTCTAACCATCAGAGGAGTAAAGTTCTGGAACAGCCTTTCAAAAGGAGTAGTGGCGGCAAAAAACCTAACTTGTTTCAAGACTGAGCTTGATAAGTTTATGGAGGGAATGGTATGATGAGACTGGCTACAACGGCATATGGCACATCCATGACTGCTAGTAGCAAATATCCCCAATGGCCAAAGATAGGACACTAGCTGGGGATGGCTCTGAGTTACTACAGAGAATTTTTCCCAGGTGTCTGGTGGGTCTTGCCCACATGCTCTAGGTCTAACTGATCACCATATTTGGGGTTGGGGAAGAAATTTTCTCCCAGGTCAGACTGGCAGAGACCTGGGCAATGGGCCACTTGCTGGTTTGACCTAGAGTAAATGGTGGATTCTCTGTAACTTGAAGTCTTTAAATGAAGATTTGAGGACTTCAGTAACTCAGACATAGGTTATGGGTCTATTACAGGGGTGGGTGGGTGAGGTTCTGTGGCCTGAAATGTGCAGGAGGTCAGACTAGATGGTCATCATGGTCACTTCTGGAATTAGTCTGAGTCTTGTGACCCAGTCTGCTATTTTGATTAAATATTAGTTTTTTTCTTCCAGCTTTGAGTTATTAGTCAAGATGAATTAACCTTTGTTCAAGTTTGGATTTATATTTCCCAATCTCTGTTTAGATAAACCACAAGTCAAAGGATTGGAGCAATAGGATAGGAGGCAAGACTCTAGACCAGTGATTCTCAATATTTTCCATACTGGAATCTCTTTTTCCATCATGGCACTCTACCTGGAAATTCCCCTCCTAGTTAGCTGCGGGATAGGGTGGTCATGACCCCCTGGTTGGGAAGCCCCTGCTTTAGAGTTCTATTCTCAGTTCTGTCATGAACTGGCTGTGACCTTGGTCTTTGCGTTGGGTCACCCAACTATAAAATGGGGATAATATTTACCCACTTGAAAGGGGTGTTGTGAGGATTTAGTCTCTCCTGCATGTTTGAAGTGTTCTAACATCCTTGCCAAATGGGAAGGCATCATTATTCAAACAAATTGTTTTGCATCAGATCTTAAATTCTTACATCTCTTGTAGTGTCCATGCTCAACCTTGCTGCAGCAAAGCAACAGTGAAATTCACTTTCCAGTCATGTAATAAACATGCAGGTTCTCAGTTCACCAGCCAGTTTGTTTGTGCTCTCTTGATAAGCCCACGTTGCTGGTCACTCACTTACTGGAAGTTACTGGTAGAGCTAGACTGTACATCTCAAATCAACAGCATAGGTAGTATAGCTACACGGATGAAGACATTATTTATTTGCAGTTGTTTCAGACACCTCCATTCCACACTGCTCTTAAATACTGTAGATTCAACTATCAGCAGAGAAATGTTCTTATCAAGAATAATCTGTCATTCAAGCACTCTGCTCTTACCTTTCACATTTATTCTATTCTTAATTACCATGCTGTCAGCTTTGCCCTTGTAGGATAAATTGCGCTGCCCATGATTCACTTATAAAACATCTAACTGTTAAAGCCCTGATCAACAGAATTAAGTACAACAAAAGAAGTGGGGAGGAGGAGAGGGAGGAGCTGATGGTGAAAAGATCTCTTGCCTCTCAGCCTTTTTGTGAACTGATGTTCTGTGCTTTCTAGTCCAGCAAATATTTCTTTGTGTGATTTAGCAACAAACGAGATTTGTTCGTCTCGCAGGGGCAGTATTTGGGGCCTGATCCAAAGCCTGCTGAAGTCAGTGGAAAGGCTTCCTTTAAATTCAGTTGGCTTTGGATCAGGTCCCTAGATTCTCAGCAAAAGCCAGCCATTTATCAACTCTTACAGCTGGGTTGATTGAGGAACAAAGAGGTCAAGTGACTAGCTGGAGATGACTGATGATTGAGCTGTTCATTCCAGTTTTGACTTAGGACCATTCTGATTGTCCTATCTAGGCATCTAGGTCAATGCCTACCTACCCAGGCATTTAAAGAGCATCCATCATCCTGGTATCGGAACACTAACACAGTCGATCTAAGCAGACGATCTATCTGAACGTGTTCTCCATTCCTTCCTTGTATATGCTGACTGGGGAAGGAGTTCTCTTTCTTCCTTCTTCTCTCAAGGGAAGGGAAATCAAATTCTTTTGGGATTGCTGTAGAGGAGCATCTCATTCTGCACATGGTTATTGTAACCACTGGCTCACTGGCTGGGTAATACAAAAATCAGCAACATAGATTGTGTCTTAGGTCTTTAAAATATATTGTTTTGTTTAGTATAAATACGACACAACAGCAGTAAATCTCTCTACTCTCACTTATGGATATAGAGTCTTATTTCCATTTGTTTGTGGCTAGACTGTTTATAATAACTGAACACAGAGTTATTCTTACCAAATAGGTATTTTATTTGCAGCCATCTCAGAAAACATTTTAAATCTCTTCTATTCTCAAATGTTATGTTTCAAACGTGTATTGGTCAGCTCTGGCAAGGAGAGGGCATCTTCTCTAGTCTTAGAAATCTCCAGCTTTATAGCCTGACATAACCTTTTCTCAAGGTTCTTCTCTGGGAGGGCAACACCTATCTCAAGAGAATTGTTAGAAATCAGCATGCAAAAAGGTTACTGAAAACACGATAAATAAGCTAGGGCTGACTTCAAGTGAGACTCAACTCAGTACAGAATCAGCCTTAGAATATAGGAGAAAATTGTATGGTGGAGGAGAGATTTGGATTTTTCTTTTAAAATGCAACATCCCACCTACAATCACTTACCACCTTATTATTAAAAAGATAATAGAGATAATGCACAGAAGAAGTCATTTTATAGCAATTATTCCAAAATAGAGTGCTGGCCTTGGGGTCTATTATAAGTTCTCAGTAAACTACATAAGATGGCGGTCTCTAACTGTTTTTAAATAATTATTTTATTCACTTACTGTACTCTTCATCCATTTTTTTCTTGTATGTCTTGACTTTGCTCTAGAGATACACCTGGGGGATATAATTTATGTAATCTACCCATTTATCTTCCAACTACTATTTGCCTTGGTTGCAATTTGTAAATGAATCTAGCTGAAGGCATATAATTATGTGAATAATCATAGGAAGACAATAAAAAAATGTTGGTTTGATTTTTGTCACATGGCTTCAGTTAGATTTGATATTGAGTATCACATCTGAAAAAAAAATCTTCCGGTCTTACTCATTCTGACTCCGAAGTACCGAAGTACCTTGATTACTTGGGGCAGCACCTTGTTCCTGGAGCAGTCCCCTTGAAGAGAATCATGCCTGGTCATTCCCCTGTCTCTTCTTTCCACTAACTGGTGCATAATGCCCTACAACTTCAAAATGGAAAGAAGTGGATAGAAGGTTGTGACAAGGCTACTGTTGTGGAACATAGGAATTGCCATTCTGGATCGGACCCACATCTAGTCCAGTATCCTGTCTCTGAGAGTAGTCAGTACCAGACCTTTAGTGGAAGGTATAAGCACTCTGCAATACGCAGATGTGGAATAATCTGCCCCCCCCACACGCCCCCCATATTAGATCTTATCTTGGCCTCTAATAGAGATTGGCCTTGAAGCATAAGGTTTAACATCCTCTGCAAAATTTTTGTCATTAATCCTGATAACTTTGAATACTCCTAATGGACACATAAATGTCCACTCCCTCTTGAAATCTTGTTAAGTTCTTGGTCTCAACCACTTCCTGTGTTCCAGTGGCAATGAGTTCCACAGTCTAATTATAAGCCGCGTGAAAAAAAATTCCTTTTATCAGTTTCAGATTCCCCACTTTTTAATTTAATTGAACGTCCCTTTGTTCTTGTGTTACAAGATAGATGGAGAACAAAAGTTCCCAATCTGACATCTCTAGGCCATTCATTTTCTTACTTTTATCATGTCCCCTCTTATTTGTCTCCTTTCTAAGGATTTCCATAAATATTCACTGAATAGTTTGTATGAATAATTTTCAGACTTTTGGGGGAGTTTTACATGGCCTATTATTGTTTAGTATTTATATTTCAGTAGCACCTAAAGGCTGCATTCAGGGCTAGGGGACCCTATTGTGCTAGGTGCTGTACCCACACAATGAAAGGCAGTCCCTGCCTCAAAGAGTTTACATACTAAGTTATGAGAGACAGCAAAGGGATGCAAGGAACAGATTGGGGAGCACAAGGTAACAGTGAGACATTTATGATTAGTGTCGCAAGCTGTGGTACAGCACACCAGCTGCCCAGCTAGTATATACAAAGACTGGGGAATCGCGCAGCTGTGTCTCTTGCCTTCATTCCTCTGCCTTATTTTCAGCGTCATAGGTTTTCCATGACGATCCAGTGAGTCTTGTGTTTAGCACATTCAGTGTCATGTCATATAGTATATAAGCATCATTGCAAGAGGACATGACACATGCTTCAATACAATACATACTGTGTTCTGGTGCTTCAGTTTGCTTGTTCTCTTAGGTTTATTTTCTCTCTCACTCAGGTTCAAAGTATGGCACTTGAATAGCCAGGAAAATAAGGGACCTGTCACTGAATATATGCTTTGTTCAGCACAGTGATTATCTGATTTCTGTCTAGCACAGTTCACTGTCATGGTAGTTAGGCTGAAGGAAGACCTACTGTACCTTGACAGTGGGACCATCTGGTGTTCATTCTTGTAATTAATGTCAAACCCAGACAGTCCTGCTGCTGCAAATATATATTTTAATGCATCACAGGGCATGTTCACTAGTTTATTGTGAGACTTATGTCATTTGAAACCTATATTCTGGGCATCAAAATAATCAGTTATATATATATATAATGTGTGTGTGTGTGTGTGTGTGTCCACACAGAGTACGTGGGTAGATATATATATATAATTACACTCTTGAAAACTGGGAATCACAGATGATTGTCAGGGAAGGTCGATTTTTCATCCTAACAGCTAGAGAATGTCTTTATATCTGTAACTCTTTTGCCAGTTCTTTTCAGAACTGCATCTTGGTAAAAAGGAATTAAAGACATTCAGCCTGTGAAAAGGATTGCAGTGAGAATGCACCAGTGTCAAGACTGATTTGCATCTTGATGGCTTCTGATTACATATTTTATAGATGTGCATGAACACATGGTTGTGTGGCTTTATGAGGACATATTGTGAACAAAAATTGCACAAGTGTAATCTTGGAGATTGATGTACTAGGCTGTAATTATGCCCCTTTATGCCAGACACTTTGGACATTTGGGCTTGCTGGTTAGAATTTTTCAGAAGTGCCTAAGGCCCATTATCAAATGTGAGTTAGGACCAGATTTACAGAGGTATTGAAGTGCCTAGTAGAATTTAAAAAGCAACTTAATACTTTAGGTGCCCAACCCCCATTAACTTGCATTAGGAGTTTGGAGCTTCAGTCCTATTGACTTTCAATTAGATGTAGGGCCAGATTGTCAAAGCTATTTAGGCATCTAGCAGAACTTTCAAAAGTGTCTAAGGGTACATCTACACTGCAAAAAAAAAAACCCCACTGCAGCGAGTCTCAGAGTCTGGGTCGGCTGACTCTGGCTTGTGGGGTTCACGCTATGGGGCTCTAAATAGCAGTATAGATGTTCCCACGCAGGCTGGAGCCTGGGCTTTGAAACCTGGCAAGGGGGACAGGTCTCAGGCCCCAGGCTCCAGCACAAGTGGGAATGTCTACATGGCTGAGTCAGTGGACTCTGAGACTCATTGCCGTGGGATCTTTTGCAGTGTAGATGTATCGTAAGCTGGTTAGGCACCTAAGGGCCAAAGTTACTTTTGAAAATGGCACTTAGGTGGTTTTGAATCAGTTCCCTGCTTTATTTTATAGTTGTTTGGTAATTTGTGAATGGTACACCTGCTGATTCTCTAAAGAGGCATAGATGTACCCACTGGTGGATACTCCTGTGTGACTGTTGTTTGAGAACAGTCATATGCTCTTTAGTTCAAACATTAACATAGATTTTTGATCCCCAAATCTGTATTGTTGTCATGAACAAATAGGTTATATTCATCCTGTATTAACTACATCCTGGGTCAAAGGGATTTTGCATATAATGTATCTCACAGAGCAAAGGTCTGCCCAGCCGCATGATTTTGCCAGAGAAGGGGAAAGGTTTTGCCAGGAATACAGAATTCATTCCCAATTCCTTATATTCTAGTAATAGCAAGAGCTCTCTCTAGATGGTGCTAGGAAGAGTGTGACTGGCTATCATGCTAGACAACATACTTTTGTCCCGTTGGGGACATGGTCTGTTGATGAGGGGCATATCCAGCCTCAAGTACAGTGAGATCTAGCTGGCACATCCGAGATCCTCTGCTCCTCACCCATCCCTAAGGAAAGGATTTTGCCCTTAATCAACAACTAGGGAATCCCAGTGCCCACAAGAAGCACGCATCACACAGCTCTGCCCTCACTTGGCATGCACCTCCACAAGTGGACCACTTTTCCGTGTGAATCAGGCCCACTATTTTCACATTGCAATATCACGGCAAGTTTTCAAGTCTACTAGCTCTCTTAAGGCCATATTTGGTCCTGGCATACGCAACCACAGCATCAATGGAGATCTTCTCTCTCACAAGAAGACTGAATTTGGTCCCATGACATCAGTTAGGAAACAACCTCAAAACTTATCTCAGATGCCAACAATTCTAGTGATCTGGGATAAAACATCACCTCGTCCAGGGTTTGTCTACACTGCCTGCAGTTTGGATGTCGTCAAGACGAATAGTAGTACCCACCAAAGTGCTCAGCTGGCAACTCCCCTGTGTGGATGCTGTGGGCATGAACTAGAAGATTCCTAGTCGTTCTCATTAATGTAATCCTCTTCAACAGGTCCACATTCAAGCTCTGGTGTTGAGGGGGAAGTTTTTACTCCCTATTACAGACAGTTGTGCTCAGGGTGAGGTACTGAGCTCTGACACTCTCAAAAGATTTGTTCACAATGCAGTTACAGTGCTTCGTGGGGGTCTCAGTTTATATATTTTTGTAAGCAGAGTCAGGATGAGCTCTACCCTGACATCTGGTGGTGAATTATGGCGAGTGTGGAAAAGAACTCCAGGGGCTGATCTTATTTGCATAGGCACACCCACTCGCCTGGCAGGAAACACAGCAACTGAAAGTGGTTACTTTGGCTGGTGTGGGATCCCCAGTTTCTCTATTATTGGGGCAGGAAGAATAAAGTTTTGTTACCCTGATTCTGTGAATCAAGGCCAGTGGAACTGTTGTATGACAGAAGGACTGAGTGAATCCGTCACCATTACCTAAGTAGCATTTGCTTGTCAAGGGGCATGGGTTACAAAACCCAGTGAATTGAGAGAGAGGATGGGGACAGGTATTTGTACCTGATGGTATGGGCCCCCTCTGAGGGTCTGAAACACCAATTGCACCACCTCCTCTCTCCACTGTGGAATATCAGAGCTAACTTTGATTCCCTTAGGAGTCTAATTACAGGCTGCTGAGCTGAATTCACTTTGGGCCAATGGTGCACCAGCACTGGGGCTCCCCTACTATACTATGAGCTGAAATTGCTAAGAGCTGAAATCACAAAAGAGCTGATGGTATTAAGAGCTGAGATCACTGAGGCTACCTTAACTAGTGGGGGAGCCTGAAGCTATATTGCTCAGCAGCTGGTGGAGCAATTTGTGGGGACGACTGGAGGAGCAGCGAGCGGTGTGGAGCCTTGCGGGGCCGGTTGGAGTGGCCCTAGGAACGGCGAGCGGAGCTGTTTGCGGGGACGGCTGGAACGGCTCACAGGTCGGTGAGCGGAGCGGAGTGGAGCGGAGCAGCTTGTAGAGCGGAGCAGTTCGTGGGATGGCAGGAAAGTGGACTGGCTCGTGGTAAAGGCTGCGGCGGAACCCCCACGGAGAAACAGACGGCTGGCCAGCCTCGGATCACGTAAGGTGCCCCTTAACACCCTGCGTGCCCCCCCCCTTTTACTCTGGGGCTGCACTGACCAGGGGCAGAGACTTTGGGGGTTGTTGAACTTTTGGGACTTTGGGTGGTTGCTGGACCCCAGAGACTTTGGGGGTGTTGGACTTTGGGGACTCTGGGTGATTTTTGGGTTGCTGGATTCAAGAACCAAAGGGAAAAGGACACAGCCCAATTTGCTGGGGTGGGTTTTGCTCATGGTTTGTGTTATGAATCCTGTTTGTGGTGTTTTTCCAATTTTATGCTGATGTCGTTTACCTCATGTCATTAAACATTTTCTGCTACACTCAGACTCCGTGCTTGCGAGAGGGGAAGTATTGCCTCTTAGAGGTACCCAGGGGGGTGGTATGTAATTGTCCCAGGTCACTGGGTGGGGGCTCGAGCCGGTTTTGCATTGTGTTATTGAAACGGAACCCCTAGATACAGAACCCGGCCCTTGTTGCTGCCAACTTAGATGGGCAGAAGGGTTACATTTTATTAAACCATTGGACACATTTTAGAAATAAGAGATGGTGCTAAGATTTGTCTAGACAAACCCTTGCAGAGGATTTTGTCTGTGCTCACTCTTGACATGTCTGCTGGGAGACTCTCACTTGATCATTTGGACTTTCAAATTTCATCCCATCCAGTGGACTTTCAACCCACCAATATTTTAAGATTTATGTGAAGGAGCTAGAGGGAGACTCCCATGAGAGTTTGTTATTAGATTGTCTCCTCTCCGATGATGATAGATATGAAAATCAGCTTCTTTTATCAAATGAGCAAGATTCCGGAATAAAACAACTCAAGGCATTGGAGATAAATGTGAAGCAGTTGAGTTTGTAAGTTCAGTGTCACGGCATCATAGATAAATATACAACAATGATTAAATCTTTCTGTTCACTGCTTGGAGTAGTTATACTAACCCTGGGTTTTAAAATTCAATAATTGAAATTGAAGGGAGGAAGAGTGGACAGAAAAGGGCACTATCATGAAGACAAACAGCTAAAATGGAAGTTTATTCATAGTTTAAAAGGTTCATTATTAATAATGAGGCTAGTTCTAGTGCTCAGGATTTAAAGAGATTCCAATTGTGTCATGGTAATTTTGGAAGTACAGGACCTTAAGGATTGTCTGTCATAATATTTTAAAAGGAAGTATTTTGTGTGGAAGAGGCAGAAAGTGTGCAGTGGGGCCTGGAGCAAAGCCTTGGAGGGGTGGTGTAGGCAGAATAAAATCATGGGAGCGGGGTGAGAGGGGAAAAGGGAAAAAAGGGCTACCTTTTTGCAGGCAGGCATATCAAGGCTTGAAATGGAGAGACGCTGGTGCCATCCCACTAGGCCGGGGAACTGTGCCTGGGAAAGCCAGCAGGGGAATGCTGCACTTATGCATTATAGAGCAGCGTGGCTCTCTCCGTAGGCCTACAGAAAGGGGATGGTTATGGGCTGGCATGTGCCAGGGCATGGCCAGTGGATCTATGAACTCCATGGAGCCAGCAGCCAAATTCCCTGTGTCCAGTAGCACACAGAGGCTCTAACTGCCTCTGCAGCCCATCGACTGTAACAGCAACTGCAGAGCTGCTGTGCTGGTGTTCCTCCCTTACTTTGTACAGTGCAAATCGGGAGATGTCTAACTGCTCCCATTTGTGGTTGCAGTTCACTGTACCTGCAAAGCTAGAAGTCAAATTGCAGACCAGTTGTCAGACAGGCCTCTTATCTCTCTGTGCTTTTCTTTCTTTTTCTCAGATAATTTACAGAGGTGTTATGAGGCCCCATTCATTAATTTTTTGAAAGATGTTTTGGATCCCAGGACGGAGGAAGCCATAGAAGTGCAAAGTATTATTTATTAATAAAGAAGCCCATTTTAACAAAAAATACTTCCAAAGTTTACTTATTCTGCTTGTTCATAACTTTTAATTGTGAGTTTGCACTAGAGAAGTTTAAAACCACAAGCCTACATACAACATTAGCCTTTAAAAAAGTGTCAGTTTCTTTAGATAACTAAATACAGCTTTCTACTTTGCCTCAGTATTTTCAGCATCTTCTATATTTTTTATAGTAACCACAAAGCAACACTGCACATACTGCAGTACCCATATCTATTTATCTTAGATAAAGCTGGCAAGTTTTTAAGGGTCACCACTGTATTTGATAGGAAAAGTGAAAATTTATATCACTGTTATAATACCACTAGAATATGATTATTTCTTCAAAATCATCCCTTCTGTTCTCCATCACTATTCTAATGCACTGGAGATAAACCATCTTATAGCATTTGATACTAAGCAAACTGGAAAACATATACTCACTCATGCACTCATATACTTACACGACAGATATACAAAAGACAACAAATGCACCATTAGACAGACAAAGGTAAGACATTATTAGGGCTAGATGGTTTAACAGAAAACTGCAAAGAATAAAGAACTTTGGGCACTATGCATGAAGATTTGCAAAGTGATGTAATATGGGGACTGAATTTACTGTTCAAATATCCTGAGAGACCAACCATCAGTGGAAATAAGATGGAAACAAGTTTCCAAAGGGCTTGTTGCAGCCAAACAAAAATATAAGAAAATATTAACGTTATGGTATTCATAATTCTACCATTCTGTCTTTTGGTGACCAGATTTACAGCATCACAGAGCAGTTAATTTGCCAAAGTCCCTCTCTACTTTAATTCAAAAGGACTGGATATCTGCCTTACCACACAGCAGAAGACATAAATAGGAGTCACAATGCTTACAAATGGCAACTGTTCGTTGCAGTGTTAGTACATTCTGTAGCATTTGTCTTTGCAATTGTTGCCTAAAATGAAACAATGATGGCCAACCCTAAGAACATATTTTGTTGTTGTTTATTTGCATTACAGTTGAAACTGGAACCTCGACTGAGATCGGGCTATTGTGCTAAGCATGGTACAAGCATATAATAAGAGACAAAGGTTCTAATCTAAATAAACAAGACACATATAGTGTGGGAGGGGAAACAACATGGGGTGAAATCCTAGCCCCACTGCTATCAATGGGAGGTTTGCTAATGATGTTAATGGCGCCAGCAATTCCACCCCATACAGTCTGCAAACACGTCTGATACTATTTTGGATACATGGGGCCAAGTTCAGCCCTGCCCTAAAGGGGCACAGCTCATTTGGAGACACCGGAACTCAGTGCTGAACTTAGCTCATAGTTTATAACAGCTGTAAAAATGCAACATCTTGTAAAAGATCAACTAACTTTGGCACACATGAATTTTACCTTCCACGAGACAGCTACTAATATGCAGTAGGAATTAATCCATAAAACAATTGTATCTTTACTTCTGTAAAACACTATGCGCATGAGTGAGTGTGTGTGTGTGAGAGAGAGAGAGAATGTGTGAGTATGTAGGTATATCTGCTAGATACTTATATTTAGCAGCCTGCCAGCTGGAAAAATCAATTTGTATTCAATGACTGCCTCACATCTCCTAAATTCATGAAAGTTCTGGGGACTGAGAATTCATATTGATTTTTTTATACTGCTTTAAGCTTTATTCCTAGGAATTGATTTCAGCAGTCATTTCATATTATAAATCAGCAAAGCTAAGTAAAATCTACACAAGCAGCCCTTGTTTAACATAAATTAGCTCTAATACGTTTTCTTCATTAAGTATGATGGGCATGTAGTTTTGCTGTTTGCCATCATGGGAGACAGGGAGAAATCTATTAGAGGCTTTATGAATTACAAGAAATTGGAAAATGCCATTAATTCATGTATTCCTGGATGATTAATAGAGGGGCCTTTAAACATTTTATCATTGTATTTGATTCTGTGCAGTTTATTATACCATTGTACTTTGTGCCACTGTAGATAAATGTATGCGGTAACATTTTGTGGCCAAATACTATCTATGTAAAGTGCACAGTGGTTCGAAAAGCTGTGCCACAGCAAAAAAGGGGCTCCTGACTTTTTGCTTCCATATGGGAAGATTAAAATAAAAGAAACGGTGGTGGCGCTATTTGAGCCTGAAGAAAAACTTGAGCAGAGCTGAGATTTATTCAATCCAGGAGAAGGCATGCAAGCCAGATTACTATGGGGCTGCTTTCTACAATATGTTGTCAATAGAACACTTCTGAATTTTTAAGGGAATTCAGATTTGAATCCCAGCATCCAAAGCCACTCTGTTCATTAAGGGTCCAAACCAGAAAAAAACTAAATTGAGATTTTCCAAATCATTAAAGGGGCCTAATTTCCAGTGGGTGAGTGCTCAGGCCCTTTTAAGGTGTTTCAAGTAGAATATTTAAAAACTGAGGCCTTCTATAATTCGCCACTTTTGAAAATCTTGTCCCCAATTTCCTGGTTCTAGCTCAGCTGCAGCCAAAATCTCATGAGTTCTTCTAAGATTTGGGCAGTACCTTTATGGAAAAGTCCTATAGAATTCAACAGGGTGAAATCAATAGGGTTCTACAGAAATGTAATAGTGATCTTCAGAAATTACTCTATTCTCAATGATCTAGTGAAGCAAGGATCTATAGCCTATTAGAAACTCCTTAAATTTTCTGGTCCTCTGGCATGGTGGAATTTTGTGCAGTCATGATCCCACTAAAGGATCATAAATGATTTGTGGGAATGTCTATATTAAATTAACCTTGCTGTCTCCAGATCTAATATGCTTGGTGACTAGTCTAAGTCTCTGCACAGTTCTTTAGCCTTAAACACTGTCAAAAAAAAGAGAGAGTGGGTGGTGTACACATGCGACTTTCTTCTCCATTCAAAATCTCTGTTACAGATGTATGCTCTCCAGCTAACTACATGGGATTGGCTAGTTCAGGGGCTTGGTAACTGGCTCTAGTGCTTTCACCTCTTGGTTCAAATCCAGCCCTGATCACTAGTAACTGAAAGTTGTTGCTCCCAGTCTTCAGATGGGAAACAAGTCTGGATTTTTAACAGTAGGGTCATTAACCATTATAACAACTAACCAAGGGATGCAGCAAATTCTCTGTCATTTGACGACTTTAAATGAAGATGGTAATGACTTTCTAAAACACATGCCCTAGCTCAGCCAGACACTCAGGGTTCACAGGATGAACTTCTTTGCATTGTGCAGGAGGTCAGACTAGATGATCATATTGGTCCCTTCTCTCTTTAAAATCTAGGAATAACTCACAAAGAAGAAGCAAGATAAAGGAGAAGAGTAGCTGTGAACAGAAGTTACTCTTTGACCTTCAACTTTGTGTGATCCATACGTTATACTCGTGGCAAAACTCATCTAAGTACCAGAGTAAAGGTGGGATGGGGCAGGGCTCTGCATTTTGATTAAACCACTGGAAAAGCTATAAATTGTGTTTTATTTCAAGTGAGAACAGTGTTTGCACTAATACTAATAAATATAAGGCAGCTAGTGCAAGGCAAAATTTTCAACATTCTTTATATCTTAATTGCTGAATATGAATCCCTGTTTTATCACAGTCAGGAAACTGGGAACACTGGAACGTGAAATCATCTGTCCCAAGACAACCATTTATTTAGCTATGGCGTGAGATGTCACCTGCTGTTCAGCCCTCCTAACAATCTCAACACAAAGGAAAACACCATCTATTATAAGCTTTCATTTTCCTCTAGTATTTACTCTTTTACCTTTGCTGAGAAAATAATATTTGGACCAGTGGATGCATTGTATGCAAGAGACTCGGAAACTGTAGTGACACTGAAATGCCAAACTATTGGCCTTGTTACCCAATCAACAGAGAAATCCCCCAAATAAATAAATAAAATGTTACCACAACCAAATAGTAATTATTTTTCATTGTTATTTATAGATCCTGGTTCCTCCGATTCGTCCATTTTGAGTCACTCTGGTAGCACAAAACAGGCAAAAGACTGGCTTAACCAGCCAGTTGGGTAATCTCTAGGGGTCCCAGCCCGACTTTACCTGACTCAACACCACCATGCCCCTGCGATGGCAGGTATAGAGGACTTACTGAGGGTCCTGTCAGTGGAAAGGGGTTGTGACTGGAGCTCTGTTGCACTCCAACAATCTCCTGCTGTGGAGTGTCTTCCCTTCCCGTTGGGGAGGTGGGGGAGAGGGAAGGTGAGAGCATTGCAACTAGGCATAATTTAAAGCTGCCATGAGGCTGCTCTAAAATAGGCCCATAGCTGGACTGATTTCTAGCCAGCCCCAGGATTAGCTTTGCCTCCTCTTATACCTGAGCTGTACCAGAGCTTGGGTAGAGCCGAGAATCTGGCCTGTTGGTCTAACATTGCGCAATTTCACATGCCTCTCCAGGGATGCATCTCCTCTGCATTCAGTACAACTTCTTATCGCATCCTCCTTTGCTCCCCAAATGTCCTTGCCTTATTTCAAATTAATTTTACCAATGGATTTTGACTTTTGTTGAGTATATTTTGTTATATCATAATGTCTTCCTTCTTCTGGGCTCTTTTCCAGCCAGCTCCAGTAGAAACCGGCTCCTAAATTTTAATTAAAAGAAGCTTTGTTTGGCTCTTAAATTAAAATGTTCTGAGTTCCTTTTTCTCTGTCCTGTTCAAGGCATAGATCCAAATGTGAACTAGATCTCAATGCAGCCTGTGTATAATGGATCTCTCTATTTCCCCCTTTCCCCAAATTGCCCACAAGAGACCGAAATATTGCCAGAAGAAATTTCAATGACCCAAAAAAAAAAAAATTCACCATGCTGAGTCCTTCCTTTGCAAAAGTTTTGTCTGAAATGATTACACCCACAATTTTGCACCCATGGAACTGTAGATGACAATAACACATCAGTGCATTAAAACAGCAAAAATCAGGAATTTGGTGTCTCACTATTGAACTTTTGGGCACACATGCAGGGGTTTGTGTACAGAAAAATTGTAATACCAAAATATTGTGTGTATCAGCTGGCTTAAGGCCCTTCTAAACATTTGGCCTGTGGCCTACAAGAGGTTAGATATTTAGGTTAAACTAGCCCCCCGACCCCATTTAAAAATATATGACAGTTGTGTGTATGTTGGAGGAGCAGCAGATAGAAAGAGAAGTAAATGTTCATTCTGTACTATATAAATCTAAAGACTAGGAGGCTCCCACGTTACTGAGTAGCTAGTCCAAGCTCTCACCTCATGGGTAGAAGAACAAAAAATGGGAGGAAAATAGTTCGGGCACCGCATCTGAGACCAGGGAGACTATGTCTCCTGTGTTCTCAGTGTCCCCCTGCTGGCCCCCTGGCAGGATAGAGGAAAGGAGAAAACAACCTGATCGGAATGCAGATGTGAGGAATAAGTGAGCAGCGATACAGAGCACGAACAGGGAATAGAACAGTGGTTCTCAAACTTTTGTACTGGTGACCCCTTTCGCATAGCAAGCCTCTGAGTGCGACCCCTTTTTAATATATTTAGCGCTATTGTAAATGCTGGAAGCAAAGCAGGGTTTGGGGTGGAGGCTGAGAGCTTGCGACCCCCCATGTAAGAACCTCGTGACCCTTTGAGGGGTCCTGACCCCCAGTTTGAGATCCCCTGAGATAGAAGCTCAGAGGAAGGGGTTAGGAGCAAGAGTAAAGAGGAGGGGGCAGTAGCAAGAGCAGAGGGGAATAGCAGTCTGGGGGCAGGAGAGAGACAAAAGGGGAGAGATGGGCAGGACTCAGGGAGGGGGGATAGGATTAAAATGCTGGGAGATGGGCTGGAGCTGGACACAAAAGCAGAAGCTGGGGCTGGGGACGAGAGGAGGACAGGGGCAGGGGTTGGGGTGGGGGGCAATGGACAGGACCCAGGGAACATAGTAGCGAAGGGGATAGAGCAGGCGCTAGGGCATGGGAGATGAGAATAGAAGGGGACAGGGAGAAGCTGAGGCTCAGGGGCAGAAGGGTGTGTAACACGTATAGCACACTTCCCTACAGAACTGGAACTGAACCCAGCAGTCCTGAGTTTCAACATTCCTCTGCTATCAGCAAACATCTGTGACCCCCACCCCACACAGAAGATGATAGCCTACAATTGCTACCAGTTAATCTGTTAGGTCAAGTAGATGACTGTGCTGTAGATGTAAAGATCCCACTCTGCTGATATGATTTTTGGGGGGGGGGGGGGTTAGCTTGCTTTTTAAAAATTATAGCAAATTACATCCAAAAATGATATCTATTGAATGAGGCAGGGGTGCTGTAGAGAAAATGGTATGTGATTGTGCATTGCATCATCATGCGTACACATAAGGGGACTGAATTATAGGTGCATGGTCAACCTTCATTCTGGCATTTCTTAACTTCTGAGTGCTTGACTTTGCAACCTTAACATTTTTTAATGTACATAGATCAGATACACATCTGGGCTAAGCACACATCTGGAGAGATGTATCGCTGCATCACTATTTAGGACTATGCCAGTCTGGTGGTTCATAGAATATTAGGGTTGGTAGGGACCTCAGGAGGTCATCTAGTCCAACCCCCTGCTCAAAGCAGGACCAATCCCCAGAAGATTTTTACCTCAGTTCCCTAAATGGCCCCCTCAAGGATTGAACTCACAACCAGGGCTGGCTCCAGGCACCAGGCAACCAAGCACGTGCTTGGGGCAGCACCTGGTAAGGGGCGGCCAATCTTGGGGTGGCGGGGGGCAGCGCAGCTCGGCGAGGAGGAGGTTCTGGCGGCGCAGCGCTCGGCGGAGGGTGTTCGGTGGCGCGGCGCTCCACGGGGAGGGGTTCAGCAGCGCGGCGCTCGGCGGGGGGGGGGGTTGCAGCGGGGCGGCGCTTTTTTTTGCTGCTTGGGGCGGCAAAAAAGTTAGAGCAGGCCCTGCTCACAACCCTGAGTTTAGCAGGCCAATGCTCAAACCACTGAGCTATCCCTCCCCCTGATATGATCTATGGTAAGATTGTGCCAGAGAGGCACTATCCTAAACTCATATTTAGTTTGTGATTCACTATACCCCCCAGATCCTTTTCTGCAATACTCCTTCCTAGGCAGTCATTTCCCATTTTGTATTAGTGCAATTGATTATTCCTCCCTAAGCGGAGTACTTTGCATTTGTCCTTATTGAATTTCATTGTATTTATTTCAGACCATTTCTTCAGCTTATCAATATCATTTTGAATTCTAAGCCTGTCCAGCAAAGCACTTGCAACATTGTATCATCTGCAAAATTTGTAAGTGTATTCTCCATTCCATTATCTAAACCATTTATGAAGATATTGAACAGAGCTGGACCAAGGACAGATCTCTGTGGAACCCCACTTGATATGCCCTTCCAGCTTCATTGTGAACCACTGATAACTATTCTCTGAGTACACTTGTCCAACCAGTTGTGTACCCACCTTACAGTAGGTTCATCTGGGCTATATTTCTCTAGTTTGTTTATGAGAAGGTCATGTGAGACAGTATCAAAAGCCTTACTAAAGTCAAGATATGCCACATCTACTGCTTCCCTCCCACACCCATCCACAAGGCTTGTTACCCTGTTAGGTTGGTTTGACACGATTTGTTCTTGACAGATCCATGTTGACTGTTATTTATTTAGCACCTTATTTTCTTCTAGGTGCTTACAAATTGCTAATTTGATTATTTGCTCCATTATCTTGCCGGGTACTGACGTTAAGCTGACTGGTCTATTAATTCCCTGGGGTGTCATTATTCCCCTCTTTATAGATAGGTACTATATTTGCCCTTTTCCAGTCCTCTGGGATTGCTCCCATCCACCATGTCATCTCAAAGATAATCACTACTGGCTCAGAGATCTCCTCAGCCAGTTACTTAAATATTCTAGGATACGCTTCATCAGGCCCTGCAGCCTTGAAGACATCTAACTTGCCAAAATAATTCTTAATTTGTTCTTCCCCCATTTTAGCCTCAGGTCCTACCCCATTTACACTGATGTTCACTATGTTAGTCATCCAATCACTGCTAACTTTTTTGGCAGAAACTGAAACAAAAAGGCATTTAACACCTTTGTCATTGCTGTATTTTCTGTTATTGTCTTTTCCTCCTCATTGAGTAATGGGCCTACCTTGTCTTTGGTCTTCCTTTTGCTTCTCATGTATTTGCAAAACATTTTTTTCATTACCCTTTATGTCCCTAGCTAGTTTAATCTCATTTTTTGCCCTGACCTTTCTAATTTTGTCCCTACATGCTTGTGTTGGATTTTTTTATATTCATCCTTCATAATTTGACCTAGTTTCTATTTTTTTGTATGACTCTTTTCTGAGTTTCAGGTTGTTGAAGATCTCCTGGTAAAGTCAGGGTGGTCTCTTACCATACTTCCTAGCTTTCCTATGCATTGGGATAGCTTCCTATTCTGCCCTTAGTATTGTCTCCTTTAAAAACTGCCAACTCTCCTGAACGTTTTTCCCTTAGATTTGCTTCCCAAGGGATCTTACCTGCCAATTCTCTGAATTTGCTAAACCTGCCTTCTTGAAGTCCATTGTCTTTATTCTGCTGTTTTCCCTGCTACCATACCTTAGAATCATGAAGTCATCATTTCATGATCACTTTCACCTGAGCCGCCTTCCACCTTCAAATTCTCAATCAGTTCCACCCTGTTTGTCAAAATCAAATATAGAATAGCATCTTTCCTAGTTGCTTTCTCCACCTTTTGTAATAAAAAGTTATCTCCAATGCATTCCAAGAACTTGTTGGATAAACTGTGTCCTACTGTATTATGAGTAGGTGATAATTACATTTTGCATAATTTTATCCCTTTAACCTCAGCATTATCTTGTGGAATGAATTTGGTATCACCCAGCATGTGATGTTGGAATGTTGTAATAAGTCCTCACCACTATATTTCATAATCATCCAAAATACATCCACCTCCATTCAGCGTCTGCCCTTCCTTCTCTCCATTATTTATTATCCATCAGATCCAAGAGAGGTTTTTTCACCCAATGTACTGCTTTTTCAAACTGCTAAAAAAAATCGGTTTATGAAAAATCCCTAAACTACCTTTCAGTACTCATTCCAGCAATATTTCACTTACAGATTTTCAGAACTGCTTCTGCTCCAGCAACATTTACTATCTTTTGTAAAGGGACTGCTCAGTACCACAAAAATAAGTCTACTCACAGGACTGCAGGCTGGGAACTTGCTGATTTATTCAGCTGCATCATAACAGTGTGTGAGTGGGAAATCCCACTAATTACATAGGAAGTAACAGCGGTAGACATGGCTCCAACCCATAGTACTCTGAGTAACCCAGTTAACCCACAGGTGACCACTTTAGTACACTATCTTTGTTAAATTGGTTGATCTGGGCATCATTGCAGGAAGACCAGTGAAAACCTAAGCTCAGTGTGTAGTCACATTTTAAAAAAAGCAGAGTGTTAGGATAAAGATAAGGAATAGGCTAGAAAATAAAGAATAAGCATATTATAATGTCACTGTATAAACTCATGACATGCCCTCCTCTGGACTTGTGGGTTCTGTTCTGGTCGAATGGCCCACCGGTTAGATTTGGGTAATAGCAGAAACAGAAGAAGCTTAGAGACAGGTGATGAACATTTTCCCATAGCTTTCCAATATATGGTTTCCTACACCTTCCTTTGAAGCATCTGGTGCTAGTCCCTGTCAGAAAGAGAACTCTGGACTAGATGGCCTGTTGGTATGAGCCAGTATGACAGTTCCAATGTGCCTATTTGTAATACTTTCCCCTTGAAATGCATCAGCTTTTGTTTGTGTACAGTGAATTCTCCAGTTTAGAAGGTGATATTAGCAAACCTTTTTTCTGACACAGTCACATGTACTAGTTAATATCTGTGCAGCATTATATATACATAGTAGGATGAGATCTTAGTGCCAGGAAGCTAAATCAGGGCATAACACTACCTCAGTTATTCCAATTCCCAACTACTTAAGAGTTTCTTCCTTTCCTTTTACAAACTCTCACAGACTCAGTATGTCTCTCTTTAGTCTTTTCCATAATATCAAGTGGATGCTTTATGAAATGTGAATAAAAATGAAAGCATCTCAGACAATGATTTTCATTGGCTGCTAAACCACTCCTTCCAGTTCCTATTCTGGTTCTCTCTGCTGAATATGCCTTTTCTTCCACTTTCAGACTACACACAAAATGCTTTCTAATTCAACTATATGTATGCATCTCCCTTACAGACCACGTAAGGACACGTAGGATCAAACCCTTTGTGTCTGGCCTCAGAACACATGGTGTCATCAGTGTCAGAACTAGGTTTAGAACTCAGGAGTGCCTTGTTCAATATACCAGTTTGGGTACATCTACACTGCGTTTTAAAACCCATGACAGCAAGTCTCAGATCCTGGGTCTACAGACTCGGGCTCAGGCTACGGCACTAAAAACAGCTGTGTAGGTGTTGCAGCTTGGGCTGGAACTTGAGCTCTGAAGCTTATCCTCCTCGCCGGGCTTCAGAGCCGGGAGCCCAAACAACTACACAGAACTTTTAGCATCTTAGCATGAGCCCCGCAAGCCTGAGGCTGCAGACCTAGGCTCTGAGACTCGCTGCCACAGGTTTTAAAATGCACTGTAGACATATCCCTCAATGGTAGATAATCTCCTGCACAACTCACAAGACTGTGCTGCCCTCCTCTACCTTTGACTTCTATAGTAATTTTTCTATGCTAAAAATTCTAAGTCAATTAGGCAAAATTATAGCGGTACCCAAAATGACAATAAAAATTATCTACCCTGTTCTCCTGTATGAAGATCCCTGAGTAAGTAAGCGTGTTTAAATGCAGCTGACAGTGTTTGCAACAGTGAGCACAGAGGAATATTTATGAGTGGATACATATATTTCTTAATTATATTTATTTCCATTTAATTGCTTTGACTAAGGGAGCGGGTAAGTGTGATAGTGAACAAGAAAGTTTTTTTTTTAAAGATTTAGAAGCATACTTTCATCAAGAAAGAGTACATAAATGTACAGTCTTTTACAAATCATCCAGTTTGTCTGTGGATTTGCAATACTAGTTTAAGTATTCTGATTGGTAATGGATTTCTGGAGTGGTGCCAGCATATTTGCATGTGAAAAACTCCATGATGTAGCTCCTGCATCAAGGTACTAGGACTAAAAACATGCATTTTTCACTGTAAGCCAAACTTGTGCTTTTCGCAGTAGTGAGTCAACCAACTATTAGAACTGGTCAGAAAATGGATTTTCCCTCTTGCAAAAAAATTAGAGATTTTTATTTCATGCTGAATAGAGGGGGGGGGAAGCCCCCATTTTGAAACTTTTCATAAAACAAAATTCTGAAACATTTTTCATTTTGGGTCAATCAAAATGTTTCATTTCAATTTCAACTCGTTATGTATTTTTTTTAGTTTATTTTTCTATACAGATGTAAGCAGAGTCTGAATGAGCTCTCCCCTGACATCTAGTGATGAGCTGTGTAAGAGGACTTCAGGAGCTGATCTTGTTTGTATGGACACACCCACTCTGCCTATGTGCTCAGCATGATAGGATTGCTTCCCCAAATGATCACTTTTGGCTAGTGTTGGACTTGCTGTCTCCTTGTTATTGGGGCAGGAGTAATAAAGGGTTGCTATCCTTGTTGTGTGACAAAGGACAAAATAGGCTAACGGTGTGTAAGGAGAACATACAAAAATATAGACATTTATATATGCCATCTAATGGAATCAAAACAAGTAAATAAAAGCTGTTGTTACAGTATATAAGAAGTGAAGGTTTGAATAAATGTCATTAGAGCTGATGCCCATTCCTTGAAGTCACTTTTTGTATAGAAGAGATACCAATCATGACAGTGTACTATAGTTACTGTCTGGAACAGAATAAAAGTGAGTTAGTTGTCTGCACTCCTCAAAACATATGAGGTCACAGCAAAAAAGGATATGCTTTTATATATATGCTTCACAAAATGGTCAGGAAAAAAGTTTATTCCTCTGCTCTTTGGCTTCCACATGTGTTATTGGGGCCAGTTTTTGTATCTCGCCTACTGTAAACCCCAGTGTTTTTAGTTACTATCAGTCCAATTGTACAGGGCTCAAAGGGAGCCATGAAAACCTCTAAAACTAACCTAAATGTTAGGAGATCTGTATGTGTCCGAGGGGGCTTGAGGAACAGCGTTCTGAATGGGAGATAATCTCGGGAGCCCAATAATTTTCCATATAGGGTATGGCAACCCCAGTTCTGGTTTTATACAGAGGGGCTCACAGGTTTGGCAAGGTTTCATGTACTTTTATTGCTCTTTACATAGAAAATAAACTGGGGCTGTGAAATTCTAGTTAAACTCTAGGTCAGAGGACTCTTTTTGACCTATGATATTCCTTCTGTAATGTCTTGAAGTGTTCAAAAATGTAGGACATTCCATCAGAAATGTAAAATGTTTCTAGGGGAAAGAACATCCCATTTTATTTTTGTTTTCACATGGTGGTCAAGTCCAAATGCCAACATGCATCGGAACAAGAATGAGAGCATCAGAAATGTGCCCCTGCACCCAGGAATGTGTCCCTGCATCCAGACCAGGGCTGGATTTACTCTCCTGTGGGCCTGGGGCTATTAGATTTTGTGGGGCCCCTGTATACAAGTCTTTTTCCTGGGAGGGACTCTGGTGCAGGAGGGGGCTGGGGCAGGGGATTGCGGTGCAGGAGGGGGTGCAGGGTCTGGGAGGGAATTTGGGTGCAGGAGGGGGATTCTGACCTGGGGCAGGGGATTGGAGTGCAGGAGAGGGTGAGGGGTG
>NW_020664489.1:4580585-4617682 GCF_002925995.2 Terrapene triunguis | reverse complement strand
CTGGGAGGGAGTTTGGTGCAGGAGGGGGGTTCTGACCTGGGGCAGGCAGGTGGGGTGCGGGAGAGGGTGAGGGGTGTGGGCTCTGGGAGGGAGTTTGGTGCAGGAAGAGGGTTCTGACCTGGGGCAGAGGGTTGGGGTCTGGGTGCAGGGTCCAGCCGGGAGGCGCTTACCACAGGTGGCACCCAACCGGCAGCGCAGCAGGGCTCAGGCAGGCTGCCTGCATGCTGTGGCCCCACGCTGCTCCCGGAAGTGGCTGACTGCTGGCACGTCTCTGTGCACCCCTGGGGGAGGGGGACAGCATGTCTCTGTGCAGTTCCCAGCCAATGGGAGCTGTGGGGATGGTGCTGGGTGGGGAGCGGGCAGTGCATGGAGCCACCTTCTTCCCCCCCCCCGCCAGGGGCCACAGAGACATGCCAGCAGCCAGTCACTTCTGGGAGCAGCGTGGTGCCAGGGCAGGCAGCCTGAGTGCCCCAGAGATCACTACCTGTGATTTATTTTTGCGGAGCCCCCCTTGAGCGGGGGCCCCAGGCTGCAGCCCCTAAAGCCCCTGCCTTAATCCAGCCCTGATCCAGACTTAGACTCTAGGGCAGCCTAGGGACATGAACTCATCTCATATACTTTTCTTCTCTTGTCCCCCTTGCTCTGTCCCATCATCACAACACAAAGCAATACTCCCCAACCATATAACACTGACAGCCAACAAAATCCGTGAGCTCCCTATCCTATTATAATGTGTAATCACTGGAAGACTTTGACATATAAAAATAGCAAAACTTAAAAGTATGTGGGTGAAATCCTGGCCCCATTGAAGTCAATGAGAGTTTTGCCATTGACTTAAATAGGGCCAAGATTTCACTCTTTGTCTGGACCATCCAGGGCAGAGAGTGAAACCTGGACTCTCTTGGGAAGTTGGAAATTTCCCCTTCCTAATGGGACAAAACTCCCATTACTAACCCAATGGCATGGAGATAATCAGACTTTAAAGCAGTCACATTTTTGTGTATAGAAAAGCTGTTACCCAGCTGAGGACTGAATTTTTTGCCTGTCCCAGCTCTTGGGCAAGTGTAATTTTGGAAGCAATTTTTGGGTTGTCACTTGTCACATTGATTAAAAAACTGGCTGCCAGATCTAAACAACAGGGAATGCTAAACAGTAATGGATCAAGTTTAGGTGTCCAGATTGATGCGTAGGTATGGGTGCTAAATCCTCTTTTAAATATCTTTAATTATCTGGAAGAGGGTGTAGGCAGCATGTTCATTGAATGTGTAGATGGCACTAAACTGGGAGATGTTACAAACACAGCAGTAAATATATATTAAGAGCATTGCAATAAGTATTTCACAGGGACTCAGTGGGGTTAGAAATACAAGCCAGAAATAAAATGATATTCAGCCTGGAAAAATAGAAGCTAATACAGCAAATCAGAGGAGGAAAATAATCTATAGTTATTCCATGGGACCATAAGATACATGGAGATCAGCAATACAGTGAAAGATCTAGGAGTGGTCATTATAATTTAGTGGATAGAGAAGTTGATTTGAGGTTTCAGTGTGGTTATGACAGCAAAAAAACCCATGTGATTTTGGGCTGCGTAGTGTAATGGATGAGACAACGTAATGAACAGCCACTTCCCTAATTAAATTTAGAACAACTGACTCAATATTCCTATGTGGAACTGGTAACCGCTGGGCTTTGTGTGTCTGGGTTCAGTGTCAAGTAATTTATGAAGACTTTGATCCTTTGACTAGCTGGAGTTGCTAAGCTAGAAATGAGGAAGGTGTCTTCTTTAGAACTGTAGTCCTGCCTTTTTTCTCTAGGTGCACAAATCGGTTCTAGGACAGGACAATACGGTACAAACTTTCAAAGGGAGTGCCACCTGGCTTCCATTTGTGGGTGTGCAACATACTTGTGAACAAAAATTTTCCATGCTACTGTTTATCCACATAATTTTGATAGTCTTTACAGAGGCAGGTGCCATTTGGGCTCAAATTGTGTGCACTAATGAGCTGAGTGTGTCTGTGTGTGTGTGAATGCTGAATGCACACAAATATTGTGTACCTAAAGGATTTGCAACTGCAGAGGTTCATCTTTGGAAAATTTGGCCCTAAGTGCCTACTAATAAACTTGCAACATTGGCATGAAAGAATGTACCTAAGCTTGTTAGCCATGGTCAGATTCAGTTTGCTAACTGGCTTAATCTCAGGTGGCTGTTTTAATCTTAGTGCAGGGGAGGGATGATTTTGAGCTCTCGTGTAGTATTGGAACAAGTGAGTAGAGACTGGAGTATGTTTACTTCTGCCAGAGGAGCAGAGGTTTGTCAGAGGCCAGTGACTGGAAAATAAATCTTCTCTAGAATTTTGTTTCAGGAACAAAGGAGAGTTTGGGCAGGAAGAATTAAGGGAACAGTGGGATTCCTGTAGCAGGGATGGGTTGCAAGGGGATTTCTCTGAGAATGCGCTGAGCGAAAGATTTTCCCTCTGAGCAAGTAAGGACAGAGTTTGCTTTAAACAGATCTTTCAAAATCCCTATCATTTGGAACAAGGTTTACAGCTCTGACCGGGGGGAAAAGGAAACAAGGATTTGGAGGTTTTTTCTCCTAGTGAAGTGTTTGGAGTTAAATCCTTGTAGCGCATGTTGTTTTGTAGACAGCGAAATATTTTGCAGCACTTATAATAAAGTAAGACTCACAGCACACGGCTGCCCAGTGGAATCCTCAGCCCTGAGTGAGGCACCCAGGTTCCTCATCCAGCGCACGGAGAGAGTTAGGCACCTATGAAAATGATTCACTGGGTACGTCTACACTGCAGTTCATAGGTGCGTGAACTAGGGGTGCTGCCGCACCCCCTGGCTTGAAGTGGATTCCATAAATACAGGGCTTACAGTCTGGTTCAATGACTCTCAGCACCCACACTACACAAATTGTTCTAGCACCCCTGCTGCAGTTAGACACCCGCGGCTGGCCCATGCCCTCTAACTTGGGCTCATGGGGCTCGGGCTAAGGGGCTGTTTGATTGTGGTGTACACCCTCCCACCTCGCAGGGTCCTAGAGCCCAGGCTCCAACCCAAGCATCTATGCCACAATTAAACAGTCCCTTGCCCCGAGCCCTGTGAGCCCAAGTCAGCCAACTTGGGCCAGCCGCAGGTTTTTAATTGCAGTGTAGACATACCCTCAGAAGCCAAAAAGTTGAGCAGGGAACCGGCCAAACTAGCCAGGAGTGAGAAGCAGAGGGAAGGGAGAAGAACTTAGGGCACAGATTCACAGAGTATTTAGTTGGCTGCCTCTGACTGATCTGGGCCTGAGGCACCTGACTGACAGGCCAGAGTGTAGTGCCTCCCTCTGGTCAGGATTCAGAACTGTGAACCATCTCCTGCAGTTAGGTACCTAAGCCAGGTCAGCCCTTTTCTGGAGAAACCAGAGTGAGAAACAGAGATCCCCACCCCTGTGATGTCCTGATAGGGGTACCCAGAGCTGTGAGCCCCTGTGTTGCCCCTCTCAGCCTCAGCAAGTGAGAGCTTTGCTGCTGCTAAGCCGTGTCAGTCCCCTGACACACTAGTTCATCTGCCTCTCCAGCAAACGCTTCAGAACTCTGCCAGTCCAAACTTGCCTTGCAGATAACAATCCCCAATTCCCAAGTTCCCCAGAGATGTCTCTCTGCACTGTACAGTCCCTCTTGCTGGACTCTCACAGAAGTTATTAAGTTTGCTGTCTCCAGAAAGACAGAGCACGCACCAGCCAGTTACTTTAGCTGAAACTTACACTCGTAATACACAGAACTGAGATGGTTTTGTAATAAAACAAAAATGAGTTTATTAACAAGATCAGAGGTTTAAGTAGTAATAAGAAAGAATAAAAGAGACAGGTGTGGTTACAAGTAAAACAAAACATGCTTTCTAGTCAGTAAAGCATAGCTTCAGCAACTTATTATCTTTGTCTAAGCAGGTTTCTCACCTATAGTCAATTTCCAACGACTCTTGCCTTGCAGGCCAAGAGGATCCAACTTTCATAGGCTCAGAGGGTGCTGAACCCTAAGTCCCCTCAGTGATGGAAAACCAAAATGGCTTTTGGCTTTTCTTTATATTCTGCAAATTTATTGTGTCTGTCTCAAGAGCCAGGAAGGCTTCCTGGGGTGCAGATTCTGTCCCCTTCAGTGATCATTTAGCGGTCTTCTCCTCTGCTTGTTAGCTTGATGGCTTTGTTTACCTCATAAGTAAATGTACTTGCATTGTTCTCTGCCTGTAATCAAGCTGGGCAGACAGATAGATGGATAAGCTGGGCTTATGCACTGCCTGCCCAACCATTTTAAGAACGTATTTCCAGCATACATCTATAATTCTTTTTATATACCCCAAACATACATAAAAATGATTTTTGGGTCCAGGGTGTCACTAGTTTGCATATGATACCTTACGTGACACCTTTTAGACACAGATTATGACAACAGTATGTTGGCACAATGGATGTGTCAGGTCTGATGTGAGTTCCAGTGTGATGTGCCCTCTAGCAGCAGATATGCCTAGTTTGAGAAATTGTGTTGGGGCTTCGCTTTGAGCTAGGACTCCAGGCAGCTCCTTAGCTCTAGAGTGGCATCAGGATGTGGGTAGCTTTGCACATGCCCCCACTGGAGGAAATTCAGTTACTTATGGGATTAGGCAGCGGCTGAGTGGTGGTTTTGCAAATGTCAGTGGCACCTAAATATTGGATTTAGGCACCGAAAGAGACAGGTACCTAAATACCCTTGCTTCTCTAGCCTAACTGACTTGCTTAAAGTCCCAGAAAGAAGTCTATGGCAGAGCCAGGAATAATACACAATCCCTGCTTCCACTGCCATGTCTTTCCCATAGGATCATCCTTCCTCCCCAGTTATGCATTATAGATAGTTTTAGATAACTGAGGTGAATCAAGCATTTATCAACCCAACCTCTCTCCAAGACCAGGAAACCTTTGGGGAATCCAGAGATGCAGTGGGTAGCTAAACAATTTCAGCAAAACCATCAGACTATTAAAACCAAACCACAATTCTGCATGCTGTGTGAATCCATAGTCTGTTTATAAGGCGTTACAGAAGTGTTGTAATGTAACTGAGAAATGTAAGTTATATTGTGCTGTTAACTCATGGCTTGATAGTAAACAAAGGAGGAAAATATTGTTATTTTATGTGGTGGTTCCTTTTCACTCAGATAACCATCAATATAACTTTTCCTTTGATCCAGTCTAGGGCACCTCTTCAGGAAATGCTACCAATCCACAGAAAGGAGGGTGAGGGAAATAATAGCATATAAAGACATTACAGAGCAGAGAGGAGTGGGGAGTGTTTTCCCCTGTAAAGCATTTTGAGTATTGCGTGTAGGATTTTGTATTTGTTTCTGGCACTTCCAATCAATACCAGAAAGATGTCAACAAACTGGAGGAAATACCAACAAAACTGATCAAGGGACTGGAGCTATTGATTTATGAAATGTACTGACTATGTGCTGCATGGCCAGTATTCCAGCATAGAGCTGCTGGTTTTCCTCTTTGGATCCATACTACTGGGGGCTGTTAACCCATCAAAGCAGAGTGGGGTCAGGTCTGCTTATTACTTTGACTGGAGGTTTCCATGAAGACCTACTTGTGGCAGGAAGTAGCAATGGTGATTCAGTCAGGGATACTTTACATATTCAGGTGGCACTGAACCAATTCCCTAGTATGGTTTTGGGGGCACAGATGGGCTAGGGCATATCTGGTCAAGCTCTCCCTGTGGGACACTTGCCAGACTGCTGTGAGGGGATCCAAGCACTGAATCACACATGCCCTTGGCTTGCTGTGGCTGAGTAGACTTTAGGGCCGCTGTGATGTTGGGCCTCTAGGCGTGCACTCCAGGTGCAGAGTTAATGTCTGATGACCCTCTTGACAGTGGGGCCCCTTACAGTTCAACTGATTAAGCCCTGAAACTAGTGTTGTTTTCCCCAAACCTCACCAGAAGCTTTTGCACATTCCCCAGGATCCCACCAGAAGTGAGAGCCTTCTGGTTTACATTTTCCCTCTTCAAGGGCATGCAATAGTGTTGTTGGTGTCACTAGACATAGCTACCAGGTAACTCAGGGGAGTGGAAGGCCAGAAGTGCCGATGAAACTCCTTTGCTCTGGGTCTAAGTGAGCCACAGTGACTCCATCTTGTGAACTTTCACCTACTTCTATGCTAACTGCTTATATGCTGAAGCAGGCTGAAGCAGAAATGTAAGGGTCAGCTTTTTTCTAGCAGACAGCTGCTGTTTTGCTCGCACTAACAGAAACGTAGTGATAAGACGGGAGAAGACTGCTGCACAGGCCTTGCAAGGCCAAAAGATAAGCAGGCGAAGGGAAACTTTTCTAACATGCACAATGTGTACCTGCGGTAACTGCTATCGGGTAGGGAGGGGTATGAGGGAGAAACCAGAACAAAAGGCTTACTGAACACAGCTTGGAATATAAAAGAGAAAACTTGCTTGTATGTGCTGTGCTTGATTTGAGACGTGCCTGTCTCCCTGCACCACTTTGAGATCTCAAATAAAGTTGGTTTACTTCTCCACATCTGGTGTGTCTATTAGTGCGGCGCACACTGGGCAACGAACCCCGCTGCTGCCTCCTCGGGCCCTTGGGCTGGCAACAGTTTTTGCGTCCCTGGGTGGGGTTGAGGCTGAAATTTAGCCTTGCCCGGATCCCTCCTGGCAGCCGACGGATTACGACGACGACCGACGCCCAGAGCGCTCACCGATGACTTCATCAGGGGCCTCGGCGGAGACGTGGTTTGCTCGACCCTGGAGGGCACAATGGTGCAACGCACTCGAGTAGTGGAGAAGCAGTTGTGGGCGACGGTGCAGAACCAGACCCTTGGATAAGGTAGGAACAGTCCAGTGGGGACTTTACCTGTTTTGACCTGGGGACGCCCAGTGTCTCCCTAGAATATGGGGCAGGGACAGAGTACTCTAGGCAGGGCAAGGTGTACACCCTTAGAATGCATTCTGGTGAACTGGAAAGTGTTTGGATCGGATCCGTTGATTAGGAGTAAATTAAAAAGATTCTGTACAGTTGATTGGCCTCAGTACCAGCTAGAGTGCCAGGAAAGGTGGCCACCGGAAGGATCACTTAATTACAACACGATCCTTCAGTTACTTTTGTTTTGACAGAGAACAGGTAAATGGAATGAACATCTCTATGCGTATACGTTTATGGTGTTAAGAAATAGGACTGATATTTTGCACAAGTGTCATTTGACTCTGACAGACTCGGTAGTACCTGCTGCTAAACCCCAGAACCCTCCCACTGTTGTAATGGCAGAATCGGTATCCCCTTCGGCTCCAGCACCCCCACAGGCTCCAGAGAGTACCCCCTTAGTGGGATTGTATCCGTTGATTACTGAGAATGTGGTAGCCCGTCCAGGAACACAGGAGCGTGCAGCCCAGATTGTGCCAGTGTATTCTCATGTGCCTTTTAACCCAGTACACCTAGCTGCCTTTAGGGTAGAGGCAGGGGAATTCTCAACGAATCCAAGCAAGTTCATTTCAATCTTTGAGGGGTGTCTAGCAAGTCATAAGCCTGACTGGGATGATTGCAATATACTTATGAGAACCTTGTTGTCTGAGGTGGAGCGGAATCAGGTTATAGCTAAGGCTAGGGAGGAGACAGAGAAGGCATTTAAGGTTTAAAAAGGAAAGCTATTGGACACCAGAGGTTGTACAGAGTGGAATCCTCAAAAGTGAGTGTGCTCATCCTGGTTTGTTGCTTCAAAGCTCTGTATAGAAGTTATGTTACTGAAAGGGTGTATAATGGCAATGTGTATGTGTTCATTGTTGGGGAAAAGGTGTATGAGTGAAGAAGGGAAGGTTCCTTTGTAAGTTAGAAGAAGCCGAGAAAGAGAGAAGGAAAAAGAACAGAACGAGTTAACAGGAAAATATAGCTAGCAAGCTCAGTCATGCTGGCCCTATCCAAGGACATTGTTCACAGCTAAGACTTGGCTGACAACCAAGAGAAAGGGGGGCCTGAATGTGCCCAAGCAACTATGAGATCTGCAAAATACTGCCAGGCATAGGGAGGACAACAGAAGGGTTAAAAAGCAGCTTTGCTGGACAGTATTGGCCCAGGAATTTAAAAATTCCCCCACTCTGTTCGGCCAGGCTCTGGCCAGAGACTTGGAGGAGTGGGATAATGAGGACAAAGCCCTCCTTCTGCAATATGTAGATGATTTGCTAATTGCTGCTGTGGGTCTAATCCCTTGTCTTAAAGCTACTGTGAGTCTCCTGAACTTTATTGGTCTCTGAGGATACAGGGTAGCTCGAAGCAAAGCTCAACTTGCTCTCTCAGAAGTTCAATATCTGGGATTTCACATCAGGCAGGGGGAGAGATGACTCTCAAATGATAGAAAGAAGGCTATCTGCCAAGTTCCTATCCCCAGCAACCGTAAACGGCTTAGAGCATTTTTGGGCATGGCAGGTTTTTGTAGAATATGGATCCCAGAGTTTGGACCGTGGGCTAAACCTCTGTATGAATATGTTAAGGAAGCGGACCATGACCCCTTTCACTGGTCCCCAGAAGTGGACAGGGCATTTAAAATCTTGAAAAGGAAGCTGATGGAAGCCCCAGCCCTGGGTCTGCCAGATCTCTCTAAGCCATTCCAACTGTATGTGCATGAAAGGAAAGGGATAGCCCTGGGAGTGCTTACTCAGTTATTAGGTGCCTGGAAACGTCCCGTAGCCTACTTTTCTAAGCAACTGGATCAAGTTTCAAAGGGATGGCCGGCATGTTTGAGGGCGGTCGCAGCCACTGCCCTAGTGCTTGGGGAAGCTGAAAAACTGACACTGGGAGGAACTGTGCAAGTGTATATTCCCCATATGGTCCAAGCCCTGCTGGATACTAAGGGTGGTCTTTGGCTCACACAGGCTCGGGTTGCTCGGTATCAGGCAAAACTGTTAGAGAACCCTGAAGTTACCCTGCAAACCTGTCCCTCCCTTAATCCAGCTACCCTGCTACCAGAAACAGAAAAGCAGGAACATGACTGTCTGGAAATCATAGATGTACACTACTCCAGCCGCCCAGATTTAAAAGATCAACCACTCCCAAATGCTGACTTGGAATGGTATACCGATGGCAGTAGTACTGTTGTAGATGGGCAAAGGAGGGCTGGTTATGCTGTTGTGTCTCTCCATGATACCGTGGAAGCTGAAAGTTTACCTGCTGGGACATCTGCCCAACTTGCTGAACTAGTGGCCCTGACTCGTGCACTCGAGCTGGCAAAAGACAAACGGGTTAATATCTTTACTGATTCAAAGTATGCTTTTGGGGTATTGCATGCTCATGCTGGTTTGTGGAAGCAAAGGGGAATGCTAACAGCCCAAGGTTCTCCGGTTAAGCATGGGTCTCAAGTTCTCCGGCTGTTAGAAGCAGTACAACTCCCTGCAGCAGTAGCAGTGGTACATTGCAAAGCCCATCAAAGGGAAGATCAAGATGTAACCAAGGGCAATGCCAGAGCAGACAGGGAAGCCAAGCGCGCTGCTACCCTGAAATCACCAACAGAGGAGAATGCCCAAATGCATGCCCTTATCCCATCAGTAGGTGAGCTTGCAGCTCCTGAGTACTCCCATGATGACAGAAACCTGGCTGACAGTCTCGGTCTCCAGGAAAAGGAGGGATGGCTTTATTCCACAGAGGGAAAAATCCTCCTGCCCAAGGGCCTAATCCGACTGGTGTTGCAGAAACTGCATCAAACCACCCACGCAGGCAGAGAGGCTCGTACCCAGCTTATGAATAAATATTTTCTAACCTCTGGACTTAAACCCCTAGCATCACAGGTACAAGCTGAATGTTTAATCTGCCAAAAGAACAACCCTCGACCAGGAGTAGCAGTGTTGCCAGCCACTCTGGAACCTACTCCAGGCCCAGGATTGGTGTGGCAAATAGACTTTACTGAGTTTCCCAGGACCCAAGGGTACAGGTACCTCCTCGTCTTGGTGGATCGATTCAGTGGATGGCCTGAGGCCTTCCCATGTCGTAACAACACTGCCAAAACAGTGGCTCTTAAGTTTGTCAAGGAGATCATTCCTCGCTTCGGCCTCCCCCAGTGGATGGAATCTGATAACGGAACACACTTCACCTCTCAAGTTGTTCAAAAGATATCAAGTGCTCTGCAAATCCCCTGGAAGCTCCACACACCATGGCGACCACAAGCCAGTGGAGTAGTGGAACGCACAAATCAGACACTCAAGCGACACCTCTCAAAGGTCTGTCAGGAGGCCTCTCTTAGGTGGCCTGATGCTTTGCCCCTTGTGTTACTCCGCATTCGTGCTCTCCCCAAGGGCAGGTTAGGGCTTAGTCCCTTTGAGATTATGTTTGGAAGGGCATGGACTCTGAATGGTACACCGGTTCTGGCAGGGGAGTGGGAGATGGGGTGTGGTTTCTTGTCTCAGTATATGTGCTCTCTGTCTGCTGTTCTTTCTTCTCTTCACAGATACACCAAAGATTCACAGCCTCTTCTGCTGGATACCCCGGTCCACTCCTTGCAGCCAGGCGATTCTGTGCTTGTTCGGACCTGGAAGGACGAACCTCTCCAAGAGAAGTGGAAGGGACCCCACACCGTCCTGCTTGTTTCCCACACAGTGGCAAAGGTCGAAGGACCCAAGAACTGGATTCATCACTCTCGACTGAAAGCAGTACCCACTCCTGAACAGTGGACTGTCCAGCCTGCAGAGAAGACTGCCAGTAACGATTTGGGACTTAAGCTGTTATTCAAAAGACAGTAAGGGTCATTGGGAATGCCTGGTGATCTCTCTGAACAGCCACAGCACACTCCCCGCGAGAACCCTGAGCATTGGTTCTATCTATTTACAGTAGGCCGACCTAGCCTATGGTCCTGGTGCTTTTATTTTTTGATTTGTTTGGTGTCAATAATTCTTATCTTCTGGGCATTTGGGTTGTTGTAATTACAATATGGGTTCAGGTTTAGGGTCTCTCACAACATTCCTTTTTGTCACAGAAGTAATCTTTCTGTTACCTACTGTTTCACCCAGGCTCCCTCAGGTCGCCCTAGGTACTATCGGTCCTTGAGAGCTCCCATTGAACCCATCGGTGAAGGAGACAGGTTTGGGATGATATTCCTCCCTTCCTATGGGGTGGGACGGCTAACCCAACTCTACAGAAGACTTTCTAAATTTCTCACTCAGTTTGCCAATGATACACTGGCCATAGAGAAACGCATAAGTGCTGAGCTGTACCTGCTTCGACTGCTGGCTTTGCAAAACCGCCAGGCCCTAGATTATGTGTTAGCTTCACGGGGCGGGGTATGTGCCCTTATTGGAGAAGAATGTTGTACCTATGTCCCAGAGTTTTCACAGGATATTAACAAGCATATCTGGTCAGCCGAACAGGCCTTGAACCAGTGGAAGGCCCAGGAAGGGGAACCCACTATTTTTTATTCCCTTTGGGGTTGGTTACCTGGTCTAAGGGGACTAGGGGGAAGCATTGTTCGCATCTTGCTCAGAGGTGTTGTGATATGTTTTGTCCTTTTCCTTTTGCTCGCTTGTTGTAAAGTGCTCATATGTAAAATGTGTACCTCCCCTTCCCCAGAGGTTCCTTTATATTCTCTTATTGATGGTCCCAATTGTATGGAGCTTAATCACATTTTGTCTTTAGAGTATGAGAAAACTCTGCCAAAGGTTTGTTGAGTGTTCTCAAAGGAGGGATTGTTGGTGTCACTAGACATAGCTACCAGGTAACTCAGGGGAGTGGAAGGCCAGAAGTGCCGATGAAACTCCTTTGCTCTGGGTCTAAGTGAGCCACAGTGACTCCATCTTGTGAACTTTCACCTACTTCTATGCTAACTGCTTACATGCTGAAGCAGGCTGAAGCAGACATGTACTGGTCAGCTTTTCTCTAGCAGACAGCTGCTGTTTTGCTCGCACGAACAGAAACGTAGTGATAAGACGGGAGAAGACTGCTGCACAGGCCTTGCAAGGCCAAAAGATAAGCAGGCGAAGGGAAACTTTTCTAACATGCACAATGTGTACCTGCGGTAACTGCTATTGGGTAGGGAGGGGTATGAGGGAGAAACCAGAACAAAAGGCTTACTGAACACAGCTTGGAATATAAAAGAGAAAACTTGCTTGTATGTGCTGTGCTTGATTTGAGACGTGCCTGTCTCCCTGCACCACTTTGAGATCTCAAATAAAGTTGGTTTACTTCTCCACACCTGGTGTGTCTATTAGTGCGGCGCACACCGGGCAACGAACCCCGCTGCTGCCTCCTCGGGCCCTTTTGGGCTGGCAACAGTGTTAGCCAAGAAACACACAGACAGGCTTTGCACAGGATTCTAAACACCGTTGCTCTTTATTTAGTAGCACAAGAGATACACAGATCTGTACAAAACTATAAACACACCTGTATGCGTTCCCCTGCCTCAGGTTCCCCACTACTCTGTGGAGTTCCTTGGGTTTGGGCAAAGCCCTATGGATTGTCCAGGATCCTTCCCCTGCATGAATTCTCTCCTGAATCTTCGAGCCTTTCCAGCTCAGCTAGCTTGCTCTGACCTTGGCAGTTAACCTGCCTCCCCTGCTACAAAAGCAAGCCCGTCTCTTTCTCTCTCTTACCCAAAGCTTCTTGTGTCTCCAAAAATCATTCCCTTTGTTCTTCCGATGAGTCCCCTGCTTTGTCACTTCTGTCCCATTTGGGAATTTTCCACTCTCTCCATTTCCCTGTCCCTGAAGGCAAGTTCCCCCTCCCTGAAGGAACCAGCTCCAGCCAACCTCTTTAGTATACCCACTGTTAGGTCAGAGCACAGTCATTGCTGTTAGTGATTTTTCCATTGTCACTGGTCTGGTAAGTACATGCTGCAGCTCATGTCAGCAAATGGTGGATTCCACATCCACACCAAGGCATTCCCTGGTGCAACAATTTTATATCAGCTTCATAACATTAGATCAAGCCCTTAATATGCTTCTGGATCCAGCACAGTTAGAGAATCCCATTTTGGGACAGCCCAGGCTGTCACAGGCCCAAGGACTCCCTCCCTCAGGGGGTCCCATGGGGAGGCAGATCAGCATTGTATGTTGCTAAAGTGGTTGCAAGCATCGCAAGGCATTTTGGGGGAGGGTCAACGGTGTGAGTGTGAAATGGAAGATTCATTGGCAGGTTGCAAGAGGCCAACAGGGGGAAGAAGGAAGAGAATAGAGAATGGGTTAACTCGACACTTTAGCTAGCTCCGTGTGAAGATAAGACGCTGGCCCCGGTCCAAGGTCATGGGCGCGACAAGAAATCTGCGGCTGTCTAGCCGTAAGAAGAGGAGAATGAAGTTGAGCAGGGCTGCAGAGATAGCAGTGAGAACAGTGAGAGCAAATGAGACGGCGAAGGCCAACCGGGGAGAAAACAAAGTCTCTGGAGCTGGTGTGTTTTGGGAAGCCAAGGGGGCCACAGCGAGCCGGTTTGGACTGGTACAAAGAGCACCAGGAACAGTGGGCCCTGGACGAAAACACCCTCAAAGAAACCCAGGACTTAAAACCCTCCCGAGAGCCAAAGCAAGTCAGAGATTACAGCGAATCCCGGATGACCTGGGCCCAGGACAGAATTCCCGTCCACCCTTCCCCCACTTCTTCTTACATTACACCCAGGCTTGGCCAGCCTCGGGTAGAGCGTGTGTGAGTATGAAAGTGGGTTAGGTCTTGGGGCACTAACGCTTCCTTCCTTCCTCTGAGTGACATGGGGAGCACCCATCACTCTCCGCTGTTATTTTATTATTTTATTAATAAAGCTTTAAAACTTAGACACTTGGTGTGTTTTGTCATCTCCTCCCCTAAAGATCCTATGGCCTCAGCCTGATTACCTCATGCCTCAGGCAGATTGGTAACAGAAAGCTGTCACAATGCCAGCCTACATCTACTTTGAGGTTCACCAAACTGCATTATTATTACTGATATTACAGTAGCATCTAGAGACACCTACTGACATCAAGACCCTATTCTGCCAGTCACAGTACAAAACATAGCGAGATAGCCCCTATTCTGAAGAGCTTGCCATCTGTGTAGGCAGGCCAACACCAAGGGTGGGAGGGGAAACAGGCACAGAGAGAGGAAGTGACATGCCCAAGCTCACAGACCAGGTCAGTAGGAGAGCTGAGAATAAAACAGAGGTCTCCAGAATCCAGTTCCTGTGTCCTATTCACTAGAACGGGGGTTGGCAACCTTTCAAAGAAGAAGAGCCATTTTTTTGTTTTTGTCTTTAACCAAAATATTTCGAGAGATGCATCACGCGCAAAGCTACTTGTAGAGTTAGAATTTATCAACTAATAATCATTGAACATATTAAAGTTATCACTACTCACCAATACTTTTAATGCAACTTCTGCCATTTGAATTTGAATATAAACAGGAGGGGGCTCTGAGCTGGGGCAGGGGATTGGGGTGCAGGAGGGGGCTTGGGGTCTGGGAGGGAGTTTGGGTGCAGGAGGGGGTTCTGACCTGGGACAGAGGGTTGGGGTGTGTGGGATGGGGTGCAAGGTGCAGGCTCTGGCCAGGAGGTGCTTACCACAGGAGGCTCCTGGCTGGCGGTGCAGCAGGGCTCAGGCAGGCTGCCTGCCTGCCCTGGCCCCACGCTGCTCCTGGTAGCGACTGGCTGCTGGCACATCTCTGCGCGCCCTTGGTGGGAGGGAGGTGGCTCCATGTGCTGCCACTGCCCCCAGCATTGTCCTCAGAGCACCAATTGGCCGGGAACCAGCCAATGGGAGCTGTGGGGGTGGTGTTTGTGGGTGTGGGCAGCACACGGAGACCCATTGCCCCCCCCGCCCCCCCAAGGGCGCACAGAGATGTGCCAGCAGCCATATGCTTCCGGGAGCAGCATGGGGCCAGAGCCCTGCTGCACTGCCAGCCGGGAGTCTCCTGTGGTAAACACCTCCCAGCCAGAGCCTGCACCTCGCACCCCCTCAAAATATGTCTGCCTGCAAGAGGGCAGCCAAAGAACTGCAGGTTGCTGACCCCTGCACGGGACCATGCGCACCTAGAGGTTTGTCCCTAAACCTGAAACCAGGCAAGCGTTGTCCACTTTTGGATTTTATCATGAAAGATTCCAGTAGCCCTGTGGGAAACCCATCACTCTAGTCACTTACAGCTAGACCAGACAAAGTGCCTGAGAATATACTCATAGGGAGCAATCCCACATCAGCAGTGTGGAAAATGTGGCCTTAAAAACCTTTTTCCATATCTGGTTTCTGTAATTCTGTGAAAATTAGATGAGGGGGGAAATTGCATTTGGTAGCTTCAGAAAGGATATTACAAACAATGGAGAATAAAAAGAAAAAATGAAATACTTTCAAGTATTTCATCACATCTGGGGATTTTTGAACCTGAAGGTATATTCATTTTCTTAAAGAGTTTTGTAATTATATGATTGCTTTAAGATATGTAATACCAGACCCAAATCCCAGTTTAATTACTGCTGTCCTATTGAAATTTAATTTTGTATCCATGAAATCTTGACAGCCCTTCTGAAATGTGTTTAATATTTTCACACAAGTATGCTTTGTGTTCACATGAAACACTGCTATTTTACACATTCCGCCTGCTATTACAGTTCATGCCAGGGAAATGAGATTTCTCTTTTAATTTAAATTCCATTCTATTTAATTAAAGTCTCAAGATTTGTTTTGCTTTTGAAAAAAATTGTTAAATGGAAGAGTTCTGGTAAATCATTCAATATGAGTTTGAAATCTGGACAAGATTTTGTAGGTTATGAATAAATATGTAAATGCTGACAGGCCCAGAATGTTAAAGATGTAGGTGACAGAGCTGACAAGTAACTTCCTTCTTTTCCCCAGGAAAACTTTTAAAGAGAAAATTTCAGAGATTTTTCTCTAAACATTTCACAGAATCATAGAACTGGAAGGGACCTCGAGAGGTCATCTAGTCCAGTCCCCTGCACTCATGGCAGGACTAATTATCTAGACCATTCCTGACAGGTGTTTCTTTCTCCTGTTTATTTTGTGTGCATGTGTTTTGAGAGGGAGATTAATGGGACTACCTATTGACATGGAGATATACCTATCTCATAGAACTGGAAGGGACCCCAAAAGGTCATTGAGTCCAGCCCCCTGCCTTCACTAGCAGGACCAAGTACTGATTTTGCCCCAGATCCATAAGTGGCCCCCGCAAGGATTAAACTCACAACCTTGGGTTTAGCAGCCCAATGCTCAAACCACTGAGCAATCCCAATGAGCTACCCTGTTTCCCCGAAAATAAGACAGTGTCTTATATTAATTTTTGCTCCCAAAGATGCGCTAGGTCTTATTTTCAGGGGAGGTCTTATTTTTCCTGGAGCTTCGGGGCCTAATATTCCGGGGTGGCCTTATTATCCGGGAGGTCTTATTTTCGGGGGATGCCTTATATTACAGCGAGAGGCAAAACTGGAAGTAGGCCTTATTTTCGGGGGATGTCTTACTTTCGGGGAAACACGGTATTATTTGTGCTGATTTAATATCTCTTTTCACCCTCATCTTTCTTCATTACTGTTACTTCCTCCTCTAAAGATAATGTCTCATTTGGGAAGATGAGAGAAGGCAATTTGTTTTTGACAAGGTTTACAAAAATGACCAGTGATTTGGGCCCCCCCTCCGTTTTAGGGTGTCCAATTTGACAGACCTTAAAGGGGGCAGAGTTTGAGAGGACACATGCACATTGAAAATCACGGTGCAAAGGATCACAAATCACTGGAGGGTCACTGCAAAGAGTAGATTAGAGAGCCCATACTTTACAGTAGTGGCTGGCACACTGTGGATGTCAGTGGATCAAGGAACTTTTCTAAGTGGTTTGCAGAATGAAACATTTTGATAACCATAGAACTGGGGCTGTGTATTAATAGTTGTCAGACTCCAAGGGTGGGAATGGGAAAGGGAATCTTTCTCTGGAAAAATGTTTCATAGAATGAAAGCAGGACACCACTGTGCATTTTTGCTTCTTAAAGAGAGGAACAATGACCCTCAGACAGGCAGGAAAGTGGAAAGTAGTGTACAAAGGGGGAGTAAGACCTGAACTTTAAAATCTCTAACTATTGGCCATAGGCCTGGAATGGAAGCTGAATCCAGACACTTCCCTTTCTGAGGATGGGTTTTGAAATCCAGATGGTCTCTCATATGTGACTCTAGAATGGAATAAACCACAACACCAAATCTTAAAAGCCCCATATGGGAGAGGATTTTCCAAATCAGGACATGGACCCAGATTCAAACTGCACATTGGACTAGTTCCTAGTAAATATCAGGTTAATCCATAACATTTCCAGGAGAGGAACCTTTCTTTCTGCCCACTCTGCTAAAACTCTCATCCAGGCTCTCATCCCCTCCTGTCTTAATTATTGTATTCTCTGTCTCTTTCTAGCTTTCCTGAGACCACATCACCCCCTTTAGCAGATTCTGAATGAGCTCTCCCCTGACATCTAGTGATGAGCTGTGGACAAGGACTTCAGGACCTGATCTCCTTTGCACGGGCACACCCACCCTGCCTAGGTGCTCAGCATGATGGGATTGCTTGCCCAAATTATCACTTTTGGCTGGTGTTGGATCCCCAGTCTCCTTGTTATCGGGGCAGGAGTAATAGAGGGTTGTTATCCTTGTTGCATGAATCAAGGGCAGCAGAACTGTACTTGGCATTCCATTGAGTCAGTAAGTTTCCTTTACAACTCTTATTATTATTATTAATTATTATTTTAACAGTTAATTTAGTAGCCATGAAAGATGCTGACTCATGTCTGCTGTTCATCTACTGAATGGATACTGTCCAAAGTGGGTAGCGGCTTTATGAGATGCCTCACACTGACCTGCTGCTGTGCCTCAGCCCTGATAAAATGAGGAACCAATACTAGGAGGAGAAAGTAGTTCCCTTTCCATGCCCCTTCAGTCCGCTGAGGCTGCCATCAGAGGTGCCAATTAACGCAAATTGTGCTGATGGTTTTGTGATGTAGGCACCCAGGGCAGTGTTTCACAAACCCTCGCATGAGTAGCCATTACCAATGTGACTATCCCTGTTGACATTCATGGAACTACTTGCATGGGTAAGATCTACTAATGTGATTAAGAGCTGGCAGGATCTGGCCCCTGTCTAGTGGGAACTGGACTGAGCCCAACCACCAACTTACTTCATAGTCAGAGAGGGCTGCCCCCCCCCCGCCCCACTTGCCTCCTCTTCCCTGCTGGATAGCTGCGCAACAGAGACATTCACCCCCTAATGGAAGGTAAGTGGCAGTAATGCTGCCAGGTTCCAGTGGAGTTCTGCTAAGGGAGTTAGACCTTCCTTAATCACCCAAGTTTGAAAATACCACTTTAGTTCCACGTACTTCCTGGTACTATAGAAATAAACATACACTTTTTGTAGATTGCACACTTGGCGAAAATGTCTTCAGTGCTCCGCTCCCATCCTTTCTGAGTTCTGCCTGCTGTCTCTGATCCCCTATTCCACAGAGCACGGGTTGCAAATACCTTGTGCTGCTGCATCTCTGGGATAGGTGGAGATTTTGCTAATGGGCCCTGGCATGAGGATTCTGCTGGAGGAAGTGAATTGGAGCCCTAGTAAGTCTTAATTGTTTGTCTCATCAAATGTTCTCAGTACTAAGGTCCCTTGGACAAAATAATTTCAGAGGCAATAAATCTAAATGTCTACCTCAATGGAAGTCAATATCAGCTTTTTATTGTAATTTTTTCCATACATTCAATGTTTCTTTTCTTCTTTTGAACCAGTTGCATCCAAGAGGCAAAATTCAAGAACATGCAGTGATTTTCCCCAAATGTTGTATTGGCTTTCCATCGCAAAATTGTATAATTTTGATAAACTGGCCAACCAACTCAACAAAAGTTGAGTCAGCTTTGTTTGATGACCAGAAGAAATTGTCAAGACTGAAAACTTCACTATTTTTTTCAACCAACAATAGTAATAAGCAGCTTGGAAGTATTATAATACAAAAAGACTGTGTGAGAAATGAAGCCAGATGGGACTCCAGCTGCCATCTTAAAAAAGAGAACATTAGAATCCAATTAAGCTGTACTTTGGGTTATATTTCACTAAAGTTTTGCAATAATTAATTTTAAAACTATGGAAAACAACTACTGTCACTTATAATTTAGAGCTGCACCTTACCACTTAGCCTTATGCTTAGTTTTAAATATGGAAAGTAGAAATGTTCTACTGTTACCTGGGGTTTCAGAACCCAAAACAGTGGTAACTTAACTGTTTCTGTCCAGGTGGTGTCAGGAATAAATCAATGGGAACACAGCACTTCCATCTCATAAATGATTGATATAAGCAAGCATGCTCTTATCTAAAGCTATTTATTAGATTTCATCCTTGCATTCTGATCTGGAACAAAAGTAAATTTTGAAATGGCTGCATTGTCTGCAAAACAGTAATTGCAGTTCCTGCATGGCCTTAGTAAACAAGTAAGAATGACCTTGCAGGTTTCATCTTAGGTCATACCTGATGTCTGTCCACATTTCGCATCTGTGGTAGTGTTCTATAGCACCCAACACCATAATGTTGAAATGCAAATCCACCACACCATTTGACTTTGCGACAGTTTCTGCATCTTGGTGAAAATGTTCAAATGTGGGGGCCTAAATTTAGGGATCTAGCTCCATATTTAAGCACCTAAATAGATGGCCTGATTTTCAGAGATGATCAGCAGCTGCAATGAAGTCCTTTTCCTTCAGATTCATCTCCACATATTCCATGATGCCATAGAACTAAACCTACATTTTTCATATAGATTAAACATACCCAGGAAACAGACTATGATTGCAATGCTCCCCACAAAAGCAAGGGAATTCAGGACAGATGCATCCATTGTTCTTTGTTCTGATAGGCAGTACACTCATAAGGGTGTACCTGAATCACAAGATGCAAGTATGCAGTCCATGATGGATCACTGCTCCTGATCATTACAATGATCTATAGTTTGAACTGTAATGAATACAGCAACAATCAACCTATCCTTTTCTTTCTTGGGCAATGTGTTAAAAAAAGGCATAAATGGGTAGGTATGTTCAAATACAACAGAAACAGCTGGAAATACTGCCCTGTTGTGCAGCATCTGAGGGATTTGGCAGTGAAATCCAGGCAATCTCCTTACAAAGTATCATATCATGAAATGAGGGATTGATAAATCTTCTAGGCAGGTCACTTCTTCAGCCAGTTTAGTTTCAAGTTAGTTTGTTACCGCTGTTCACAAAAGCTGCAACTATTAATAATTATAATTATAAATTATTACCTCCTATTTGCAAACCAGCAGCATCAGAGGCACATCAGAAGCACTTTTTAAAATGTATATTATACTACACAGGTGTGTTATAAAGGCTTGATTACTTAATGTCTCCAAAGCACCTGGCTGAAAGTTGCCATAGAACAGTAGGATTATTTCATATATCCAACACTAGATTACCTTTCTTTCATGTAGCTCTAACTAGAGGGCTGCATTTGCTTCACCCAGGAACTAGAAATCTGCTCTTCTTGGTTTCTTCATTGCTTAGGAGTTAATATACTGCTAAAAATAGCAATGCTTAGTTTAGTAACAAATACTGTTGTAGTGGGGAGCCATGGAAACCATGCTCAGTGCAATCCACATTTAGGACATTGTCTTGTGCTGCTGATGTCTCCAGAGCCCTTGCAAGGGAGGAGAATGGAGAGGAGATGAGGGGAGCTGCTGAGAGCACCTGAAGCCACCAGGGAAAAGCAGGTAATTGGGCCTGACTTGAGAGAGCTAGAAGCACGATTAGAAGAGTCTCCTAACCAGCTACCAGGAACTGTTCTAGGGGAAAGCATGAACTCCACTACCCAGATAACTCTTCAGTAGCAGCCACCTGGTACCAACCAGTCTCACTCAGCCTCTGGCTACCCACAGTCTCTCGTCTCCAGTCAGACTCCTGGAAGGAGATCCCGCCCTTGCCCCGCTCCCACAAACAGCTGGGGTGGGCGTAGGTACATTTCTGGTAGACTCCATAGGTTGATAGTTCCCTGGTGCTCTGAGGAGGGGACCTTGATATAGAAGTCATCAGAACAACACTCCCTGCTTTTGTCTCCTATATGGAAGTGGGAAATGCCAAATTCAATCGAATATGAAACTACAGAAATTGAAGGTTTTTTGATGCCGTTTTCCTTACAGCCCCCCAATAAGGGGCTTGCTATGGCTAATCCATCAACATTTAAAATGTGTTGGTGGGGTATGAAGCAGCAACACCAATATAATAGTTCAGGGCCGTTAGCCAACTGGACCCTTGGAAAGCTTTGAATTAATTTTCCAAAGACCAGAGCCTGTGCACACCTATTAATCCAGCCCTAATTTGAGCTGCCATAGCGGTGGTGAAGGTGAACAGCACACTGCAGCAGTTGACATGAGCTAAAAATAGACTTGTTCTCCGAGATGTAGACTAGCAGAATGTAACTGTAATGCACAATTTATGTAACTTTGTTCCTGAGACACGCCAGATGCACCTTGCTAGAGCACTTCCCTGCTGGCCAACCTAAAGAGCTCTATTAATGTCAGCTGCAAAAGCTTTTACTGGCTTGCCCGCTTCCAAGAACAGCTCGAGTAGCCGCACTGGCTATATCAAATCACAGTCACACAGAGGCAGGAGAAGAATGAGGAGGGAGCTGCAGTTTGCTGGGTGAGGCGGCTGTGCCTGTGACCACACTGTGGAATAAATACATATATAATTTAAAAGGAGGGAAGAGTTCTCTCTCCCACTTATACAGTACAATATACACCTGGCTGAATATACACTGGGGGCAATTCAAACCTTTTCATCTACCATTTTGAACAATACTATCAGCCTGAGAGGTATTCCTGATTCCTATCCCAGCTGATCAGGGTTGGTTTTAGGAGACAAGCTCCATGCAGCTTCTTCAAAGGAGCCAAGCCTCAAATCCTTGATGAACGCACAGAAGGCCAGGTTCCCCACTGCCCCTCACCTTCCTCATGTGCAGGAAAGGCATATTTAAGTCACCTTTGTGCATCCAAGAGTCTGGTCTAACCCAGGGGCTCCACAGGCCCAGATGCACCTTATTGTAGCCTCAGGCCTGCTCTAAATTGATCCAGCTTGTAGCAGCCTTCTATGGGCCATTGTGCTGGTGAATTTCAGCCCAAGTGCACTGCAGCTCTTGACAAGCCCCCACACTGGGGAGTGCGAGGAGGCCTGTGAAGACCTCTTATGTCGGCTCTGCACTGGACAGGGAAATTTCCTGTCACAGGACAATTCTGAAGGAGCCATTTCTGCCCCCTTTACGGCCCCTGTGCAATACCAGACTGGCACAACACACCATAATGTAAGACAGAATCTGGCCCAGAGTTTTCTGTTCTCTTTGGAGTAGCCTGCGTAAGGGCCCTCAGGATTTCTATAGAGTGGGATTCTACTCTGAAAAGTGACTGTGTACAAAAGTGACTGTGGCCCCTTCTTACTCAGCACATCCACGTCTTGTCTGTACTGGGTCATATCTGCATACGACAGCACCGACAATAAGTTTGCACAGCCATTTACTCCTATTAGCCCAGCAGAGTCAACCCAGTTAAGAGGGAGAGATGTGGCCAGTCATCGGCACTGACTCCCTTTTGGAACAGAATAGCACTGTAAGTCAATAAAAGCTCCTGAAAAATCCTAAGCATCATAAAAATACCAGTTGCAAAACTGCAGGCTTATGATCAAGTTCAGCTCTGGTGAATTAATGCAATCCTAAAAATGCAGGCTGAAAATTGCTAAACATATTTAAAAATGGTATAGTCAACTTTAACTACAAGGCTTTATGTCAATGTTGATAAACTTTTTACTGCCAGAAAATAGGTGCATACAAGCTGCTAGCTCAATAAAATCATATGCCTCGCAGAAAATAGATTAAGTTGAGCTAAGAGATACTGCACAGGCTGTAAAAACCGAATGTCATAAATAAGCAAATGATGGGAGGGGTGACACTATAAAGGATGCATCTGTATAAACATGGTTTGAAAAAAGAGGCAGAAAACATGAGAGATTGAATGGAAGGAAAGTGTAGAAGGAAAGTGGTTCTATTTGTATAGCTGACATGCTTTGCAATGTTATTCAGTATCTGCTTCTACAAAATATTGAAGAGGCACAAAGAATGAACTCAAAGCATGATGTCTGGAGGCTACAAAATGTACTATTTCCAGCTGACTAGATGAGGATGATTGGAAAAGCAAACTGGGAATTTGAACGGGTTATATCTGCAAGCGACTAAACTTCCTAGGAAGTTAATCCTAGCATTTTTTATTAATACTGTTTTCTAACTTCAGGACAGGGGCTTAGAAGTCTTCCCCCTCCCCCCACCCCACCCCCAACAGTCTTAAAATTTAAGAAAGCTTTTTTTATTCTGTTTGTTTTCAAATTCTGACCCCAGTTACCACCACTCTAATAAGGATGAGATGGTTCATCTGAGCGTAAAGTGAACACACAACACATCTCCAATTACTGCGCCACAGGAAGTGGTTTTCCAAGTGATTTCTAACAGAGCTGTGCATTATGGGGGCTCTTTAGGGCAATGTTTGTATTTGTGAAAACTAACAAGCATAATAATGGAAACCAGGTTTACATGAAAATTGAGGTTTAAATACAGCAGTGCAATTTTATGACATCCTACCGTATATCATTTCCATAGACCTTTCCATTTCTATTGCAGGTGTATGGAACATGCTAATATAGCAAAGCTCCTAAGATCTAAATATGTTATTAAAAGATTGACAAAGCCTCCAATGAAAATAAATAAATAAATGAATTTTGTATATGACCAATTTAAAAAAATGTTAGTAGTATGCGTTTTTTATATTACAATAGTGTCTAGGGGCCTATAATGGTCCTCACTCAGGGTCTGGTTGGGAAGCATGGCCTAGTGGTCACAGCCACACCCCTTGACTGGCAATGGGGTTGTGGGGAGGGGAGCCTAGGCCCTCCCACTCCACTAGGCTCCAACTCAGGGCCCTTTGGTCTACCGGTGGTCTGGCAACCAAGGCTGCTTAAAGCTGTCCTCCCTGGGCCTCTTCCTCTTGGCCCCATCCAGGGTCAGCTTAGTCCAAGGTGGGAAGTACAAACCAAAATAAGGAGGAAGGGGTTACCAATGTCCAGGGTCCACAGGCAGGGGAGAGGGGGATACTTCCCTCTCTGATTGTCTCTGGAGCAGAGCTTTCTTTCCCTCAGGGAGAACCCCTTTAGGCTTCCCACTACACTGCTGGAGCTCTGGGCTGCAGGTCATGGAATGCTAATCTGGGAGGCAGGAGAGCTGATTTTGATTACCGGATCTGCCAAGTGGGTGGCTTTGAGCAAGGCATTTAATCTTTCAGTGTTCAGACTGTGTGCATGTCTAATGGGCAGTTTGATAAAAGCCTTAATTATAGAAATCAACACACTAATTGACTTCTAGTCAGCTTTTCTCCAGCAAATTCTCTAAATAAAAATGATTTGTGGATCATCCCAACTATCCTTACTTATCATGAATAACTGAGCCAAGTTCTGCTTCGCACTGACATCTATTGGGTGGTACTCATGTAACTGAGGCCCCAGTTCAGCAAGGTAATTAAGCAGGTGCCTAACTTTAAACACACAAGTGTTTTGATAGTGAATATAAGGCCTATCTCTGTTTGTATATGAAGAACTGTTGCTCAATTGCCACGGAAATGTTGGTATTTAAGACAGACAGTCAAAAATATTTTTTAAAGTTGGTAAAAATGTCAGAAATGCTTTTTGCTCCAATATATTTTCAAAACATACGGACTGTTTTGTTTTTTCCACACATAATGGACATTTTTCATTTTGGAAAATGAAAGTATTTTTATTTTGAAACAAACATGTTTGGTTTTGAATTCTTTTATCCACATGATGTGACTATACCAAGTAATCAAAATTGGTGAAGGAAAAAAAGAAATGGAAAAGTTTGAGACAAGTTTTCATGAAAACATACAACAACATCCCACTAACCTGATTCTCCTCTCATATCAGTTTCACACCAGCTAACTATTTTGATTTAAATGAAACAAGTCGTGCTGTGAAAGGACAGTCAAACTCCAGATCAAGCTAAGCAACACAGCTGGAATTCCAGATATCAAACAATCACAATGAGTTGCTTGCAAATCAGCTACAGATCAAGAAATATTCACAGCAAGCACTGGGCAAGGTACATATACATCTGAGAAAACTGTCACTGTTTCTGGGTGACTCCTGCACAGAATTAAGAGACCCAGGAGCAGATTTTAGCTGATGTAAAGCTCTATTAAGTTCTACTTTACATCAGCTGAGGATCTGCTCCTAAATTCATTAAATAAATACATCACTATGAGTTATTCCCTCAGCTGTCCTCTTGGTCGTGATGAGCAATTGCCATCTAATTCAGTTTGGTAGTGCTCTTCTGAAGAGGAAAATGGTTAATCCACATTAGATGGTGTCCTGTATATTAGTACTGAACACCAATTCCCATACACTTGAGTTAGAAATCATGCTGTTGTCTGAAAGGAATAATTTAACTGCAAGTGTTTTGACAGTTTGGACAATTGCTTGTATCTAGTACAGTAGGTTCATTTGTGCAGCAACAATGTAAGGCCCTGATCCTGCAAACTCACATCTTGGAAAGGAACTGCTTGGGTGCTTAAAGTGAAACTCATGTGCAAGTGCTAGAAGAATCAGAGCCTAAAGTCCCACTTTCTGGGTGTCACTGGTGAAAGCAGACTGAACGAGGAAGGGGCAGTTCTCATTACACCAGCCAAGGAGAAAGAGGAGCTGTCTACCCATGCCAGAAAGAGTGCCAAGCAACTGGCACATAGAATCATAGAAGATTAGGATTGGAAGAGACCTCAGGAGGTCATCTAGGCCAACCCTCTTCTCAAAGCAGGACCAACCCCAACTAAATCATCCCAGCCAGGGCTTTGTCAAGCCGGGCCTTAAAAACCTCTAAGGATGGGGATTCCACCACCTTCCTAGGTATCCTATTCCAGTGCTTTACCACCCTCCTAGTGAAATAGTTTTTCCTAATATCCAACCACCTAGACCTCCCCCACTGCAACTTGAGACCATTGCTCCTTGTTCTGTCATCTGCCACCACTGAGAACAGCCTAGCTCCATCCTCTCTGGAACCCCCCCTCAGGTAGTTAAAGGCTGCTATCAAATCCCCCCTCACTCTTCTTTTCTGCAGACTAAATAAGCCCAGTTCCCTCAGCATCTCCTTGTAAGTCATGTGCCCCAGCCCCCTAATCATTTTCATTGCCCTCTGCTGGACTCTCTCCAATTTGTCCACATCCTTTCTGTAGTGGGGGGCCCAAAACTGGATGCAATACTCCAGATGTGGCCTCACCAGTGCCAAATAGAGGGGAATAATGGCACTCCCTCCCATAGATGCTGGAACTAGAGATGCGGGGAGTTGCTGTGCACCCCCTAGCTTGAAGTGGTTTCCATTATATATAGGGTTTACAGTTTGGTTCAATGGCTCTCAGCATCCACACTATACAAACTGTTCCAGCACCCCTGCTCCCTTCTGATAGCCCTGGTGCATGTTCACTTGCTTTAATGAATGTTTCATTCTGGCTAAATTAATGAATTCAGGTCTGAAAACTGTATGGGCTCTAGGTGACTGATTTCCTTCCAATTTAGTTAACACCTGAGGGGGAAGGGAAAATATCCTATCGGTACCTTTTTGTTGTCATCTAATTAAGCTCTGACACACTGATTTTTTTCTTCTTCTTCTGTAATTGTTCTGTGTCGCTATAGCTACTAGCTTTGGAAACTTGAACATCCAACTGAAGATTCTTTACAACAGGCAAAGGTTTATCCTCTCACACAATTTATTTTGAATTTAAATTAGAGATGCAACTTTCTTTGGATCTGATCAGAATTCAGATTGGTGCCTTTTAAGAAATAATCAGGTCCCTGGGTACATGCTTTCAGATATCTCATAGGAGAACAGTCTGTGTGATTAGCTGAGCACCCCACTGAAAATCTTTGTTGCTGAACATGAGGTTAAAATTATTCTTTGACAGAAAAACAAGCTGAATTTAGGGAAAGCTATGTGAACTGAGATGCGCCATGAATCAAAACACCAAGAGAAACCTCCTATTGTGGTAATTAGAATAACCATACCAAGCTGATAAATTCATCCTCTAAAATGTTGTTGAGGAGGGTTTATTTCTCATGTTAACTATGCAGCCGACAGCCATCACCGCTAAATTGGGCTTGTAGGTGAAAGAAACTTCTATAGAATCATTACCCTAAAAATTAGCATTTCACCTCTTCCTTTTCACTGGATCTCTTCACCTCCTCTAGGGTGGTTTGTTTCTGTCCTGCTCCATGTTTTTATGCTTCTTTCTCCTCTATGCTTTATGATTATTATTTATTTGTAGTGCAATAGCATCCAGAGACCTTAATAAGGCAACAGGGCCCCATTGTGCTGGCCACTTGTATATAGAACTGGGTGATTATTTTATTTTGACAAATAGTAAATTTACCAAAAATGCATTTTTCAGGGCACCAAAAGTATTTGCAAATTCAAGTTGACTTCAGTTTTGATCAAACAATTTCGCACATTGAAATGTTTCATTCAACCCAATCAAACATTTTCAGTTTTTCATTTTGGTGGGGGAAAAATGAAACAAAACAAAAAATCTGTTTTGGTTTGAAAAATCAGTTGTTCACTCAGTTCTACTCAGATATACTAAAAGATGATCCCTGTCCCAAGTTGCTGACAGTACAGGTGTTTGATGAGAGATAACAGCAATCACAGTAAGCCCACCGCCCAGCCATTGTCAAGTGTTTTGTAGACATCCAGGATTCCTGGCAGAAGTGAGTTTTAGGTAAGGTGAGTTCTGACATTTTTGTCATGGCTATGGTGAGTTTTCTCCCACTCCTTGCTGGGCCTGATCCTGAGGCACAATAAGTACCCACACTTGAATGCATCGTCTTTAAACCGCCCCCCACCTCCCCTTAGGACAAGGTAACTGTGATATAAGGCACTCCTTCCATAGGGTCTCTTAGTCTCTGATGAACCAGGAAGTGAAGAGCTGGACTCTGTTCTAAATCCCACTGTGCTACCACTGGAAGTTTTGCAACATTAGGGAATTTTAGCAAAGCAAAAAGGAAAAAAAAAAAAAAAAAAAGCCTGCCAGGGCATCTAGTGCAGAAAGACCACTGGTGGCTTCTGGCCTTTTATCACTGTGTCACTAGAAGATGCTGGCAGCCTGTCTACATGAGGGCTCCCATTGCAGCCCAACTGGCAGTAGCACCTGTGAGAGTTTTTTGCTAAAATTCTCTTGTGTAGACAGGACCAGAATTATCAGTGCCTCTTTTCTATGTAGTCCCCTTGCTCTTCTATTTCTCTCACAATACCATCTCTGCTCACCCCTACACCATCCAGGATAATGCTACACTTGCATATAGAACTGAAATTGCTGGTAGTCTTATCATGAATTTCAGTAGGCTTTGGAGCTGTCCCATAGCCTTCAGTAAAAAATGCAGATTAGCCAATTTCCCCCCCCCACCCCCCCCGAACCACTTGGTAGGAAAACAATGCAGCTTGATCTGATCTATTTCACAGAAAACTTGAAATTGCTGAATTTTTGCTCTCATGACTGATGATTCAGTGTATTTAGGTAAGGTAGGAAAACTCTGCAGCCCATCATGAAAAAGACAGGAGGAAATGAGGCAGTTAAGCTATTTCTCCTCATTTTACATAGCGATCTGGATCCAGACTAATAAAGATACTGCATTTGTATGGCTGGATGTTGTAAAATACTTGGTTGCTTTACTAATGTGTGATGATTTTTCATCATCACTACCATTACCAAATATATGCAAACTTTACAATATATTCAGATTACAAAACAGAGATAGGTGCGTGCCTGAAGTCTGGGAGCTATATGAACCTCAGTAAATCATCCATCAGTGTTTAAGGCACATTCTTTTCAGTAGATTGCTTTTCTTTAAACCCTTCATTATGGTAGTTTCTTGATGAGCTAACAAACACAGCTCAACTAGAGGTAAAACTTGGAAGATAATATAGTTGCAATTTATTTCAATACACAGGCTATTTTGATCAAGGACAATTTAAAAATCCCATGCGCAGATTAATTAATCTCTACAGCCAAAATGCTTCTGAAATAAATGTAGTCAAACTTTACTAATTCTGGGTCACTGAGAACGAAAATGATGCTTAAAATTGTTGATTGGCTCTAGTTTTCAAGATATGCTATTGGGTCAGTATATACGACCCTTGACTTGGGAATGGCGGAGGATAAGTGAGTTATAAAGGGAAGGGATCTCAATTTAAACCAGAAATTACTAAAATACATCTTTGACTGGATCGATGAATAAATCTATGACTGGGTTTGGACAGTACTTGCTTTTTAGGCAAAACAATGAATGATGCAATCTGAAGCTGGTATTGCATCATACATGATATGAATTGCATCATGTTATTCCTAGAAGTCATGGATGATGCAATCATAACGAAGCTTACATCACTCTGCTGAACAAATTGCCTGATATCAGCTCTAGAAATCATACAGTGTCATGCTCTCGTATTTGTCAGTGTTTGATTTTGCAAAGGGACACATTTCTGTTTAGCCAAAGTGAGCAGAGATGCCTCGTACTTGTGTGAACAGTGCAGATAACTTTTGTGGTGAAGTGACTTTTGCATCGCAAAAGCGCAGTATAACCACTATGGTTAAGAAAGCCTATCACCTTTATTTTGGCTGCAAAATTGGAGATCAGGACAAGAGGTGGGCCCCACACATATGCTGCAACACTTGTGCAACAAATCTTCGCCAGTGGTTGAACAGGAAAAGGAAATCTATGCCTTTTGCAGTGCCAATGATTTGGAGAGAGCCAACAGATCATACCAGCAATTGTTACTTCTGCATGGTGCCTCCAGTTGGGAAAGGTGTGTCAAAGAAGAAAAAGTGGACTGTGCATTATCCAAACATTCCATCGGCTATACGCCCAGTACCCCACGGAGAAGGACTGCCGGTTCCTGATGCACCAGAATCATTCTCACTTGAGTCAGACGAGGAAGAGGATGAAACTTCTGGTCCTGAACCATCAATGTTACAGGACCCACATTTTCTTCCATCCTCCTCCTCTGAACTACACCTCATAACACAAGGTGAACTGAATGACCTTGTCAGGGATTTGGAACTACCCAAGAGTAAGGCAGAGCTGTTGGGCTCCAGACTACAGCAGTGGAATCTCCTGGCAGGTGATGTTAGGGTTTCCATGTTCAGTGACCGTCAAAAGGATCTTGTCCCATTCTTCTTCATGGAAGGTGATCTTGTAGCCTGCAACAACATCGATGGTGTGATGGCAGCCCTCAACATCGTTCACGATCCAGATGAGTGGAGACTGTTCATTGATTCATCAAAGACGAGTCTTAAAGCTGTTTTACTGCATAATGGCAATGTTTTGCCATCAATTCCAGTTGGTCATGCAGTCCATATGAAGGAAACCTATGACAACATGAAACAACTTTTGAGGTGCATATACTATGACCAACATCAGTGGCAGCTTTGTGGCGATTTGAAGGTTGTTGCTCTCTTGCTTGGTCTGCAGACTGGATACACAAAGTACTGCTGTTTTCTCTGCGAATGGGATAGTCGTGCAAGAGATTCCCACTACATCAAGAAAGATTGGCCACTCCGACAGTCATTGGAGCCTGGGAGGAAAAGTGTTCAGCATCCACCACTTGTTGAATCAAGAAAGATTTTGTTACCACCCTTACACATCAAGCTGAGTCTGATGAAGAACTTTGTCAAGGCTATTGACAAAACACAAGCAGCTTTTAAGTACCTCCGTGGAAAATTTCCAAGGTTAAGTGAAGCTAAGATAAAGGAAGGTGTCTTTGTTGGTCCTCAGATTCGTGAACTTCTTCGAGATGATGCATTTCACCATGCACTGCGTGGCAAGGAAAAGACGGCATGGAAAGCCTTCCAGTTAGTGGCAATACATTTTCTTGGAAACAACAAGGCAGACAACTACTGGTTGTTGGTGGAAAACCTCCTCAAGGCATACAAAAGCCTTGGTTGCAACATGTCACTAAAGATACATTTTTTGCACTCTTATCTAGATTTTTTTCCACCGAACTGCGGAGCAGTGAGTGACGAGCACGGCGAGCGATTTCACCAGGACATTGCAACAATGGAGAAATGCTATCAGGGCAAATGGAGCCCATCAATGCTTGCAGACTATTGCTGGACAGTGACAAGAGATGCTCCATTTAATGAATACAAGAGACAAGCCAAGAAGCGCCGAGTAGACACTGAATAGGACTAAGCTATGTACAGAATAGTTTTTTGCCTTTTGTTTCATAATAAATTTTATTTATATAACCCTTTTGCTGATTTTTAAAGTGTTACATAAACAGGACAGGTGAACTATTATCATGTAAAGCAACCATAAACACATGAAAAGACCTAGGTTTACAATTTATGATTAAAACTCTACTATCTACACAATATACATAGACATAAAATGTAAAAACTTAAATATCTTAGAAACAGTAGCCAAACAATTGTTTTAATTTTCACATTTGAATTCAGCACATCAAAATACATAATAAATAGCACATTTTATCTCTGAAGCAGACGACTTCTCAAAAATTGTAGACCAGTGTCATTAAAACTGCTGACATCTTCCAAATAGAACAGCTGCAAAATTGGCATTAAGAACTAAATCATCTTCCTAAAACAAGAGTAGAATGTTGCAAATACAATTGCTGATACTAATTTACTTATACATTTTTTTTAAAAACTAGGCTATTTCTAGTTGCCAGAGGGATGAATTAGTCAATTGCATATTGTAGTGAGGTGGAGTGGCCTCCCCCTGAGCCAAAGGGGGAGGCATCACCGAACCCTGGTAGGTGGAGCCAGGCTGTGCTTGCCCTCCCTCCAGAAGTCGGAGGGTGGAACAGGAGTATAAAGGACGGGTCCAGGAGCTCAGCTGGGCTGCAGACGCTGAAGAAGCCGGACGCCTCCTGCCCACTCCTGAGCTGGGAGACTGCAGCAGACCCCTGCAGAGCTATGGACTGGCCAGAGCTGCTGGAGCCACCCACTGGGACTACCACAGGCCTTCTATCCCAACAAACCAGAGGACCCCAAGGGGAGGGGAGGAAGTGGCTCAGGAACAGTTGACCATAGTCTGGCTGCATTGCTGCTGGAGACCCAGTCAGCGTGTTGCGGCTGAATCCCCCTGATCCAGTGGCAGACTATTCTACCACTGTTAGGCCCTGGGCTGGGATGCAGTGGAGTCAGGTGAGCCTGCATCCCCCTACCCTTGCCACCTCACTCCGGGGGTGGCAGTCCCCCCTCTTTAGGCCAAGGAGCCTGCATTTGTTGGCTGTCTACTGGAGCTAGGATGCCCGACCCTCTTGTTGCTTGGCCTTGAGTACAGGCCTGGGCCATGGACTCTTTGCTACCCCACCCTGACTAAGGGCTGGGCCTGATAACTGTTTGCTCCTCTGCCCTGATTGCCGGCTAGAGACCCCAAAGACTACTGCTGTGCCTGGACTGTTGGCCAGAACCACCGGCTGTGTGTTGCTCAGCTAATTCCCTAACTGTGGGCAATGCCCAGCTACGTAATCAGGCGGAGTGGCCTCCCACTGACCCAAAAGGGGAGGGACCACCACTAACCCACTACACACATGCAAAAAAAAAAAAATCAAGCACTTCTAAATTACAAAATAAAAGTAATCATATAATTTGCTAGATGGAGTGAAAGAATTTAACAGCATTAAATAGGTCAACTATTTGTATTTTGTATTTACTAAGGAGAGACAATAGCATCTCTATAGTTATGGTTGATGTGCCAGTACCCATTAAAAATCTGATTTTGATTCTCTTTCTAATCCTTGCCCAGATCCACTGCCCAAAAATTCTCATTTTTTCACATTCAGAGTTATTGGGGATGTTGTAGATCACAGCATACATTGCTGGCAGCATTTTACCACAGCTGAATACCTCGTGTTGCTTGTCACTTGGGTTGAGAAACTTTCTGCAAAGACTGAGAATAGCATGTTTATGATCTTATAAAGATGGTAGCACTGCCTGGTCCCCTCAGACTCGGAGGCTGTCTTCCCATTTCAAAGTGGGACTGAATTAGTGCCTGGGCCTTGTGCTGGCCCTCTGAACATGGGTGAATTTCACCTAGTATGAGTTGGCCTCAAAACTGAGCTCTAAGCCATGTCAGAATTCACATAACTTTCCCCATTCTAAGGCTTGGCATAGCTGCTGATGAACTAGACCATTCCCTGTCACTCACTAATATGCTGTTGGATGCCCAAATGACCTGAGGCTGTCCAGAGCAAATCCTCGCCAGGCGCCCATTCATAATCTTCCCGAAAACAGGGGCTATACTGATTCCAGCACTCCTTGGTCCAGCAGAATTGAACATTGACTGGGAATTACAATGGCATATTTGGAGGGGGGCGGGGGACTCAACATGGCTCACCACAAGCCGTAAGTCTTCAGAAGGCATTCAGCGTCACCTTGCAGCCTGAGTTCTGAGGTTTCTGACACCAGCTGTCTACCTGCATTTCCAGCCATACGCAACTGTCAGGTGAAATTAAACTTAAACTTTCCTAAAGCTTAAAAACAAACCAGCCATTTGCCATGTATCTAATTTATCGCAATTACCTGGGTTTGCAGCTGATTAGCATGGGATCCAAAGTATCTTTGGGGACTGTGGATATCCTATGCTTTGTTATTAACTCAGAAGAAGCAGAGGGGGAAGGCTTCACTGCTCTACCAAAGTAAGTCCCACTACCTGGCACTTGTTGTTAGAAATTCATAGAGAAAGGAACATTTTTATTTTTTTAAATCCCTAATTCTGGCCTGAGACTCCTAATTCCCATCTGTGACTCCAGCCTCAGGATGGATGAGCTTGTCACCTCCAGTATTTTAGAAGGTAGTTTTGGCTTCAGTGAGAGACCACTCTGAAAAGTTATCTCGGCACAGGTTTTTCTAATCAAGTGTGATATTTGCTGAGAGTTTTTTCAGTGCTTTCTAGTAACTAATAAAAACCCCTGGAGTAGTTTGTCTGTTCATACATTTGCTTGGATAGGGCTGCTCAGCATCTTTTAAGAAGCACCAATATTTTCTTCTTGTGCTGTCAGATATTACTGAAGAAATCTGTATTTGACTACGAATTTCTCCATTGCCCAGATTCTCCTTCTCCTTCTCCATCCTGCAGTGAAGTCATAGGACCGAATTAAACCTTGCTGTAAACAGACTCAGCTGCCCGGACATCAATGGACCTCCATGGCTGACTTTGCTCTCTAATCTTTATGCTCACTACATCAGACTATTACCCATGTAGTGTCTAAAATTTAGCATTATGACATCATTGCAGGAGAGGAGGTGGAGCCTAGTTTAAAGGAGGTCACATGTCTCAGAGGATCATACATAGGCAATGGAGGGTTTTTACACTAAATAATGAGATTAAATCCCCTCCCCTCAAAAAGTGAGTTGGAGACCAACGTGTAAAGGTATTTAGACATCTATAGCTGCAGATAGGCATCTAGTGGGTTTTTCAGAAGTGCCAAAGCACCTAACTCCCATTGAAATCAGTAAGAGCTGGTCTCATAGGCAGTTTTGAAAATTCCACTGGGCACTTATCTGCATCTTTAGGCACCCAAATACCCTTTAAAAGTCTGGCCCGCCATGATTATTGTTCAGCGGCTGTGGAAAGGGTTGGTAACCTCAGTCAGTATCCCAGTGAGCAGATTGTCACATCACAAAGTCTTCCATCCAAACAGATACTAATTGGCAATCTCATAGGCAGTCTCAGCAATAGGGTCAAGGACTAAATGGATTTGGAGACAATTATATGCATGAATTCTCACTGAAGTCTAACTATGGTTTGGAACATTATAGATCACACTGGTTTAGTGAGGAGGACAATTTCTGACATGTGAAAGAGCACTATTTTTTTCTAAAACCTATTACTCCAAAATGACTTGTCTGATATATTTCACATTTTCTTTTTCAGAACAAAAAAAAGTCTCCTCTGGTCTCAAATGATCCATAGAAATTTCAGGCTAAAAGGAATTTCTTTTGTTTTGAGAATGAAGGAAAGCGATCAGGATTGGGCTTACCACAGTACTATCTTTCCACCTTCACCAGAGAGTCACTGCCAGGGTCTGATCATGCCTGAACTGTTTTGTCTCATTTCCACTGTCATGTGTCAAGAGCAATGTTAGCACTCTGTAAATAATAAATTATAATAACGATGGCTGTGGATGACATGGTGTCAGCTTCTCAGCGCATGTTTAAAACAGATATAATTTTATAACAAACATTTAATATAATGAATATGCATTTAGTTCATTTATCTGGAAAGGAACATGAGTCCACTGCAAGCTGCTCTAGAAACTTGGCTCGTCAGTGGTATGTGTCCACCAGACTTTGTGCCCTGGTGGTCAGCTCCCTGTCACTTTTCTGGCATGGAAGGACTTGAATGTCTCCTGCACTCTGTGTCTGTTAGAGCATGGTGGAGATTGCTCATTATCTTATTTAATCTGCCTATATCAAGCATTATAGGATGCTCAGTGCCAAAGTAAGTAAGTGTCAAGTACAGTTGGAGAAAAAGGGCAGTGAGGAGTCATGTTGATGTCTGCACCTCTCCCTAGCACCTTGTAGCTTCCCATAGTGAAAAGGAGGTGGCTTGAGGGGTGGTACAGAATGTACTGATATGTCTCCTCACCAATCTGAGCATGTAAAAGGGAAATAATAGGTAAGGGAAATGTTAACACTCTCCCAAGGAATCATTTTAAACAAATGAATGAAAAAACCAAAGGAGAAAACAACAACTTGACAAGAAACTTTTCTTTGTACAAGCCTGTGTCATCAAAAGTTCATATTCATTACCTGGGACTTGATTCTGACATATTTCAGATGTGGGTTAATGTATTTGAAAAATAGAGATTAATATTTCTAGTGCAACATAGTCTCAGTATTGCAGACACTACAAGGGAAATCTGTTTCTGCGCTATTCATCATGTAATACTCTGAGCTGATTGTTCTCAGTGGCAACCAATGTGGTTGTGATTTGAAAGATGTTTAAATGCAATTATTCCTTTCAATGCTTTAATCCAAGGACCTTTCTGGTGACCATCCAGGTAGAAGTTTCAGGTTCTGGTAAGCTTCCAAAAGAAAAGGAAATAACCCCAGTTCCCTCTCACTAAATCAGGTTCTAATGTAAAAGGGTACATGAGCCAGTGTCAAATGCATAATGTTTGTGACCCTGCTAGCCTACAAAGTCACTGCAGTGCCAGTATCTAACTCTCGTTGCTTTGTAAAGCAGTTATACTAGATGTTAAGGGACACATTCCTCTCATGGACGCGCGCGCACACTTCAAGTCAATGACTCCCTCAAGCACTGGCTAATAGATTTTTGCTCTGCTGCCGAGTCCTATAAACTAATTTTATGGGCCTGATTCACCACTGTGTTACACCAGTTTTATGCCCTTGTGTCACAGTTACAGGATAAGCTGAGCATTAGGGTACATGTAAACAGCAGCTGGGAGATGTAACTCTCAGTTCAGGTAAATGTGCATGCACTAGCTTTGCTCAAGCTAGTGCATAAAAATAGCACTGCAACCACAGCAGCATCGGGGTGGCTCAGGCTACCCACCCCTGTACACATCCAGGGGTTAGATGGGATTGTACTTGGGTGGCTAGCCTGAGCCACTACCTGGCCCACCGGGACCCCACTGTTATTTTAGGTGCGAGCTTGAGCAAAGCTAGCTGATTAAAGTGACTCAAACCAGCTCCTTCAAAACATTGTTTATTGACCCAAAGGTAAATAGCAATCAGAGATAATGGTTGAAACAAGCCTGGGTCTTACCTAAACCTTATCATTTCCTCAAACATTGGGCCAACCTAGCTGCTCAGACCCATTCCCTCAGTCCAGCCACACTCCATGAATGGCCCCGATGAATGAACTGCCTTCCCTCTCTAGAGAGAGAGTTTTGAACTGTTCAGTGTCCTTTTGATCTTAGTCCCTCCACCTGGGCAACCATCTATGGCAGCTAGAAATAGCATCTTCTCAATTAATGGCTCAATGATTGTTCTCTTATTCCCTTAAAATTTACCCCCAAGAT
>NW_020664489.1:4536506-4565585 GCF_002925995.2 Terrapene triunguis | reverse complement strand
TTCTTTTTGCGGATACAGACTAACACGGCTGCTACTCTGAAACCAACAATTACTGTATGTACATACATGCAAACTAAAGAGTGCATGCAGAATAGCTATTTAATGTGAACCCTGCTGTTTGTTTAAAGGAAACATTTGCTTACCTCTTCTTACACTGTTTATGAGAGGAAAAGCAACAAAAATCTAATTCTTTCTGTAACATAGAATCATAGAATCGTAGGACTGGAAGGGACCTCGAGCGGTCAGCTAGTCCAGGCCCCTGCACTCATGGCAGGACTAAGTATTATCTAGGCCATCCCTGACAGGTGTTTGTCTAACCTGCTTTTATAAATCTCGAGTGATGGAGATTCCACAACCTCTCTAGGCAATTTATTCCAGTGCTTAACCACCCTGACAGTTAGGAAGTTTTTCTTAATGTCCAACCTAAACTGCCCTTGCTGCAATTTAAGCCCATTGCTTCTTGTCCTATCCTCAGAAGATAAGGAGAACAGTTTTTCTCCTACCTCCACATAACAACCTTTTATGTATTTGAAAACTGTTATCATGTGCCCTCTCAGTCTTCTCTTCTACAGACTAAACAAACCCAATTTTTTCTATCTTCCCTCATAGGTCATGTTCTAGGCCTTTAATTATGTTTGTTGCTCTTCTCTGGACTTTTTCTCCAATTTGTTCACATCTTTGCTGAAATGTGGCTCCCATAACTGGACACAATACTCCGGTTTAGGCCTAATCAGCGTAGAGTAGAGCAGAAGATATACTTCTTCTGTCTTGCTTACAACACTCCTGCTAATACATCCCAGAATTATGTTTGCTTTTTTGCAACCTTGTTACACTGTTCACTCATTTAGCTTGTGATCCACTATGACCCCCCCAGGTCCATTTCCGCAATACTCCTTCCTAGGCAGTCATTTCCCATTTTGTATGTGTGCAACTGATTTTTCCTTCCTAAGTCGAGTACTTTGCATTTGTCCTTATTGAATTTCATCCTATTTACTTCATACCATTTCTCCAGTTTGTCCAGATCTTTTTGAATTTTAATCCTATCCTCCAAAGCATTTGCAACTGCTTGGTATCATCAGCAGACTTGATAAGTGTAACTCTCTATGCTATTATCTAAATCACTGATAAAGATATTGAACAGAACTGTACCCAGAACTGATCCCCGTGGGACCCCACTCAATATGCCCTTCCAGCTTGACTCTGAACTACTGATAACTACTCTCTGGGAACGGTTTTCCAACCAGTTATGCACCTACCTTATAGTAGCTCCATCTAGGTTGTATTCTCCCAGTTTGCTTATGAGAAGGTCATGCAAGACAGTATCAAAAGCCTTACTAAAGTCAAGATATACCACATCTTCTGCTTCCCCGCATCCACAAGGCTAGTTACACTGTCAAAGAAAGCTATTAGGTTGCTTTGACACAATTTGTTCTTGACAAATCCATGCTGACTGTTACTTATCACCTTATTAGTGTTTGCAAATTGATTGCTTAATTATTTGCTCCATTATCTTTCCGGGTACTGAAATTAAGATGACTGGTCTATAATTCCCCAGGTTATCCTTATTCCCCTTTTTATTGATTGGCCCTATATTCACCTTCTTCCAGTCCTCTGGAATCTCTCATGTCTTCCATGAGTTTTCAAAGATAATTGCTAATGGCTCAGGTATCTCCTCAGTCAGTTCTTGAGTATTCTAGGATGTATTTCATCAGGCCCTGGTGACTTGAAGACATCTAACTTGCCTAAGTAATTCTTAATTTGTTCTTTCCCTATTTTAGTCTCTGATCCTACCTCATTTTCACTGGCATTCACTAAGTTAGATGTCCAATCACTATTAACCTTTCTGGTGAAAACTGAAACAAAAAAATCAGTTAGCACTTCTGCCATTTCCACACTTTCTGTTATTGTTTTTCATTACCTTCATTGAGTTACGGACATATCCTATCCTTGGTCTTCCTCTTGTTACTAATGTATTTGTAGAATGCTTTCTTATTAAACTTTATGTCTCTCACTAGTTTAATCTCATTTTTGTGCCTTGGCTTTTCTAATTTTGTTCCTATATACTTGTATAATTTGTTTATATTCATCCTTTGTCATTTGTCCTAGTTTCCACTTTTTGTGGGAATCTTTTTTGAGTTTTAGATCATTGGAGAGTTCCTAGTTAAGCCAGGATGGTCTCTTGCCATACTTCCTATCTTTCCTGTGCAGTGGGATAGTTTGCTCTTCTGCCCTTAATGTCTTTTGAAAACTGCCAGCTCTCTTGGACTGTTTTTCTCTTTAGATTTGCTTCTCGCCTTCTTGAAATCCATTATTTTTATTGTGCTGTTTTCCCTCTTACCATTCCTTAGAATAATGAACTCTACCATTTCATGATCACTTTCACGTAAGCTGCCTTCCACTTTCAAATTCTCAACCTTCCTATTTGTCAAAATCAAATCTAGAACAGCCTCTCCTCTAGTAGCTTTCTCCACCTTCTGACATAAATTGTCTCCAATGCATTCCAAGAATTTGTTAGATAATCTGTGCCCTGCTGTGTTATTTTCCCAATAGATGTCTAGGTAGTTGAAGTCCCCCATCACCACCAAGTCCTGTGCTTTGGATGGTTTTGTTACTTGTTTTTAAAAAAATCTCATCCATCTCTTCTTCCTGGTTAGGTGATCTGTAGTAAATCCCTACCATGACATCACTCTTGTTTTTACCCCTTTTATCCTTACCCAGAGACTTTCCACAAGTCTGTCTCCTATTTCCATCTCAATCTCAGTCCAAGTATATACATTTTTAATATATAAGGCAACACCTCTTCCCTTTTTCCCCGGCTTATCCTTCCTGCACAAGCTGTATCCTTCTATACCAATATTCCACCAACATGTCTGTGACGTAAAACTAATCAATGTGCAGCACAGTGGATTTATACCACTGCAGTTCCAAAGAGTTTTGAAGACCCCAGAATAAAAAAATGTTTTCAAATACAAATTAGTGTGGGGAAGTTAAATTTAGTTTTGCAATATTTATTAAATGATGATTATCTATATCTTGAGCCTGCTCTTGCACTGTTGAAAGTCACCAGTGGTTTTGCCATTGACTGATCTAAGCAGGAACAGAATTGGGCTCTATAGCGGTCAGAGATGAAAAACACTGCACGTATGGATAAGTACAATCCATTCATATGGCATTAGGGACCATTCCAGATTGGCAGGTCGGAAGAAAGTTAAAGATATAAATAGATTGCCTCTGAAAGATAAATTGTGCAATTAAATCCCTGGATTAGTTGAAATGTGTGTAAAACCACATACATGTATCCAGATAGTTAGTCTGCAAGCTCTTGGGGCAGGGGCTGTCTTTTTGTTCTGTGTTTGTACAGTACCTAGCACAGAGCAGTCCTGGTCCATGGCTAAGTCTCATAGGCACTATTGCATACTAATATTAACATAATATCTCCCATGTCATATGTGACAGAATATACCCTTGTGTTGACACCCCACAAACTATTGTAATAATGTTTGTATAAGGTATGCCTTGTAAAGTATCATCTGAAAACTCATAATTTGCTGGTCAATATTGTCCTGATAAAATATGTGTGGCAACATTGTATGTGAAGTTATAAGATTCTACTGTATGGTGTTAACAACACATGTTCCCAATTCCACAGTCCTGCCCAAACAGAAGTTGGCAAACAGGTCTTTCCTGAACAATGGAATACGTGCTCTGCTTTGTTTACTTCTTAAATGCAAATTGAGTCATCAAGCAGGAAGGCAAGACAAAGGAAGTTTAAACAGGTGAAAAAACAGCAGGGAACATCATTCCACATAAACTCTTTGGCTCCTGGTTCTCAGCTGGAAATGTTTTTTCAAGAGGGGGACTGAAACTATAAAAAGGAGGGCTAAACCCTCTCTCTCTCTCTCTCTCTCCCTGACCATCACATTCACTGCACCTGTAGGGAAGGGGTCCTGACCTAAAGAGTTTGGTCAGTAATACTGCTGAAAGCATGTGGCAATAAAATTTTGCTTTGAATCTAATGTAGTTTAAGTTTGGCAGCCATTGGTGTTTTATCTTTATTTTTCTTGTAACCATTTCTGACTGCTATGCCTCATTACTTGTATTCACTAAAAATCTATCTCTTGTAGTTACTAAACTCGTTTTACTGTTTTATCTAATCCTGTATGTTCAAGCTGAAATGTCTGGGTAACTCCATTTGGGGTAACAAGTTGTGTGCATATTATTCCGTTAAAGGAATAACAGGTTCAATATATCTGTACTGTCCAGGAAAGAATTGGACAGTACAGGACATATGTTTCTCGGGGAAATCTGGGGCTGGGAGTGTGTTAGGGTCACCCTCTGCAGCACACACAGACAAACTTGAGAGTGACTTACATGCTGGAGGCTGTTTGTGAGCAGTGCAGGCTGATGGCTACGGCAGCAAGGCATTGTAAAGTGCAACCCCTGTTACAGGGCAGGCGTGACACAGCTATTCATTAGTCTCAATTGTACCCTGGTATGTCACACAATACACAGCTGAGGACGTTCACATGTATTTTTTTATTCAATCCAAAGTCTAGAATAAGTTGCATTTTAAATGCGTACCTTGTATGTCATTTTCAGACAGCAGAATAAGACTAATTGATGCAGATAAAGTAAGAGTACACTGGACCCAGGTCCTGTTAAGTTTTGGCCCTTCAGCCCCACCTCCCCACCACCACACACTCGTAGCATTATGTGCAGCATAAACTAAACAAGTCAGTCATATGATTCCCAGTCATATCCTCCCCTTCCCTTGGGTCTTGTTATGATGTGACCTGAGCTGTTGGAGCTGGGGATGCATCTTCTGTTCCCTGAGTCCTACATCAGAGCACTCAGACAAGAGTAATTAGTCATGTGCTGCAGCTCATAAACTACTGCTGAGTCTGCTCATGGAGGCGAGAATCAAGGCTTAATCCTTCCCTAAGCCCAGGAAGACATGTATATCTGTACTAATGTCCACTGAGTGGTTTGGGCTCCAGTATCTAGGATGTAGAAACCACCTACCTCAAAGGCTCATTATACCATTAAGACACCGATGCCTATCTTAGAGAAGGGCTTCTGCTTTTCCATTTTAACTGATAAAACATCCCCAAGGTAAAGAAAAAGAAATCAGTGTTTATTCAATAAACACCAGAAACAGTCACTTGTATCTAAGGGCTTGTCTACACAGAGCTGTAACGTGTACTACGGGAGTGTGATTTCTAAAGTGCACTAACTTGTTGCACATTAATTGATCTGTGTAGAACCTGTGGGTGCGCACTAAAGGTTCCCTATTGCACTTTAATTTAGTGCTGTATGAAACAGTCCTACTTTAAAGTGCACTGGGGAACATTACAAAGAAATTACTCATCACAGTATATACAAAAGAGAGAACTCAAAAAACTGCCAATTTTTGGACATCTACATTGAACTCAAAAATTGCTAAAAATATCCCTCCCCCCCCAAAATGAAATTAATAAACCCCAAAAATCAGAAGCCCTATTCAGAGTAAAAATAAAACTGTAAGGGTTTTACTAGCACTATTTCAGGAGACAAATTGGACCATTGAGGATTTGGATACACAGTACAAGGAAATGATAAAACCTCAGACGAAATATGCAGTTATTAGCCATAATTATACAAACAGAGCTAAAACAGGAATAAATGAGATATTTATTCAATTTCAAGAGATATTCCAAAGGCAGCGGATCTTTAGTTAAAGACATTAAGGTTAGAAGTCCTTTTAACCTCTACAGAGGTTAAATAAGAGACTGATCTTCTGAATATCAATTGAGTAATTTACATTTAGTCACCCCAGAAGTCACCAGTGTTACCGTTATCATCCTGGTGATTAACCCAACATTCTGAAGATTATTAAATGCTGTGCTGGTAGGGGATGGACTATATGGCCTAATACTTTTTTGCATCTCTAATTTGGGTCTTTGCTTTCCATTATACTTCATTATTTTTGTAACACCTCAGCAACTAAGTGCACCAGAAGGTGGAGATTTGGAGTGCCAGAAAGCTTCTTTCATTAAGATTTCTGACTCTCTTGTATAATATTAACATCTTCATAAGAGGAAGGACAATGTTAAAATGACACTGTGCATTTCACCAGGTGAAAAAGTTTACAGGGGAATAACAAGAGAACAGCTCCAGTTTTAAATTGAAAATTCACTGTAGTGCAGGACCCGTGACAGCTCATGGGCTTTGCATGTCTGGAACAGTTTAATGACAACTTCAGTCTTGTCATATTTTTTCTCCATAACTTTAAAGTTTACTATCAATTACTATATTTTTGTATACCAGCAGCACTGTCCCTACACACAAGAAAAGTTTACAAGCTGAAAAGAAAAGCAACAGGCAAATAGACTGGGAGAGGGATAATATACAAAGAGTTTACTTTAAAGATGCATGGGCCTGATTCTCATTTACACCAAGGCCACTTGATAGCCCTCTGGCACTGTAAATGCCTCTTTTACTGACAGAGTGGTTTGAAGCGGCCTCAGTGATGTCAGTGAGACTCAGGTCCATACAGTATTAACCTCATTTCTTTCTTTCACTGCTTTTGAACTTTTTTTGAGGAAGACCAGGAGGACAAACAGATCCATGCAAAAGCCCCATAGCCTGCCTGGGGTGGGGGGGAACCCATGATCCCACACTGGGCTTAATCCCTTATTTTCCATTACAGCAAATGTTCCACCCAGCCCTAGAGTGTCTCCCCATGGGAATAGTCAGGTGCAATGTCTCTGACAGTCAGAGCCACTGTAGTAGAACATGGCGGAGAGGCAGCCATTGTCCATTAAGGCTCTGATCCAGCAAATCATCTAAGCGCATTTTAGCAGAGTCCAGGAAAGAGTTTGGGCTGTGGTCTAGCCAGCTATCTATATAGTGAGTTCTGGTCTCTGGCATGTCTGCCCAGTGTTGGTAGCACAAGTCATTTAAGTGCTTCAGCTTCGCCTCCTATAAAATGTACCCAGCTCCCAGAAGTGTTATGAAGATTAATTAGCTAATGACTTTGAAGTGCTATATAAGTGATAATTAGTACTAATAGTGTAAAGTCATTATTATGTAGCAGTGGAGGATTTAAATGGGATTTAAATGGCGCATACGCCTCATGCTGGTCTCCTGCACAGAGGTGAATTTCACTCAGAAATTAGGACTTGCAATATTGAGCCCTCTGCTAAATATGCCATGACAAGGTACATGGGAAGAGAGCTTCAGGAAAGATGGGGGAAAGGTTTTATAAGCTCCAGGGTGCTAGTTTTTGCAAGGAATGTATCATTTCTTGGTGTGCTTGCTTTGCTTTATTTTTATTCATTTCGATTTTATCAGGTTGGAATTGAAATGTTGGTAATGATTATAATGATTATGTATCAGTGGTGGCAGATGACAGAACAAGGAGTAATGGTTTCAAGTTGCAGTGGGGGAGGTCTAGGTTGGATATTAGGAAAAACTATTTCACTAGGAGGGTGGTGAAGCACTGAAACGGGTTACCTAGGAAGGTGGTGGAATTTCCTTCCTTAGAGGTTTTCAAGGCCTGGCTTGACAAAGCCCTGGCTGGAATGATTTAGTTGGGGTTGAACCTGCTTTGAGCAGGGGCTTGGACTGGATGACCTCCTGAGGTCTCTTCCAACCCTAATCTTCTATGATTCTATAATTCTATATTAGGTATTCCTGGCTCAGTGCAGGGGGATAGACTAGATGATTTCTCAAAGTCGCCTTCCAGCCCTACATGTCTGATTCTACATGACAATTATCAGTTATGATGTTACATACAGATCCTTAAAGAATATCAGTAGTCAAAGGTGCATAAGGGCCAGATTCTGACACCATACACATGTTGAATGGGGTCTCACTCTACTGAAATCAATGGGAGTATTCATGGAAGAAGGCATTATCCAACATGAGCAAGATTATCAGTCTGATCTGATCCATTGTAAATAAGGGTATTCAAATCTGACCCAGAATGAGGTGCCACTCAACGTGAGTACAGGTAGCTGAATCAGACCTTGTTTCAGTTACAGGATAAAAAGCTAGAAAGCAAGAAAGCAAGCAAGAAAGACACCTTTACCGTCCTGCTCCAAATGAAAAGTTTCTTTTGCTTCTTGTGCCTTTTCAGACTGAGCCCCGATATGCAGCCACCTCTGTAGTAGCCTGTACAGCCATTTTGTGCCAGCAGCATTACATAACAGTGATTAGAAGACGAAGCACAGCTGAACTAAAATGACTCGCAAGCTTGGGAGTTACATAAATGAGTTGCAATAGACTGACTAGTTCAGTCTATTGATATCTAGCCACTTTGGAGCTGATAATAAAAAAATCTGCAGTTCACAACAACTCTTAACGTTTGTACAGACGTAGCCCAGGGCTTGTAAGAAAACTCCCTGTTGTGATTAGCAACCACTATTTGCCTTCACTGTAGTTCACTTGTGCCCTGGAAAGGAAAGAGACAAGATAGAGCAAGTATTGCAGATTGACTTTGCCCTAAAGTACTATTTAAAAATTAAATTAACATGAACTTCCCTAAAATATCTACTTTCCATGGAGAATCACCATTTGTACTAGCTCATTTGTTACAGTTCTTAATGCAATGTCAGTGACACACACAGCATAGGAATTTTGATTGCATAATCCCTTCACAGCAAGCGTAGCCTAAAGCTACCAGAACTACCAGGCATGACCAGCTATTCATTGCTTCGAATCCGTAATTGGAGTGGAGAATTTAGGGGATGTTTCGTTAGTATTAGAGTGTGGCACTGTTAGCTCCACTACAGATAAGGTTGAATTGGCTACTCCATTATAAATCCCTGCTTTAGTATTCATGGTACATTAAAATTACAGCAAACTATACTGGTCATGGTCAGCCCAGCTGGTGGTTTTAAAAACCCTTTTTTGTCCCCCATGAAAATAGCTTAAATTTGGGGGGTGGGGGGTTAAATCAAAGAGCAGCAAAAATTTGTAGATTATAATGGCTCGTCTATATTGGGATTCAGCTCTGAGGTCAGCAGTTTCAAACAGGAGTAAGCTCCACTAGTGCAAATCATTGCCTTCCCAGTCTACATTAGGGGTATGTCTACACCACTGTTAGACAGTCATGGCTGGCGTGTGCTGACTAGGACTCACAGGGCTCAGGCTAAGGGGCTGTTTAATTGCGGTATAGATGCTCAGGCTCAGGCTCTGGGCCCCTGCAATTGGGCACTACTGGGAGTTAGGTACCTAAATACCTTTGAGGATATGAGCTGTAATCACTGGCATAGCTTCATGAGTTAAACATCTCCTTTGTGTAAGAGTCTCAGCAGTCATGCAGTCTTCCTGCAACAGTCACACACTTCAGTACCTCACACAGGCCAAAACTGCAGTCACATTTTCAGGTTATTTTTGGTGCAACATCAACAGGGCTCCTTAAATTAAACTGGATTAAAAGGTTCTTAACACCAGGCAACGTGGTTCTTGTTTTAATGGAGCAGGTAGCTTGTTCCAGCTGTTCCAGCTTCCTGAAGTTGGTTTTAGCTCCAGGCACTTTGAAGTTAATAGACTGGCTTGAGCAAAGGACATGTTAGTTGTCTGCCTTGGAGAAAATTGAACACGATTATGGTACCAAACTATGAGCATATCCATAGGCAATAGTAAAGTGATGTTCTGTCTTCACTCAGCAAGACATTCTACTCAGCTGACAATTAAATCAGTTTCAGTATCAGTTACATAGCTTATGCCAAAGAGTCATGACTTCCCCAGAAAATCTAAACCTGCAGCATTTATTATTCCACCTGCTGAAGTATCATTCTCGGTCTATTTTGATATACAGTCCTCATCATAATAATCCTTAACAGAACTGACAATGCACTTGACTATACAATACACAAAATACCATCCCTACCACTAAGAGTTTACAGCCTAAATGATAGCCTAAATGATATAAAATGTCATGATGCACTGGGAAATCTGGAGGTGGGAATAGTGTTTTTTAATTCACATTATTATCATAGTTCTAAATCAGATCCCACATAACTTATTGTTAGACAGTGCAGTGAATAAAGTATGCTCTGCTATCAGAGTCCCATAAATCTGGATGTTATATGCCTTATGCTGCACAGAGACTGGAATCCTAGAAATGATATTGCAGAGAACACACTTGCACCTGCAGGACTAAATTCTCTGACAGCTAGAGTGTAGGGCAAGATCAGGGCCTTAGTGTCTAGAAAATCCTTGAGATTAGCATGGCCTAGAGCATCCTCTCCAATCCTATGCTGGCCCAGGGCCGGCTCCAGGCACCAGCCCACCAAGCATGTGCTTGGGGCGGCACCTGGAGGGGGGCGGCGCGGCGCTCCGGCCCGAGAGCGGGGCCACGACTGAGCTCGCCGCCCACCCCCCAGCGCTCCGGCCACCGGGGAGAGCGGAGCCCCGGCCAGGCTCGCCACCCTCCTCCCGGCGCTCTGGCCGCCGGGGAGAGCAGAGCCCCGGCCGGGCTCACCGCCCTCCCCCCGGCGCTCCGGCCGCCGGGGAGAGCGGAGTCCCAGCCGGGCTCTCCGCCCTCCTTCCGGCACTACGGCCGGTCGGGGAGAGCGGGGCCCCGGCCGGGCTCTCCGCCCTCCTCCCGGCGCTCCGGCCGCCAGCGGAGCCGCAGCGGGCTCGCCGCCATCCCCCCGGCGCTCCGGCTGGTCGGGGAGAGCGGGCCCGCGGCCGGGCTCGGCACCCTCCCCTGCCGCGCTCGAGTGTCCTTGGGTAATTTACCAACCTGTGCCTTCCACGGGGCTCTACTAGTACTGATGTTGGTAATAGGCAGAGAAATAGCACTCTGTTAAAGGACTTTCCCAATAGCTAGGCATGTATAGTACCGAAACCTTTAACTTCTAGTTTCAGAATGTAACATCTGCTCATTTGTTAACTGAAAGCAAGTGACTACGCAAGGAATAGTGCACAGGCACATGTTAAATTTGAATCGGAAGTAAGAATAATCAAGTGAAGATTCAGGCTAAATTATGTTAGCCCTTTTCTTTGGAATATGCCACATCTTGTGGAAATATAATGAATTCCCCATGTTGTCACATATACAGTACCATTTCAAGAAGTCTTTTCTTAGATGGAGTATACAGGCATAAAACTAAAGTAATATCGTGGTTAATCAGGGTGATACAATCTATGCTAAAAAGCAAATATCCCATTTTATTTAAAATAAATTAGTAATTCAGGCAAGTCCAGGAGGGAACCATCAAAACTGTATTCATAAGTATAAATACCAGCAATCTCTCATTATCACACAAGTTTGACAAGACATATCGCCCAAGTCCACCAGGAGAAAAACTAGGTCATTAAAATTCCACAGACTTATGTTCATCAGCGAATATGGGAATACAGACTAGGGAAATTGCTAGAGGTCTGGATTCTAAAAAGAATCACATGCTAAATTCAATATGCATGGTGAGAAAAAGGAATAAATGGATATGGGCTATCGAGAGACACACAATGTGCAGCAGGCATATGGTTAAAGACATTTAAGTGCAGTGACTTTGTAAGAATGGCATTGTGGGGTACCATGTTTATAGCTCTTCAATTATTTCAATGAGAACTCTACTCAGTTTACAACCAATTTTTTTTTCTTAACTGCCCAGTCTTGCAAACAAAATCTGGGCCCAAGGGCCTAGCTATACAATGGGCCTTTTCGGACTGAAACCAATTCATCTAAACTAATTTGAAAACCAGTTAGAGTCATATAGCCCTCAGTCTCATTTACACTAAAGCCTTTCTATACCACTCTGGCAGTGTAAAGAGGCCTTAAAGTTGATGTAAATTAGGGCTTCACTGTAAATGAGAATTTGACCCATAGCACAGAGCTTGTTTAAGCATAGGTGCTGGAACTAGGGATGCTGGGAGTGCTAAAGCACCCTCTGGCTTGAAGTGATTTCCATTATGTACAGGTTTCAGAGTGGTAGCTGTGTTAGTCTGTATCAGCAAAAACAACGAGGAGTCCTTGTGGCACCTTAGAGACTAACAAATGTATTTGGGCATAAGCTTTCGTGGGCTAGAACCCATTTCATCAGATGCATGGAGTGGAAAATACAGGAGCAGGTATAAATACATGAAAGGATGGGAGTTGCTTTACCAAGTGTGAGGTCAGTCTAACGAGACAATTCAATTAACAGCAGAATACCAAGGGAGGAAAAATAACTTTTGAAGTGGTAATGAGAGTGGCCCATTTCAGACAATTGACAACAAGGTATGAGTAACAATAGGGGGAAATTAGTATTGGGGAAATTACGTTTAGGTTTTGTAATGACCCAACCACTCCCAGTCTTTATTCAAGCCTAATCTGATGGCGTCCAGTTTGCAAATTAATTTCAGTTCTGCAGTTTCACGTTGGAGTCTGTTTTTGAAGTTATTTTGTTGAAGAATTGCCACTTTTAGGTCTATTATTGAGTGACCAGAGAAATAAATAAATTAATGGAGATATCCTATCTCCTAGAACTGGAAGGGACCTTGAAAGGTCATCGAGTCCAGCCCCCTGCCTTCACTAGCAGGACCAAGTACTGATTTTTGCCCCAGATCCCTAAGTGGCCCCCTCAAGGATTGAACTCACAACCCTGGGTTTAGCAGGCCAATGCTCAAACCACTGAGCTATTGAATGTTATGATTCCTGATGTCAGATTTGTGTCCATTTATTCTTTTGCATAGAGACTGTCCGGTTTGGCCAATGTACATGGCAGAGGGGCATTGCTGGCACATGATGGCATATATCACATTGGTAGATGTGCAGGTGAAGGAGCCCCTGATGGTGTGGCTGATGTAGTTAGGTCCTATGATGGTGTCCCTTGAATAGACATGTGGACAGAGTTGGCACCAGGGTTTGTTGCAGGGTTTGGTTCCTGGGTTGGTGTTTTTGGTGTGTAGTTGCTGGTGAGTATTTGCTTCAGGTTGGGGGGCTGTCTGTAAGCAAGGACTGGCCTGTCTCCCAAGGTCTGTGAGAGTGTGGGATCGTCCTTCAGGATAGGTTGTAGATCCTTGATGATGCGCTGGAGAGGTTTTAGTTGGGGGCTGTAGGTGACGGCTAGTGGCGTTCTGTTATTTTCTTTGTTGGGCCTGTCTTGTAGTAGGTGACTTCTGGGTACCCACTAGCTGTCACTACAGCCCCCAACTAAAACCTCTCCAGCGCATCATCAAGGACCTACAACCTGAAGCAAATGCTCACTAGCAACTACACACCACACAACAACAAAGCTGGTTAGTTTGTTTGCCCTTTAGAGGTTTGATCTTATGTAAAACTTGTTAGCAGACGCTTTTCACCTCATAGCCCTTTAGATGAATGCGTCACTAGCAATGTTAGAGGCTTGAAAGTTTTGTGAAGGCATCTCTTCTTGGTGTTTTAGAATGACGGTCATTTTGCTTTTGAAAGGACCTCATTCCCTTCCTGTGTGTGATCTCCCCAACCAAATGACTGTCCTAGTGCAATGAAAGTATCCTTCTGGATAAAAAGTAGCTCAATTGTGGAGCTAGATCATCTGGCCCAGGCAGAGACAGCTGACAGGCTTTTCCTCACAGTCTCTTTCAGTGAATGCCTACATATGCTTATGTTTCTAGCTCAGCACCACCCCTCCACTGAGATGCACAGTTGACTGACAGAAAAATTGCCAACCTGCTAGTAAGGATATCTCAGTATCTTTTTTAGACAGCACCCTCTAGCCAAGAGATTGAGCATTTCTTCAGAGGAGCATCATCTCTCTCACTACCCTGAATGACCAGCAAAGGCCACATTAAGCATTGTGTATAGTCCCATTGACTGCAATGGGATTATTCATGCACTTAAAGTTACGCACATGCTGAAGTACCTTCCTGACTTGGGTCCTATGTCAGAATCAGAATCAAGGAGCCCTGGATCCTCTCTCCACAAATTTTATGTGGCACTTCTAATATTGTGCACATCTTTACCCGAGCTTTATATAGTACATTGACTTCAATGAGGCTACGCACAGTAAAGTAAGAGGTGTGCAGTATGCGGAATGCCATGTAAAATTTGTGGAGAGCTGATGCAGGATTCCTCGATTCTGCTCCCAGTTTAGGTCCCAGTTCAAGAAGGTACTTAAGCATCTCCCTAACGTTACGTTTTGAGTAGTATTTACATAAAGTTAGGGACATGCTTAAGTACCTTCCTGAACTGGAGCCTGTATTGCTGATTCATTGTGTGATTTCATCTCGCTCTGCCTCGGTTTTCCCATTTGTAAAATTAAGATAATAAAACTGCCCCTCCTCACAGGGATGTTGTGAGACTTGATTAATTGCTGGGTGTAAAGCACTTGAAGATGCTCAGATGAAAAGCACTACGTAGTGTAGAGTGTTAGGATTAGCATTAGGATTATAAAATACCCCGATGAAGCAGCTGCAGGCAATTTGCTGAAACATCAGCTCGAACAAGTTGTTCTAACACCATTAGAATAAGTTGGGGTTTTGTGACAGAATCTCCAGACTCGGTGATAAGAGGTTAAGAATATCAAACACACGGGCTGTTTTTCACAATTAAATATCTCAGTCAGTTTGTTTATTTTGCAAGATTTAAGGTAAGGAAGGTGCTCCAGCAAGCTGTGGTTCTGTCCCCGATGCAGAGTGTCTGTATTCACATCAACACACACAACCCTCTGGGCACTTGCTGTTAAGCAGAACTGCACACACTGTTCACAACGAAATGCCAAACTATAAGGAAATTTCTTGGAGTCCAGCTTTTGTTATGAACTCAGACAAAGTTCATCCCAATGGCCTCTGAGTGTTTTCAAGTGAGCCTGGGCTGATCTAAGTTTTCCCATCAAAGCCATCACCATCTCCATCTCATGGCTTCCTTCAGCTGAGTTTTGCTTTGTTTTTGGCTTCATTCAAAGTCAGCACAAAATTCAGAGGATGCAAACATTGGAAAAAACTATGCTCATGTCACCCCCTGCAAAAGCTGCAGAGTTTCATACAACAGCACCAACCAATCAGAATTAGATCGCTGCATTCCATATTTTAAAATATGTTTGCTTCTTTATTAAACAAACATTTAAAAATAATTAATAACCTTACAACACCACTATCGAGATACGATTCTTCTCTTATTTTGATAGGTCAAGCACATGACCAAAAGATGAAGATAACCTTTATAATCACATTGTTTAATGCCCCAATGGAAGTTGCTCAGATACTACGGTGTTGGATGCAATATACGAACCTATATAGAATAGAAAGAACAGAACTGGGCTGAAGTTCAAGTCTGCTTTGGATGTAAAGCATAGCAGACGCCAGGTGCCAAGCGATGCCGTGGTCTATAGATGCCAGGTGATGCACTATCAACTTTTTAGACTCAGTTACTAGGCAACAGCTGGAGCTGACGTTTGACCATGAATAGCTCCTTAGTTTATTTCTTTTTAACTGAGCTGCGGGCTCTGTATTAGTACTACTACTTTTTTTTAAGGTATCAGACATAGATAAAAGGATCACAGAGTATAATGGTTTGATCAGATAAGTATTTTTATACTAGTGATGCCTATTCAATAAATGCTGTTCTTTTGTAGCTACAGTATCTAATTGCTCTTTCAAAGCTTTACCTTTCTAGATGCAGGATATTCAAGCTTCAAAGAAAGCACGTGTAGGAAAATCTCACAAATGCTCAGTACTGTACAGTAAAAGTATCAGCATGGAGTTATGATTTTTGTTTAGGTTTTCTTTAATCAGTCATTTCTGCTCTGACATTTTTTCCTTTCGTAGAGTTAAAAATAAAACAACTCTTGTTTTCAACCCTCCTCGTCATTGCCATTAAACTATGAGTGATAGTTTCATGAACAATAAAACGTTCAACTATATTACAATTTCTTGTTTCCCCATAGTCACGCCCAGCAAAAGAAGGCTTACAGCCTGATAAAATACACAGATCGGTAGTACTATCATTTACAACCCAATAAGCAGTCTGCCGCCTAGCCAGCTCCTCAGAATGGTTCCTGTCTCAAAGTCTGAGGTCAATGCCCAGAAAAAAGCAGGAGCATGGAGGAATCAAAGGTGTTTTGCCTTGTTTTTAAGGTTAGCACTTGTTCCAAATAAAAAGAAATGCTACTTCATCTGATCTAATCCATTTATAATGTGCCCATCCCCATAGCACAGCCAAGCAATTAAATGCACTGCCATGCTATGGGAGTTCTAGCTAAGGTACTTATATGCCCCTCCCCCCATCACTGTATTATCTGAGCACCTTAGCCTCTTTAATGTATTGATCCTCACACACCACGGCACAGCAGGGCATTGCTATTATGCCCATTTTACAGAGGCACAGAAAGATTAAGTGACTTGCCTAGGGTCATGAGGGAAGTCTAAGGCAGAACAGGGTATGGAACACAGATCTCCCAGGTCTTAGCCTAGTGCCCTAACTGCTGAACTATCCTGCCTCTCATAACAATGCATCAAATACTGTGGCCTGATTCTGAAAAGGGCTGGATTATCTCATAGCCATGAACCCTCAGATGGTGTAAACTGTCATAGCTCCCTGCTCCAAAGAACTTACAGGCTAAGTGGATTTAACGCCTCAACTATATATATTAAAGGATAACGCATGACAGGATGTGTGGATGAATCATAAATCTCTGTGTGTGTGTGTGTGTGTGTGTGTGTGTGTGTGTGTGTGTGTGTGTGTGTGTGTGTGTGTGTGTGTGTGTGTGCGCGCACATGTATATGCACATCTGGTCTGCTGCAAGGTTTATATTCAACACTAAGTTTAGACTATCAGTGTTACTTTGGATTCCTGTAGTGCCTGCCATTTTACACGCAGCAATGAGCGAAGCCTGACAATCTCTTGGGTAAGTGGGGCAGTGTTATTATGTCCAGGTTACATGTGAGGAAAAGGAGGCATAGGGTGATTAAACCAATATTGTCAAACTTGGATGCCTAAGGTTAGGCACCTAAATAAGTGGCCTGATTTTAAGGGTGAACTCAGTGGGAGTTATGGGATTCAGCATTCCTCCATATCAGGCCACCTATTTAGCTGCCTACGTTAGGCACCTGCATTTTAGTTGCCAATGGTCCCGCAGGAAGTCAGGGTCGAAGCTGGGATAGACCCCAGATCTCATGACTCTCCAGCCCCATGTTGTCTAGACACTTGTCAATGTTTTCACTACAATATGGTGGGGAGAATGAGAAGGTATTGAAATGCCCTTTTTCAGTGCAGGAATAAAATGATAGCCCGAACAACATCCATTTTAAAGCAGGGCACTACCACTGACATGGTCCTTTGGTTTGGTGAGGTTGAGAATGCACTGAGGACAGTTTCAGTTTATAGCAGTGATTAAACTTTGCCCTATTAAAGCAGATTTCAACCAATTGAAAACATTAAGCTTTTTCTTTTTTCAAAAATATTTCCCTTTGGCTAGGGAAACAAACCCATTTGATAATGCAAGAAGAAAGTGCTGCATCTGGTGGGCAGCCAAAACGCTGAAGGCTTGAGGATGGTTTTAATATTCATCTTAAATCAACTGGCAATGCTAAACAATTTAAGAGAAAAAAAAAGTAAGAACTGAAGCAGCATCTAACCGGTAGAGGATTGCTCCAAGTGATGCATAAAAGTCTTTAGGACCAAACAATTTAGAACCATTTGGCTGATTCCTTTTTCTCTGATATCATCAGATAAGGGCATAATTCACTAGAAAAACTGCCCTCAGCCAGTTGCATTGTTCCATTATAAAATAAGGCATATCCACCAGCTAGACCTTCTGTGGAGTGAGGTTGCAAGTACAGAAAGTCAGAGGCCATGAAGCCATTCTCACAGGTTTTAAGTCCAGACGGGACCATTTAGTCTGATCTCTTGTATTAACAGAGGCTTTCACCTAGTTACCCCTGTATTGAGTACAGTACGTCCTTCCAACTGCAGCAGTACAGCTCCACAATGCTCCTAAGTGAGGGCTCTGCTTAGAACAGCGGTTCTCAGACTGTGGGTCGGGACCCCAAAGTGGGTCATGACCCCATTTTAATGGGGTCACCAGGGCTGGCTTAGACTTGCTGGGGTCCGGGGCTGGGGCCAAAGCCCAAAACCGAGCCCGAGGGCTTCAGCCCTGCGCGGCAGGGCTCAGGTTACAGGCTCCCTGCCTGAGGCTTCGGCTTTTGCCCGCCTGGCCTGAGGAGGTGGGGCTTTGGCTTTGCTCCCCTCCTCCCCCAGGGTGGTGGGGCTCAGGCAGGCTCAGGCTTCAGTCACCCATCCTGGGTTCCTGTAGTAATTTTTGTTGTCAGAAGGGGGTCGCAGTGCAAAGAAGTTTGAGAACTCCTGGCTTAGAGGAAGCCATGACTAGAGCTGGTTGAAAATTGAAAAATATTTGGGGGAAATATTTCAAAATGTTTTGTTTTGAAGTGTGAAAAATGCCCCCCCTTTGAAATTTTTCACAACTGTAATTTTTTTTTTAATGCCAAACATTTTGAAAACATTGTTGAAATGTTTTTGTTTGCTTAAAAATCTGGCTTTGGGGAAACAAAAAATTTCAGTTACCATTTTCATAATATTACCTATAATGTTTCTGAAAACAAAGTTTGGAGGTGGGCTAGGGAGTAGAAAAAAGCATGCAGAGGGCTTTGGAAGTTTTGCAAGAAACAAAAAAAAATCATTTTTGAAAAATAAATGCCATTAATCAATGAAAAAATATTCCGTTTGAAAACTTGAGACTAGATCTAGACAGGTCCAAATACCCTGATAGGGAGGCACATTGCCTAGCAGTTAAGGCACTGCACTGGTAGGGAGGGAGGCAAATTTCTGTTCCCAGCTTTGCCAGTGACTAGCTGCATGACCCTGGGCAAGTCACTTTCCCGCTCTGGGCCTTTGTTTTGCCTATGGCCCTTTGTTGATTTGGATTATAAACTCTCCAGGACCAAGTAAACCTAAACCATCCCTGACAGGTGGTTTGTCTAACTATTTTTAAAACCTTCCATGACCCACTTGGAAACTGAGTCCAGTCCTTATAGTTAGAAAGTTTTCCCTAATATCTAACATAAATCTTCCTTGCTGCAGATTAAGTTGATTTCATCTTGTGCAACCTTCAGTAGACATGGAGAACCGTTGATCAACATCCTCTTTCTAACAGCCCTTAATATATTGAATACTGTTATCAGGTGTTCCCCTGAGTCCTTTTTTTCTCAAAACTAAAAATGCCCAGGTTTTTAACCTTTCCTTATAGGTCAGGTTTTCTAAACTTTTTTATCATCTGTGTTGCTCTCCTCTGCACTGTCTGCAATTTGTCCATATCTTTCTTAAAGCATGGGGCCCAGTTATGCCCCATTTTGTAGTTGTGCATTTCCTTCCTCAGTGTAGTACTTTGCACGTGTCTTTATTGAATTTCATCTTGGTGATTTCAGACCAATTCTCCAATTTGTCAAAGTCATTTTGAATTCTAAACCTCTCCTCCAAAGTGCTATCAACCCCTCCCAGCTTGGTGTTATCCACAAATTTTATAAGCATACTTTCTACTCCACTATCCACGTCATTAATGGACCATATTGAAAAATACAAGACCCAGGATAGAACCCTGTGGAACCTCACTGGATAACCCCCCCCCCCAGTTTAACTATTTGAACGATTGATAACTACTCTTTGAATACAGTTTTCAACCTGTTTTACGCCTACTATATAGTAATTTCATCTAGACCCCATTTCCATAGATTGCTTAGGAGAATATCATGTGGGACTGTGTCAAAAGCCCCAATAAAATCAAGATATATCATATCAGAAGCTTCCCCCCATCTACTAGCTTCCCTGTCAAAGAAGGAAATTAGGTTAGTTTGGCATGATTTGTTCTTGACAAATCCACGTTGGCTATTTCTTATTACTTTATTAACCTCTAGATGCTTACAATTTGATTAATAATATATTCCAGTATATTTCCAGGTATCAACGTTAGGCTTATTGATATATAACTCCCTGGGTCCTCTTTGTTCCCCTTTTTAAAGATAGGTACTAAGTTTGCCCTTCTCCAGTCCTCTGGTATCTCACCTGTCCTCCATGAATTCTCCAAGATAATAGCTACCCGTTCTGAAATTGCTTTGCTAGTTTCTTAAGTACACTAGGGTGAATTTCATCAGGGCCCTACTGACCTGGATAGATCTAACTTACCTAAATATTTTTAACCTGTTATTTCCCTATTTTGGCCTGAGTTCTTTCCCCCTTGCTAATATTAATTGTTACATGTCTGATCACAATTTACCTTTTTGTGAAGAATGAAGCAAAATAGACATTAAACACTCTAGCCTTCTTGATGTCATCCATTATTAGCTCTCCTTCCCCATTAAGTACAGGACCTACACTTTCCTTAGTCTTTCTCTTGCTCCTAATTTATTTATAGAAAATTGTCTTGTTACCTTTTATGTCCCTTGCTACCTGTAATTCATTTTTTGCCTTAGCCTTTCTGATTTTGTCCCTACAAACTTGTGCTATTCTTTTCTACTCATCCTTAGCAAATTGTCAATGTTTCCACTTTCTGTAGCATTCCTTTTTGATTCTCAGGTCATTAAAGAGCTCCTGATGGAACCATCCTGGCCTTTTACTATTCTTTCTATCTTTCCTTGGCAAGGGAGTGAGAATTAGAAAAGCCATTTTAAGCAAGAAATAAGACAAAGATCATTTTAAGAATACTTTAGACTGGAATAAAAATATATTTACTTCAGAACTAGAACAGGATGATTCTTAAAGCTATGTTGACCCATTGTGACAAGAATCTGTAACACTTTACATCTCACGCTGAAAACCGTGTGTTTTTAGTTCTCCAGTAACATTTGTTTCACCTCAGAGCACCACCGGGGGTTGTTTCCATGTCTTTGAAAAATAGCCTATAAGAGGCATGAAAATAAAATAAAAAATCCCTGTAGTTTTTTAATCTATGCTAATTATTGCAAGACTTAAATATCTGTACAATACTGCAGTGAGCATTTACAATACAAGTTTGATCAGTGACCTAACTCTTCAATGAGCTGTCTGCCTAGATAAAAGAAGGACATTATACAGTTTTATTAAATATGGAAAATCTGCATACACAAAAAAGGATCGGTGTGCACAAAACATAATCCTACATTACAACGGCCTGCTCTATACCTTTTTAAAATGTATAGTTTTTAGCAATGCTTGCCATTCTTTTGTTTACAGTTTAGATTAAAAATTCAGCAGCCAGACTGCACCACAATCTGAATAACACACCATCATAAATGTGTTAGTTTTACAATCTCTGAGTGTCTTCATTAACATTGTATTGAAATTCAGACAGTGAGTTGAGTTCTTGTCTCTAACATTAGTTATCTTGTTAAAATGATCAAAATCACCTTTAAATATGTGTTTTCTTAATTAGCAGCCCACAATTCAAAATAAAGATAGCATCAAATGCCTGAATTTTAACCTGTCAGTTTAATTTAATAGAAGAACAAGATATTCCACATTAAAATTCTAACTGCTCTAATAAGCAATTGGAAGTCCTGCATGGACAGTTAGGGAAAAAAAGTCTCAGTACATTGGGTTCTTTGAAATGAGCAGGTTATTCTGGCATGTTCATAGTTTTATATAATGCACTTAAGAACTAATTTGAAAATAACCTTCTACAAATAACAGTCAGTGAAACACAAAAATTGAAACTGAAATTATAATAAAATGGCAACATTCTGCAATTATGTAAGAGCCTATTACTATCACATTCATCCCTAGTCTTTGCTATGGATAATATGCCTGCAAAGAATTGGACAACAGTTAGGCTGCAGGTGTACTGAGACGACTGCCTATTAAACTGATTGTTTCCTTGTACTCCCCCATTTGTTTGTATCCATCTGATGTCACTTGGATTCTAAGCTCTTGGGGTAGAGATCATCTTTTCATTCTGTGTTTGTACAGCACCTAGCACAATGGGGTCTGGTTAAAACTAGAGCCCCTTGGTGCTATGGTAGCAAAAATAATAAATAATAATATACTGTGTTTGTGAGAACGTCTTATTGTCCATTTGCCTGGTGCTGACCTTTTAGAATTTGAAAGGGATGTGACTTACTGCTGTGACAGTATTTGACTAAAGCCACGTCTACATTTACTGGTAGATCGGCATTGCTGTGGTCGATGCAGAGGTGTCGATTTAGCGGGTCTGGTGAAGACTCGCTAAATTATTGACTCTGGTACTCCAGCTCCCCAAGAAGAGTAAGGTAAGTTGGAGGGAGAGCACCATCAACACAGCACGGTGTAGACACCAGGGTAAGTCGACTTAAGCTATGTCAACTTCAGTTATGTCTTTCACATAACTGGAGTAGCGTAACTTAGGTCGACTTACTGTGGTAGTATAGACAAGGCCTAAGAAGTGAAGTTCTCTGCAGCAGCGCAAAGTGTTCCCTGAAAGTGGAAGTAGTCACTCCTCCCTTTTTTCCCAAGCTAAAGCTACAGTCAGTGAGAGGTGGTGAGGCAAGAATAGAGAGCGAAAACAACAAAAGGAGAGAGCATAGTCAGGTATAGAACCTCAGGTATACCTGAGCTAACTTGTGCCAGGTGTAAGAGCACCCAAGAGTTATTCTGCCAGCCTGGGATCACTGGAGTGCACTGCAATTTAGCCCGGGGGATCAGGACCAGGTGTTTAAGAACATCAGAACGGCCCTACTGGGTCAGACCAAAGGTCCATCTAGCCCAGTATCCTGTCTTCCGACAGTGGCCAGTGACAGGTGCCCCAGAGGGAATGAACAGAACAGGTAATCATCATGTGATCCATCGCCTGTTGCTCATTCCCAGCTTCTGGCAAACAGAAGCTAGGAACACCATTCCTGCCCATCCTGGCTATTAGCCATTGATGGACCTATCCTCCATGAATTTATCTAGTTCTTTTTTGAACCCTGTTATGGTCTTAAGCCATCTGTGGGTACATCAGAAGCAGGAAGCCTGCTAAATAACCAGTGGGGCCACTGGATGATCGAGATGCTAAAGGAGCATTCAAGGACAATAAGGCCATTGAGGAGAAACTAAATGAATTCTTTGCATCAGTCTTCCCAGCTGAGGATGTGAGAGAGAATCTCAAACCTTAGCCATTCCTTTTGGGTGACAAATCTGAGGAACTGTCCCAGATTGAGATGTCATTAGAGGAGATTTTGGAACAAATTGATAAATTAAACAATAAGAAGTCACCAAGACCAGATGGTATTCACCCAAGAGTTCTGAAGGAACTCAAACATGAAATTGCAGAACTACTAACTGTGGTATTAACCTATCATTTAAATCAGCTTCTGTACCAGATTATTGGAGGATAACTAATGTGACACTAATTTTTTAAAAAGGCTCCAGATGTGATCCCTGCAATTACAGTCTAGTAAGCCTAACTTCAGTACCAGGCAAACTGGTTGAAACTATAGTAAAAAACAGAATTATCAGACACATAGATGAACATGATTTGTTGGGGAAGAGTCAACATGATTTTTGTAAAAGGAAATCATGCCTCACCAATCTACTAGAATTCTTTAAGGGGGTCAAGATGGATGTGGCAAGGATGATGCAGTGGATATAGGGTACTTAATTTTTCAGAAAGCCTTAGACAAGGTCCCTCATCAGAGCCTCTTAATCAAAGTAAGCTATCATGGGATAAGAGGGAAGGTCCTCCATGGATTGGTAACTGGTTAAAAAATAGGAAACAAAGGATAGGAATAAATGGTCAGTTTTCAGAATGGAGAGACATAAATAGTGGTGTCCTCCAGGGTTCTGTATTGGGCCCAGTCCTATTCAACATTTCATAAATGATCTGGAAAAAGGGGTAAATAGTGAGGTGGCAAAATTTGCAGATGATACAAAATTACTCAAGATAGTTAAGTCCAAAGCAGACTCTGAATAGTTACAAAGGGACCTCAGAAAACTGGGTGACGGGGCAACAAAATGGCAGATGAAATTTAATGTTCATAAATGCAAAGTAATGCACATTGGAAAACATAATCCCAACTATACATACAAAATGATGGGGTCTAAATTAGTTGTTACCACTCAACAAAAAGATTTTGGAGTCATTGTGGATAGTTCTCTGAAAACATCCACTCAATGTGCAGTGGCAGTCAAAAAAAGCTAACAATGTTGGGAATCATTAGGAAAGGGATAGATAATAAGACAGAAAATATCATATTGCCTCTATCTAAATCCATGGTATGCCCACATCTTGAATAGTGAATGCAGATGTGATTGCCCCATCTCAAAAAAGATTGGAAAAGGTACAGAACAGGGCAACAAAAATGATTTGGGGTACAAAACAGCTTCTATATGAGGGGAGATTAATAAGACTGGGACTTTTCAGCTTGGAAAAGACATGACTACAGGAGGATAGAGGGCTATAAAATCATGACTAGTGTGGAGAAAGTAAATAAGGAAGTGTTATTTCCTCCTCATAACACAGGGGTCTCAAACATGTGGCCCGCGGTCCGCATGTGGCCCACAGAGCTCTTCCCTGCAGCCCACCAAGCTCCCCACGTCCCCCGCCCCCCCCGGAGTTATTTTATGTGGCAGCTAAGCTCCCTGCTCGCTGCTCCCCAATGTTTGGGGCCGGGTCTCTCCCCCGGCCCCGCCTGCCACCCCCACGCATCTCCCCTGGCCTCACTTGCTGCCCCCTCACCTCCCCAGAGCCTGCAGCTCATGCTGACTCCACTCCGCTCTGCCGGCTTCCGGTGTCACCTGCTGCCGCAGGGTCCTAGTGCCCCCCTCCACTATGGCCAGGGCAGGCTGCCCTTTCTCTGCCCTTCTGCCCTAGTCCTGAGTCTCTCCAATGCCCCGAGCCCCTCATCCCCAGCCCCACAGCCCTCACCCCTGCACCCTCTCCCATCCCCAAACTCCATCCCAGAGCCTGCACCCCCACCCCCTGCCCCAGCCCGGAGCCTGCACCCAGCACCCAAACTCCATCCCAGAGTCTGCACCCCAGACCCCCGCCCCCACCCAAACTCCCTCCCAGAGCCTTAGGCAGGTGGGGGTGGAGTTTGGGGGGGCAGGTTCTGGGCACCACCAAAATTTCTACAAACCTGCCACCTCTGGAAGAGGCAGAGCAGGGGTGTAGGGGTGGTGCAGCCCAGTGCAGTGGGGGGGCTTTAACAGAAGCAAATCTAACTAAGTGCGTGTTTTGTCCTTTGAGTGAGGTGCATTACTGTTGGTGGCGCTTAGCACTTTCCAGGAGGGACGGGGGAGGAGCGGGGAGCTGCGCGCTCAGGGGAGGAGGTGGAGAAGAGACAGGGCAGGGGCGGGACCTCATGGAAGGGGTGGAGTGGGGGCGGGGCCGGGGGCAGCGAGGGGGGGTGTCAGTGATGCGGCCCTCGGGCCAATGCACTAGTCCTCATGTGGCCCTCATGGTCATTTGAGTTTGAGACCCCTGTCATAACACAAGAACTAAGGGTCACCAAATGAAATTAACAGGCAGCAAGTTTAAAACAAACCAAAGAAAGTATGTCTTCACACAAGGCACAGTCAACCTGTGGAACTTTTTGCCAAAGGATGTTGTGAAGGCCAAGACTAGAACAGGGTTAAAAAAAGGACTAGATACATTCATGGAGGATAGGGCCATCAATGGCTATTAGCTAGGATAGGTAGGGATGCAAAAACCAGGTTTTGAAGTGTCCCTAGCCTCTGTTTGCCAGAAGCTGGGAATGGGCAACAGGGGATGGATCACTAGATAATTACCTGTTCTGTTCATTCCCTCTGGGGCACCTGATATTGGCCCCTGTTGGAAGACAGCATACTGGGCTAGATGGACCATTGTTCTGACTCAGGATGGCCATTCTTATGTTCTTATGTACACTGGTGCCAGCTGCCCCAAGTACAATCCTGTCTGAGATCCTCGGTACAATCTCAAGCAGCTGGCTAATACCAATACACTGGTATTTTTAGCATGCCTCTTCAATCAAAGCTAGTGCAAGTATATCTACTCAACCCGGAAATTACATCTCCAGCTCCAGTGAAGACATGCCCAGCGTATCTCCCTTCACACTGCTGGAGTGGTACAAAGGAAAAGGATGGAAGAGGGCCAAAGTACTCTCTCATGGAGTCTTTTGGAGGAAACAAGGAAAGGAAGAACAGTCCCTCCACCAGCGCCAATCAGACAGGGCTGGCCTTACCATGTGGCGAAATGAGGCGGCTGTCTCAGGTGCCAGACTGTGGGGGGGCACCACTAAGACCCAGAGTGTATAAAATTGTGTCTGCTGCTGGTGCATATGTATTCTCTCTGCTCTAGATGCACAGAGATGGTGGAGTGCTGTGCTGGAGGAAGGAGGGCACAAGAGACATAACAGGCAGGCAGGAGAAAAGGTGAGAGGGAATAACAGAAAGCAGCAGGAGCCGCAGGGAGAGAGAGGAGGAGGAGCCTCTTATGTACCTCTCTAGCACCCCCAGGAGCCTGGACTGACTAACACCAGCTTCTCAGGGAGCTTCCTGTTTCCTGCTGCTTCCCTGAACCCACTTGAGGAGAACAGGCAGTCAACTGAAGCAGTAGGTGCCAGTTAGGCCCTTAAGACACTGATATCCTCCCTCACTCAGGCCCTGCTACCAACCTGCTTATTTGTCCCCTTCAATTGAGTATTGAGAGACACTATAGCTGGCACAGAACAGCAGTGAAAGAAGAAAACGCTCCTCTGGGGAAGCATTCAGAAAAAGAAAGAAAGCTAAGGAAGCTTTTATATCTAAGCAGGAAGGAGCTCTCCTGAGATACATAGACACAAATGTTCACGGTGAGCCTTCCGGCCCCAGCGAGGATGTGAGTGGTGAGGAGATGCCTGATCTTCCAGTTAGTCAGAGTGCAGGTGACCTGGCAGCTACTGCAGCATCCATATCTCCATCTCAAATGGATGTAACCATGCACATTCCTGAAGAAAAGTGTAGATCAGAGAAGAGTGTGGTGGAGGCACAAAAAACATCTGCTGCTGAGTTTAGTTTCTTAAGTCTAGATGATCCAGGACTGTGGACCCAGTTGAGCTGTAGCCTGAGGGACTTCCTTGTAGTGCATGGGCCACAGCAAGTGAAAAACTTCATGTTCCCCAAAGACAATGAAAACAGAAGTTTCCATCCAACACATTAATAGCGTGAAATCCCCAATGGTGACAAAGTGGAGAGGCCATGGCTTATGTACTCAAAAACCCAGAATGCTGCATACTGTTTTTGTTGCAAACTCTTCCAGTCTAATGTTCCAGCCACATTGGGTTCTACAGGAACAAAGGACTGGAAAAATCTGGCTAGAAATCTGGCATGCCATGAGAAGGCAGCAAATCACCAGAGAGCATTCCATAGGTGGAAAGAGCTTGAGATGAGACTAAGGTTAAAGGCCACCATAGATGATCAGCATCAAGAGAAGATTGCATCAGAGTCTCTATACTGGGAAAATGTTCTGAAAAGGCTCATTGCCATTGTGAGAATGGTTGCTACCCAAAACCTAGCACTGCGTGGCACTTCAGATCAGCTGTATGTGCCAAACAATAGAAACTTCCTTAAAATTGAGGCGTTGATGGCTGAGTTTGATGCTGTACTCCAGGAGCATCTAAGAAGAGTCACCACCCAAGAAATGTACACACACCACTACCTTGGAGAAACAATTCAAAATGAGATCATACAGTTACTGGCAACAAAAGTCAAACAGAAGATTGTGGCAGATCTGAAGTCAGCAAGATATTACTCTGTTATTCTGGACTGCACACCTGAAATCAGCCATACGGAACAAATGACTTTAATGGTGCATTTTGTAACAACAACAGAACCTAGTGAAAATGTCCCTGCAATGGTGACTGTCAGAGAGCATATTCTAGAATTTATTGACATTGATGATACTACAGGAGCTGGTATGACAAATGTGCTTCTTAAAAAGCTGGAAGATACGGGAATTGTGGTAGCTGACATGAGAGGTCAGGACTATGATAATGGTGCCAACATGAGAGGAAAGAACAGAGGAGTGCAGACACGGATCTGGGAGTTAAACCCTCGAGCTTTTTTTGTCCCATGCAGTTCTCATTCATTGAACTTGGTGGTCAGTGATGCAGCATCAGCTTCTAGTGAGGCTGCTGAATTTTTTGATATAATTCAAAGCATCTATGTATTTTAATATGCGTCAACTCATCAATGGCAAATTTTGAAGCAACATCTGGGAATATCCTTTCTGACACTGAAACCCCTGAGTGCCACACGATGGGAAAGTCGAGTGGAGGCAATAAAGCGTATCAAACACCAAATTGGGAAGATAGATGATGCCATAGTTGCCATTATGGAGGATAATGCTATGGTAGGAACTGTTCCTGGGAGAACAGTGGCAGAGAGAAATGGAATCACCAGAAACATACATAACTTCAAATTTCTGTGTGGCATGACATATTGTTTGAAATAAATGTTGTAAGCAAGAGACTCCAAGGTGTTGACTTTGATATATCTGGAGCAATGGAACAACTGGACAAAGAAAAGTCATACCTACAGTCTTATCGGTCAGATGAGGGATTTCAAAACGTTCTGAAGAGTGCACAGAAGTTGGCAGAGGAACTTCACACTGAAGCTATTTTCCCACCCATTCAAGAATACAAGAGTCACCGAAGAAGAAGACATTTTGATTACAAGGCCCGGGATAATCCCATAAGAGACCCCAAACAACAATTCAAAGTTGAATTCTTTAACCAGGTGCTAGATTGTGCAATACAGTCAGTTGAAGAACGTTTCATGCAGCTCAAGGAACACAGCAGTATATTTGGGATGTTGTATGATAGTCCAAAACTCCTCACTATACCTGAAGAAGACCTACACCAGCAATTCAGGGCACTAGAGACAGTGTTGACACATGATGACATGCACGATATTGATGCGAGTGATTTAGGTGATGAACTGAAAGCCCTTTCAAGCTACATTTCAGCAGGATCAACTCCAAAGGTTGATCTGGAATATATGTGCACAAATAAGATGACCACCCTCTTTCCAAATGCTTTTGTTGCTCTGCGCATACTTCTAACATTTCCTGTAACAGTTGCCAGTGGAGAACGCAGCTTCTCCAAGCTGAAGTTAATAAAAACATATCAACGCTCCACAATGACACAGGAGAGGCTGGTCGGCCTTGCAACCATGTCAACAGAGCATGAGCTGGCCCAGACTGTGGACCTTCAGGAAGCAGT
>NW_020664489.1:4503128-4526506 GCF_002925995.2 Terrapene triunguis | reverse complement strand
AACTTTGCTGAGGACTCCTGAACTCTGTGTGCAGACACATTGCTCAGTGTCTGCCCTTTCAGACTGTGCTACCACTGGGCCTGTGGGGCCTTGGTTTGGATGCAACTCTGTTCTACTGCTCCCCCTATATTTCCCCTTGTTGTTTTTCTCCTCTCCTCCCTCTGTAAATAAATATCGCCCTTTGTTATATCCACTGTACACCTCTACCTCAATATAATGCTGTCCTCGGGAGCCAAAAAATCTTACTGCGTTACAGGTGAAACCACGTTATATCGAACTTGCTTTGATTCACTGGAGTGCGCAGCCCCGCCCCCCTGGAGCGCTGCTTTACCGTGTTATATCCGAATTCGTGTTATATCGGGTCGCATTATATCGGAGTAGAGGTGTACTTTTCCTGTTGGTGTGTGTGTTCACTTTGGGGGGTTTGGAACAGGTGCCCCTGGGGTGGAAGGGATTTTTCCGGCTGCATTCCTGTGCACGCCGTCTCTTGGCCAGAGCTGTCTGCAGAGCAGACTCCATCTTGGCCATGAGGGCGCTAAAGTTACAACTGCTTCCCAGGATAGAATCCCCCAGTCTGTAAGTATGGCCTACATTCTTTGTTCCTAGATGTATAGGTTTATATTTAGCCACATTAAAATGCATATTGTTTACTTGCACCCAGTTTACCAAGGAATCCAGATTTCTCTGAATCAGTGATGAGTCCTCTTCATTATTTAACACTCTCCCAATTTGTGTCATCTGAAAACTTTATCAGTGATATTTTTAAGCTTTCTTCCGGGTCAATGATAAAAATGTTAAATAGTATAGGGCCAAGAATAGAGGGACTACACTGGAAACCCATCTGTTCTATGATGATTTCCTGTTTATAATTACGTTTTGAGACCTATCAGTTAGCCAATTTTTAATCCATTTAATGTGTGCCAATTTTAATATTAATCATTTTAATATTTATATTATATCATTCTAATTTTTAATGTCATACAGTACCAAGTCAAATGCCTTAGAAAAGTCTATTATATCAACACTGTTACCTTTATCAACCAAACTTGTAATCTCATCAAAAGAAAACTATTGAGTTAGTTTAACTGGATTTATTTTCTATAAATCCACGCTGATTTGATTAATTACATTACCATCCTTTAATGCTTTATTAATTGAGTCCCATATCAGTCATTCCATTACCATGCCCAGGATCAGTGTCAGACTGACAAGCCTATAATTCCCCAGGTCATCTCATTTACTCTTTTTAAATATTGGCACAACATTAGTTTTCTTCCAGTCTTCTAGACGTTCCTGGTATTCCAAGACTTATTGAAAATCAACATTACTGGTCCAGCAAGCTTCTTAGCCAGCTCTTTTAATACTCTTGGATGGAAGTTATATGGACCTGCTGATTTAAAAATGTCTAATTTGAGTAGCTTCTGTTTAACATCCTCCAGAGATACTTGTGGAATAGAAAGAATGTTATCATCACCATATGATGAGACTATATCATCTGTTTATTTCCCAAACACAGAACAGAAATATTTATTGAACATGTCTTTCTTTTCTGCATTATTACTGACAATTCTACCATTTCCATCTAGTAATGACCAATTGTCAGGATTCTTTTTGTTCCTAATATATTTTTAAAACTCTTTCTTATTGTCCTTAAGTCCCTTTGCTTCCCTTATCAATTTTCTACAATTCTAACTTCTGGTTTATATTCACTACTATCAGTTTCACCTTTTCCCATTTGTTATATACATATTTTTAATTATAGCTGCCTTCACTTCCCCTCTAAACCAGGTCATTTTTTTAACCAGTACAGACTTCTTCCTTGATTGTGTTTTTTTGGGGCATCTACCAAGGTGTTCTTAAATGATTCCCAACTATCATTCACATTTTTCCATTTAATTTTTTCTTCCCAGCTGATTTGGCTCATAATTTTTTCTGCTTTGTGAAACTCACCCTATTAAAGCACCAAGTATGTATATTACTGGTCTGGACTTTATTCAATTTGCTGCTTGCACATTATAAATGCGATCAAATCATGATCACTAGTACCTAAGATACTATTATTTTTTAGTTCTGTTATCAGTTCCTCTTTAGCTATCTAATAAAGAATTCCCCCTTGTTGGCTGTAGCACTTTTTGAGTGGAGAACATACTACATCCCTTGGTAAGGTGTTCCAATGTTAAGTTGCCCTCACTATTTTGAATTTGGATCTTACTCTCCATCTGAATTTTTTTAAACTTCAACATCTAGCTATTGAATCTTGTTCTGCCTGCGTAGGACTGGATAGATCAGAAGATGGAAATGGAGTATCATGCCATTCGCCGTTAGGGTCCAATCCTGCTCTGATTGAAATCAATGGCAAAACTCCCACTGACTTCAGTGGTGCAGAATTAGGCTCTGTAGCCCAGATCCTCAAAGGTACCTAACTCCTACTGAAATAAATGGAAGTTAGGACCCTAAATACCTTTGAAGCTCTGGGCCTATGTAACCCAGGTCAGTATGTAAATTGTTGCCACTTGCCTAGTAGTCCCAGTCCATGTCTCAGAGATAGATAACCACATCACAAAGTCTATCACCACAATTGGCAGTAAGCAGAAAGGCTGAGAAGATGGACATGAAGATCTGAAATTCACCTTTACCCCTAGATGTGGGTCCTCCCAGGCAGTGCTGAGGCCTCCCAGTAGCAGGCCAGCTTGGAGACGATTGAAGCTGCTATGGTCATGTGAACCTATAGACATGCAGCCTCCAGAACTATTGATTTAGCTCCTGCACTGAATTTCTACAGAAATGCACAATGATTTTTACATAAATTTAATGTCATTTAGTTAATTATAAATCAATGTTATTAACACAAGCATCTCCTTTTGATTGTTATACTCACAGTGCATTATTTGTTTTGAAATAGCCCCTGCTATTATGGGCACAACTGTGATATAACTGACTGCAGTGTCTGAGTTGCATAATCCATGGAAGAGCAATGACAGAAATCAAGGTCAATTACGTCTCCGTGAAATACCCTTAAAGGAGAGTATCATTGTCCTGTAGAAAATGTCATTTTAAAATGTTTTGTTATTTTCAATTAGCAAATGTGGATTTAATATCAGATTAGCAGTACTAGCTGTAGCAAAATACAGCCTGAGAAACAAAATCCAAGACAGTCTGTGAGTTTCTTTCTAACATAAACCCACTTGGAATTTCACCAACTGTTCTAATTTCCTTATAATCATACACATTAACAACCCTACATATTCATATTCAATGGCTCCAGCTCCTGAGCCCAACGTATTGTAAAGATTTTATACAACTGGGACTGAGTTAACATCACAAACAATTAAAGTTACTTAATATGATCTTCTGTCTTCACATTATCTGTCTTACTATTATCACCACAACTAACCGGCTTTAAAATATCCCCACTTGTGTGTTCAATCATCCCTCTGAATCATTACTGAACTGAGTGCTAGTATTAATTACTGTAAGTATTATACTATTATATATATATAGCCCCATATGCATAATATTTTACAGACATATATGTGGACAATGGTAAGGGACTATAACTGTTTTGCAAGGAAAGCAGATGGTATGAGCTGATCGTTTGATACATGGGTGCATTATAATAGTTTTGCTATGTTTTTTTTAATGGCAGGCACCAAATCACCAGAATGGAGATTAAGGGTGGCTCGCTAGACAAATGAAGTTGAGTAAGAAGCAAAGGACAGAAAAAGAGGAGTTAGTGCCCATTGTGCATAGACAAATGGTGGCTGTTCTGGGCATAGGGGTATTTTGTGAAAAAAAGGCAAGATGTCATGAGTTGGAGAAGAAGACACAAAGAGCATGTAACAGGAGCCCATCTCCTTCCCTACTGTGCTCTCAGTGACTCTTTATTTCAATTCCCCTTCACCAGTATCACCGCAGTCCCTCATGCTCCCACCTATTTACAATCTTTGCCGAGCTTTAGGCCCCCTCAGCAGGACCTGAGGGGAACAGAGATCTCCCTACTCTGAGGGCTTGTCTACACTACGGCTAAAGTCGATGTAACTTACATTGCTCAGGGGTGTGAAAAAAAACACATCTCTGAGCAATGTAAGTTACATCAACTTAAAGTGCTGTCTCCACCATGCTATGTTGGCGGCAGACACTCTCCCGCCGTCAGAGCTTCCGCCTCTCGTTGAGGTGGAGTAATTATGTCAATGGGAGAGCAGCTGCGCCGATGTAGTACAGTAGTGAAGACAAGCCCTAAGGCTGCTGTATAGCAAGGTTCAGCTAGCCCTGTTCCTCCATCTCTCCCACTCGGATACAGTGGGGTCCAAAAAAACATTTTTGCTATCTATATACAACATACAAGGCTTAGCTACATTTACACTGTAATAAAAGACCCTCAGTGTGGCTGCAGCTGGCGTGGGTCAACTGACTTGGGCTTTCAGGGCTCAGGCTGGAGCCTAGGTTTTGACACCCTGAGAGCAGGAGGGTCTCAGACTCCAGGCTCCAGCCTGAGCCCAAACATCTACACTGCTATTTTTAGCCTCACAGCCCGAGCCCAGAGTCAGCTGACTTGGTCTTTGAGACTCGGTGCCCTGTGTTTTTAATTGCAGTGTAGACACACCCATACAGACACTGATGCTCTAGCAGGTTTCTAACCAGAGAACACAGATAGCACCACTAGAGGGCTCATACACTATTTAATGGGATAGTACCCAATTACTGTATAGTGCAGTTCACTCTTGAGTCTAATAAAAAGATGAAAATCATGATTCCCATGATAGCCGCAACTCAAATCCAGCCTTAATTATGATTAAAAGTACTGAATTAATCCAGCAGAATAATTTTTCTCCAATTTGCCTAATTTATACATTTTGTAGTCCTGGAATTCTCCAAGGGGGCGGTGGGGGGGGGGGGGGGGAGGAAGGGAGAGACAGGATGAGGTGTAAGGAGAACATGCCAGTTCCCTGATACTCCAAGCTAGCCCCAGCCTCATGCAATTTAGAGTTGCTGTCAAGCATGAATAACTTCCACCATTGGTTTAAAGGCCTTAAAGACTTACACTAGTGGAGATTTGTCTTGAGGGAGCAAAGCATGATAAAACCCTGCTCTCTGGTAACTGAAAACTTTGTGAATATTTACAACACAAACAATTGTTTTAAAAAGTCATAAAAATCTTTCAAAAAACAATTTTTTAAAAAAAGTTGAATTTTTTTCAAAAAGATATCAAAGAAAGGCAATTTTTAGATGGAAAAATCTTTTCCATAGGTTCATAGTTTTAGGTCAGAAGGGACCATTATGATCATCTACTCTGATTGCTTGCATAACACAGGCCATAAAATCTCACACAGTGATTTCTGCATGAAGCTCATAACTTCTGTGTGATCTATAGCACTTAATTTAAAGACTTCAAGTGATGTAGAATCCACCACATGCTTAGGTGAGTTATTCTAATGGATAATTACCCTCAATGTTTAAAAAATACCTTATTTCTAGTCTGAATTTGTCTAGTTGCAGCTTCCAACCACTGGATCTTGTTATAGTTTCCTCCCTTCTCCTCCGCCCCACCCCCCCTTGTGAAGATACTTGTGGACCACAATCAAGTCACCTCTTAATCTTCTCCTGGATAAACTAAATAGATTCAGCTTCTTAAGTCTCTCACTATAAGACATATTTTCCACAACACTCTTGTAGCTACTTTCTGAATCCTTTCCAATTGTTCAAAAATTTCCAGCTTGCTCTAGCATTTAACACTTATTCTTGGCTGGATACACTGTGAAATACCCATTATAGGGGTTACATCTATCTCTTTCCCAGGATCTCCAAGAGGAAGTCTCTTAAGGAATTCCAGAAGCTATGCAACAGGGGAAATTTCATTTTACTTCATTCCTGTCTGGCTCACTTAAACACCCATAAGAGGAAGTTACTCACCCTGTGCAGTAACTGATGTTCTTCGAGATGAGTGTCCCTGTGGGTGCTCCACTCCAGGTGTTGGTGCGTCCCTGCGCCTTCAATTGGAGATTTTTACAACAGTATTCGTACCGGTTGCGCACGCGCAGAGCCTGCCCCCACCCCGCTCTGAGTGTACCTTAATAGTACGCGTGCGTGACTGGTCTCCTCAGTTCCCTCTCTACAACGGAGGCTACCCCAACTCTGAAGTAGAGGGGAGGAAGGTGGGTAGTGGAGCACCCACAGGTACACTCACCTCGAAGAACATCAGTTACTGCACAGGGTGAGTAACCTCCTCTTCGAGAGAGAGATGTCCCTGTGGGTGCTCCACTCCAGGTGACTGAAAAGCAGTGTATCTCAAGGAGGTAGGGACTTTGGATTTGGTAGGAATGCAGTAGATAATACAGCTCTCCCTAATCGTGTATCAGAGCGAGGTCCTTGAGTAAGGGCATAGTGCTTAACAAATGTGTGTTCAGAAGACCAAGTGGCTGCTTTACAGATATCAGCCAGGGGAACTTTGCGTAGAAAAGCCATGGAGGTAGCTATAGATCTAGTGGAGTGAGTTCTGATGCCGGCTGGAGGCGTCACTTTCTTTATCTGATAGCACAGTCGGATACACTCAGAAATCCAGTTTGAAAGTCTCTGGGCAGAAATAGGTGTCCCTTTGGAATGCTCTGCAATGGAGACAGAGAGTCTGGAAGAGTTCCTAAAGGGCGTGGTTCTATCCAAATACAAGGACAAAGCCCTGCATACATGGTGGATTCAGAGTTTGCATGTGGTTTAGGAAAGAAAGTTGGTAGGTGTATCGGCTCATTGATGTGGAATGACGAATGCACCTTTGGAAGGAATTTGGGGTGTAATCGGAGGGTAACCTTGTCCTTAAAAAATAGTGTATACGGTGGGTCTGCCATGAGAGCTGCTATTTCTCCTGCCCGTCTGGCTGAGGTGATTGCCACTAAGAATGCTGTTTTCATAGAGAGGTGTAAGAGGGAGCAAGTGGCTAGGGGCTCGAATGGTTGTTGAGTTAAGCAGGATAAAACTAAGTGAAGGTCCCACGGAGGGGTAGGAGGTTTAATGTCCGGGTATAGGGATTGGAGTCCTTTGAGAAAACGCTTGGTGAGCAAAAACAGAGGTATCGTCGATCTTGTCATGAAAAGTTGTAATAGCAGCTAAGTGGACTTTGATGGAGCTGAAAGAGAGGCCCTATTGTTTGAGGTCTAATAGAGAGTCAAGTATGAGTGGAAGAGGTGCAGAAGTAGGAAGGAGTTGTTTAGTTGAGCACCATTGTGTGAATCGCTTCCACTTTCGGAGATAGGTGATGCAAGTAGATTGTGTTCTGCTATGTATGAGCACTCTTCAAACCTGCTCAGAGCATGCTAGTTCGTTTTGGGAGAACCATGTAGGAACCAAGCTTTGAGGTGACAGGTTGGGGTGAAGAAATTGGACGTGTTGCTGCGATAGGAGGTTTGGAGTGAGGAGCAATGAGATTGGTGGGCGGATTGACATTCTGGTGAGGAACGGAAACCACGGTTGTCTGGGCCACGATGGGGCAATCAGAATTACCATGGCACGCTCTGTCTGTATCTTTGTTAGAACTCTGTGGAGAACCGGTATCGGAGGAAAAGCATATAGCAAGCCCTGGTGCCATGGGATCATGAACGCATCTCCCAGGGAATGTTTGCCTAGTCCCATTCTGGAGCAAAATTCGGGACATTTCGTGTTTTTCGTAGTTGCGAAAAGGTCCATGGTTGGGTAGCCCCACATGCAGAATATGTTGTGGATGATCGTCTCATTTATCTCCTATTCATGATCCCAGGGAAAGTGTCTGCTTAATTCATCCACTGTGGTATTCATAGCTCTGGGAAGATAGGTGGCTGATATCCAAATGTTGTTCGCAAGGCACCAATTCCAGAGCTTTATGGCTTCGGTGCAAAGTGAGTGAGAGCAAGCCCCTCCCTGCCTGTTTACATAGAACATGCAGGCGATGTTGTCTGTCATTATCCGTACATGTTGGTTCCGGATTAATGGGAGGAAGTGACGGCAGGCATTGCGTATGGTTCGAAGTTCTAGGATGTTTATGTGCAGGGAGGATTTGGTTGAAGACCATATCCCCTAGGCTGTGTGGTGGGACATGTGTGCACCCCACCCTGTGAGGGATGCATCGGTAGTTATTATGGGGGATGGAGCATCCTGGAGAAAGGGGACTCCAGAGCAGAGGTAGGAGGGAACTGTCCACCATAGGAGAGAGTCTTTGACTCTGAAAGGTACGGATAGAGGCTTTTTAGAGCGTGCACATTCAGTCTGTAAACCGTGGTCAACCAAGCTTGGAAGCACCTCATGTATAGTCGTGCGTTTTGGACCACGAAAGTGCACGAGGCCATGTGACCTAGTAGTTGTAGACAGTCTCGAGTGGTGACCTGAGGACTGTTGTGAAGTTTCATGGCTGGGAGTTTTATGGTATTTAAGCGGTCGGGCGGGAGAGATGCTATTCCCGTCCGGGAATCGAGGTGTGCTCCTATGAACTCCAGGTGCTGGGTAGGAGATAATGTGGATTTGTTTTTGTTTATTTGTAGGCTGAGGGATAGGAAGCAATCGATGGTGAGCTGCGTGAATCAAAGTGCTTCATCAAGCATTGAGGCTTTGAGGAGACATTCATAGAGGTAAGAAAATATTATGACCCCTTATTTCCTAAGGTAGGCAGTGACTACAGCTAGAAGCTTGGAAAAAACACAGGGGGTGGTGGACAGGCCGAAGGGTAGCAGCACCCTCTATTGAAAATGTGTCGAGCCAAGGGTAAAACAAAGGAAACATCTGTGGGCCGGATGTACAGTCACATGAAAATAGGCATCCTGTAGGTCGAGGGTTGAAAACCAATCGCCCTGCTCCAGCTCTGGGATTATGGTGGTGAGGGTAACCATTTTAACTTTTGCTTTTTGATAAATTTGTTGAGCTGCCTGAGGTCGAGGATAGGTTGCCATCCCCCAGTTTTCTTTTCTGTTAAGAACTAATGGGAATAAAACCCCTTCCCTCTGTGTCGTTTGGGTACAAGTTCCACTGCTCCCAATAGAAGGAGATGTTGTAATTCTTGGAGGAGCAGTTGCTCATGAGAGGGGTCCCCGAAGAGGGACGGGAAGGGTGGGTGGATAGGAGGCAAGGATAGGAAAGGGATGGAATAGCCAATTGTGATGACCTCTATAACCCACTTGTTGGTGGTAATGTTCTGCCATTGATGGGAGAATGGTCGTAGGCGGTGTCCAAAAATAGGGACATGCGGTGTAAGCGCTGAAGTGGGAACTTTGTTTTCTAAACCCTCAACCAAGGCTTCAAATCTGCTTATTAGTCGGAGGGGGTTGAGACGCTGCCGAGGAATTGGGATGGCGACGCTGGTATCTGGGTCTCTGGCGTTGCTGTTGTTGTTGTTGCTCATGTGATCTATGGAATTGCTGGGTATATGCGGGGTAGCATGGACACTGGTAAGGTTGATATCTATATTGTCTCCTTCTGGTCGTAGGGGTTTGAATTCCTAGGGACCAGAGAGTTGCCCTTGAGTCTTTCATTGAATGAAGTACGTCGTTTGTCGTGGAGGCAAAGAGTTTGTCGCCGTCAAAGGGAAGATCTTCAATGGTATTCTGGACCTCTTGAGGAAAGGAGGAGGAGGAGAGACATGAACCTCAGTGCATGACCACTGCTATAGCAGTGGATCTTGCTGCAGTGTTGGCTGCATCAAGGGCCGCTTGAAGAGCGGTACATGAGATGATTTGTCCCTCGGAAACTAGAGCCATGAATTGTTGTTTCTTTTCTTCCAGAATGTCATCAATAAAGTCCATGAATTTGTTATAATTTTTGTGGTCATATTTTGCCAGAACGGCAGTATAATTAGCAATGAGAAACTGTATACGTGGAAGATGCGTATACTTTACGTCCGAGCAGATCTAATCACTTACTGTCCTTGTCTGATGGGGTGGAGCAGGGAAACTGGTGTTTGGTCTTTTGGTTAACTGCGTCTACTACCAGCGAGTTTGGCGCTGGATGAGTGAAAAGGAATTCAGAGCCCTAGGTAGGCTTGCAGCAGGAGTCTGCCAGATGGCCTTAGCAGGTTCCAAAAGGGCTGCGTTGATCGGTAATGCAATCCTAGAAGAAGAAGAGGGCTGCAGGATGTCCGTTAACTCATGCTGCTGTTCAGGAACCTTCTCCAAGTTAATTCTTAACTCACCTTTTGAAAAGGTCTTGAAATTTTGAGAAATCATCCAAAAATGTGGGGGGAGGAGGAAGTAAAGCTTCATCAAGTGTAACAACTGGGTCTACTGGATTTGAGGCAGCTCGTGACTGATCCTGCAGTTGTGACAGTGCTGCCTGGTGCCTTATGTCAATGGCAGATGCGTCAGCTGGTGGTGCCGGACAAGTGTCGCGCCTGGTTGAGGTGGCATAGCGAGTGTGGGCTCGAGGATAAGATGCCCATGGGGCCCAATATTGCCACTGTGGTGGGAAGGGCATAGGTGGTGCCATCCAGGAGTTTACACACCACAAAGCAGGATCCTGAGAGTAGGACGAGGTAATTTTTCTATGACCTCTATTGATTGGGGTCTGAGGATGGGAAATTTGATATGGTGAAAATTCCCCCTGCATTCCAGCTTCCTCATCACTGGAGGAAGGCTGTCCAGATCCTGACTGAGCATTTGGAGAGAAGTAGACATTGAGTAGGGACGACTGCAGGATAGGTGACACCAGGAGGTCCCTTGACTATGTAAATTGCAGTGCTGAAACTCCTCTGTGAGGTGAGGGATGTGCAGGGCTGGCTCCAGCATTTCTGCTGCCCCAAGCAACAACAACAACAACAACAAAAAAAGCCACGATCGGCGGCGGCAGTTCAGCGGCAGGTCCTTCGCTCCTAGAGGGAGTGAGGGACCTGCCACCCCCGAATTGCCGCACATGCCGCCCCTCTCCCTTGGCTGCCCCAAGCACCTGCTTGTTACGCTAGTGCCTGGAGCCAGCCCTGGGGATGTGCAAGAGGAATCTGCTGTGAAGAAAAGTTCCTCTGCACCCGTGTCCTAAGCATTGTTTCACTGCCGTTCAGCTCAGCGGGTGTCAGTGCCGGGAAAGCAATAACAGCCTACGGGGGGGTCAGGCATGTCAGCATGTGTGGGCACCACTTCCGACTAAGTACTACTGGTAACAAATTAACTAACTAGAAAGGTAATTGTAACAAAGGGAGAGAAAGTCTCTAACGAGTCTGCTGAGTTCTGTCTCAGGCTGGGGACGATAGAGAAGGAACAGAGGAGACCGGTCGCGCACCCGTACTATTAAGGTACATTCAGAGCGGGGGGCGGGGGCAAGCTCTGCGCATGCACGACCAGTACAAGTACTGCTGTAAAAATCTCCAAACAAAGGCGCAGGGACGCACCAACACCTGGAGTGGAGCACCCACAGGGACATCTCTCAAAGAAGAACTGTGGTGGTAATAGATGAGCAAACTTCTCTGAGAATCTTGAGAGGTTGCAAGTTAAACCTTGGGTCATGAGAGAAGCCATCAGACAAAAAATTAGGGACAACACTGTGGCAACATTTAGAACATAGATCAGTGGACTCTGAGTGAGAGCTTCAGTTCAAGAGGTCATGAGGCTACCACAACCTCCTAAGTAAAAGTCAATTAAAAATATTGGGTAGCTGATAAGGATTTACAAAAGTCAGCACTAGTATGCTAATTTCTATATACTAAAATAGTAACTATCTCTACACATGATTTGTACTAAAATGGAGGATTAATATGGATATAAATCAATGCCTGCAACTTTTAGCATATTATTTTACTATATTTTCATTACACTGTAACTTTTGCAAAAAAGTTGCCATAAAAATGGCAGCCTTTTATCATAATTTATATGCAAAATCTAAATGAATAATTCCATTTTCCTTAAGTATTCTTTGAAAAATATATTTTACCTTGTGTAATGTGAAGACAAAATAATTACCATATTTATCTTTAAACAGTCATTTGAACTGTAAAAAATATGGCAGACTTGTTGCAAACTAGCCTTCATAAAGACTTTGTGATGTGTGTGATAAACATTTGTGGCATGATCCAAATTCCACTGAAGTCAAGGGAAAGACTCCCATTAACTTCAACAGGCTTTTGATCAGGCCTTGGTGCATGCATACAGTAAGCTGTCAGGTGAAAAGGCCTGTGGTGCTGTTTGCGAGAGAATAAATAATCTTAGAAGATTCACTGTATAAAAATAAATTGCAGGGATTTTATAAAAATATACGCTACTTTGAGGAGCAAATTTCCACAAGTAGCATAACCTCAGCAGATGTTTCAGCTGACATCTCTGGACTATATACATGAACACATATGTAACAATTTAATCTGATTTTCCCATAGGACATACCGTTTCATTACACTCACAACGCTGTGAAATTATAACTAATTGAGACATTATGTGGGTTATTGCATGTAATGGTTATTTTTACAGATGGTTTACCCACTTTGCCAGATGTCTGTTTTTGACACCAGGCCATAATAACCATTGTAGATGGCAGTCTCCATATAATGTGTTAGGCAATGTGCCTTAAAGAGACATTGTCAGGTACTATTCTTTAGTCTTTAATGATATTTCATGCTATTTTTATCACCTTGAAAAAGGCATAAAAGATTGGTTGTGTAAACCTTGCAAAAATATTAGCGTATTGGGTAATTGGATGGTTCAGAATCTTAGAAACAAAATCTAGAGATGTTCATCTCTATGTCACTGGCTCAAATCCCACCCAGGTTTGTTTTTTCCAAAAGTCATTTGGTGGTTACAGATATGAGGTGTTTTTACTCTGGTTTCTGGTTGACAGATGTTCATATCACATGTTCACCATCCCAATCAGTCTCAGGGAAGAGACCAAGGACTGAATGCACATGGATTCTGAACTACCTTCTCATGGCCCCTCCAGGTGAAGATTAATGTATATTCGGGCACAGGAGCATAGTTGCCCATGCAGTTCTGTGCCTCTTCTGTCAACAAATAAACTTGAAACTGTAAGTTATTTGGGGTAGGGGTTCTGTTTGGCTCATTCTATCTGCGGTAAATCACCCTGTAAGTCACACTGCTATATAAATAATAGATACTACTATCAGCCTGTCAGAGCCCTTTACAAATAATCTCAGCTAAATTTTCCACCCCTCAACCAGATTCCTCATCATCCTTTTATCCCAGAAGGAAGAGCTTTCTGAAGTAGTCAGTGGTATAGATTTTGGGCCCTATATTAAGATTATTTACTCAAGTGTAAATCCGAAGTAATTCCATTGTCTTCATTGGGGTTACTCTGAATGTGTTTTGATACAAATGAGATAAAAATATGATCTATCATTTTAATGGTTAAATGTTTCCTGTTTATTACTGTCTTTTCAAATACAATAAAATGTCACTCATGTAACTTTGCAAAGTCAACCCCATACTAAACTTGATAGCAATCATCAGTAGTAAGGATAGTTACCAGCTTGAGCAAGCTTCCAGCTGGTGACTTAGGGGAAAAGAGTTCCTTATTCTTTTACTGATTGTTACAAAAGGATGGTTTTAATAGAATTAGTACTTCTATAATGAAAACTAATAGTCTTTAAAATCTTCAGGTGAAGTCAATATATAGAGAAAGTTACAAGTTTCAAGTTGCAATGCAATATAAAAACATTTGTCTAATAGCTGGTATCTAGAGCAGGGGTTCTCACAAGAAAAATTTTGGTGGCCTCGGAGTGTGGCCAACAACTATTGCTGGTGGCTGCTCTGACAATTTTTCCTAAAATACTCAATTAACTTTAGGAAAAACAAATAAATATGCACATATGCATGTCCAAATCATTGTAATTTATTTATGTAGGGTTTTTTCGCAGACCCAATAATAAAAAGAATGTACAGTTTTCTCTGTTCTTTACTGGACCTAAACAGAATAGAAACAAATAATGTGCTTTGCATGTTCTTGTCTCTTTTTGTTGTTGTTTCTTTTGCTTTTTTTTGGTTGCTTTTTTTTTAAAGACTTGCTAGCTAGTAAGTCTGTTTCTGTGAAAAGTGATATTTGTATTTTGTTAATATCACTTTTCACAGCAGCAGACTTGCTAGCTAGCAGGGAGGCAGTGAAAAGTGATATTAACAAACATACAAATATCACTTTTCACAACAGACTTGCTTAGCCCTGGCAAGCTGGGGGACAAATTAAGCCCTGGATGGGGAGATAAGTAGGGAGGCAACTCAGGGCCAGGGGTAATGTGTGAGGTGAGTCCGGGGAACAGAGCCCTGCAGCCGCTCAGCTGGGGACTGGGGCCGGAGAGGCATTGGGGGCCAGGGGTGATGTACGGGGGGGTGAACTTGGGGCTGGCCGTCACTGCCGCACAGCTAAGCGCTGTGGCTGGATTGCATGGCCCCGCATGGCAGTCATAGCCCACTGCTGTATGGCCGGAGCCCGGGGCCAAAGGAGGCAGTGGGGGGGGGGTGAGCCTGAGGCCAGGGCCGGGGTCAGGGCTCAAAGCCCATGGCCAAGGGATGGAGCCTACCGCCACATAGCTGGAGCCTGCCACCCGCCACCCCAGGCCTGAAGCTCGAGCCCCACTGCCTGTCTGCTCCTCCAGCGTTTGTGGTTCCAGAGGGGGACAGGGCCCAACCCCCACTGGCAGCCCTGGGGAAGAGGCTACTGGTTTGCCCCCTCCCCCCATCACTACCCAGGAGGCTGTGGCCGCATTTGATAAACACTGTTCTAGAGTATTTAGGTAACACAAGGGAAGAGGGTGGGTTGTAGTAAGTGGTACTGTGTTTTAAAGAAACAAGATTTGGACTGGGGCATTGGAGTGGGGAGCAGAAATCATAGAAATATTCAGTTGACTGTGCACATACTCACAAGCTCAGTATATATACACTACCATAATCATTCCCATACTTTCATCACCTCATCTCATTTGCATACCAGTAACTCAATACCTCTCCTTGCAGTGGTGTTCCTGTGATGCAAAGTTACTGGCTTCTCAGCAGCTCCATCCTTCAGTTTAGGGTTGGTGGCTTACTCAGGAAAGCAGTGTTGCAGAGGTGATGCCCCCTGTCAAAAGTGTGACAGCATTGCTCAGCTTGTTTGAAGCCCTACACTTTCCTGGCAACTTCTGCTTTACAGCAGGGAGTTTAATATCATATAGACGTAGCCATGCCATGGGAAAGAATATGGCAATATTGGATTTAGAATACACTTAATTTGCAGAAATCAAAGCAAGTGGTAGTTTAGAGAAAGACATTTTGGGGCAGGATTGGCAGGAGAGAGACTAAAATTACCTAGTGTGAGGAAAAGCAAAGCCCAGAAAAAGAATCTCAATCCAAGGAGAACATTCAGATTCCAAGTGCTCTGGGGAAGTGAGCAGCAACTCACATGGACCAACTAAAATATAGGGAGTATGAAATGGTCATACATAAACAGCCCAAAAAGAGCACTGCCAAATCTGGGAGAATTGGGGGTGCAGAGTAGTAGCCCAAGGCTGGAAAGAGTCCATGTAAGAGTGTGGCAGCTCAGTGAATTAAATCTTAGAAATACAACCGCTTAACCAAAAGAATCAGAACAGGCCAGCAAGACGAAAAGGATTATTAGCCCAGAGTGAGACTCCGTGAATAAATACCCACTGGGTGAAATCCCACTCCACTGAAGTCAATGGAGTTTTGCCACTGACTTTACTGGGGCTGTGATTTCCCATAAGAATTCTATTTTCCCCATCTGCTTTTCCTCCTACAAATTTAGTCAGGCCTCCATCTGACTCTACAGGACAACATGTTTCTTTATACAGTGAAGGAAAGTGCATAGTGATGGAATAGCAAAAGAAGAAAAATAGTCTTCTTGGCTTTCCTTTGTAATTCATATTTCACTTAAACTTTAAAATTCAATCAAGAGACTCTGAGTCTGATTGTTTGAGCATCCTGTCCAGCCATCCATCTTACAGCTGTACAGTTTGCTGCATGTACCTTGCTGCCAAATGTAGAACTAGAATAGCTGAAGCAGGGTGTCCAGCATAGAAAATCCCTTAATTTATATTGTGCCCTCACTATATTACATAGTCTAGAGTATTTTAGGTTTTTCATTCTAATTTATTTCACCTGCAAATTCTGAGAAATTATTTAATAAATTAGCTATATTGCAATTATTAGATAAATAGTCTAGAAACTGAACGCTACACAATGAGTAGCAGAGCTGGGATTAGAATTTAGAACCCCTTGTTTTTTAAACTCTGCACTCATTCCTCCAGATCACATTACTTCTCATAATAGGGTTGCTCTGTTATTTTTACCTTTAATTTTCCTCATACCGCCTTTATATTCACAGTCCTCATAAGTGCCTACGATAATTTATTGTTGTTGTACTGTTGGTTTTACAAAGTTTTATCCTGCATTTTATTCATGGTTGTGTATTATTCCTTTTTGCAAAGCTAATGCCACAAGCAAAATAAAATCTATAGTTTATTTAGTCATAATCAATTACTAATTCTTCCAGAAGATTGTAGAGGAGAAATTCAGTTGATTTGGGGCCTCACAGAGATTGAGAGCCAATGAATTATCGTGCAACCACATTTGAGAGCTCTGGGAACCAAAATCTGTATAATTTCATGCACCTAATTAAATGGCACATATTTTTCTGACATGACTTTTTTGATGCCAATAATTTTGCTTCTTTACAACTCTAAAATAATTAATAGATGATATGTTCCTCCATATCAGACAGAAAAAAATTAAAAGTGGGCAGAAACCTCAGCTGGTGCAAATCAGGGTAATTTCTACCTCCGAGGATCTGGCTCAGAGACTTTTCTTAAATTAATATGGTCATGAAAGGTATTGGCTTGTCAGATCTGAAGAATGAACTCTTCTAATTATCCACAGAACAGATAGTGCATCAGCACAGCAATGCAAGATCCCTGAGTTGTTCCACCAATTTTCCTCAACTGTGACCTTTATGGACCAATTCTAAAGTGCTACTCTTCCAATCCCTTTTGGCCCTAAGCCTCAGTTCTGACATTGGTAACAAGACTGCTAAATCTTGCCAGTTGAAGCAATGATTTTTGTCATGTGGTCACCTAGCTCCTGTAAAATGTTCTAGGGCCATCAGGGTCGGAGCTTCCACTAGGCAATCCTAGGCGGTCGCCTAAGGTAGCAGGATTTGGGGGGCGGCATTTTGCCGCCCTCAGCGGAAATTCGACAGCGGGGGGGGGGGGCTTCTGCACCGGGTCTTCAGCGGAAATTCGGCAGCGGGTCCTTCACTCACTCCGGGACCCACCGCTGAAGTGCCCCGAAGATGCGGAGCAGAAGGACCCCTGCCGCCGAATGCTCAGAGGAGGAGCACTGCCGCCTCGGGCGGCAAAAACCCTGGTGCCGCTCCTGAGGGCCATTAACATTTCACATAGACCACCAAACTGCCAGCAAATCATAACACATTTTCATTACTACTAACTTTGGCTGGATTTGAACCAGTGACCTACAGGTGAAAGGCTAAAAGCAGAAAAAGCCTCTGTTCTATCAGATCTGGTGGGCTAGATAAAGAATTTGGTTTGGGAAATAGAATTAGCCACCAGAGGGAGCCAATACAGTCCTGTAAAAAATAATCCTAACATTTGAAATTAAGGAAAGCATCATTAAAATTTGTATATAAGAATCACGGCAACTTACATGTAGATGTAAAATGTTAAGAAAAGTGTATGAGTATACTGAAAAACAAAAGTAACCAAGCCCTACAATTGCACTTCCAATAGTTCAGTCCCATAGAAAAGAGACAAAGTATTGTTCTTTTTCTACCTACATGAGAGTTACCCGTATTTATAATTATATAACAAGTAAAACACAATTGCTTCAAAACACTGGGCATTTGGCAACAATGTAACAACCACATAGTAATTCTCTGGGAAATGGTATATACATAGTAACTTGCAATACAGTTATTGATTACTTTTTAAATAACTAAAGTCACCACTGTAAATGACTTAGTAATATTTATTTTTCTTCCAGTCTAGACTACAGAGCAGTAGCCTCTAAAATTCTAATTAAAAGCAAAACCATTTTTAGTTAAAGGAGTACCCTCTCTCCCTCTCTCTTTCTAACATTGGAGTTCTCGTTATTCTTTCCTTGTTTCCATTTCTATAGCTGAAGATTGTCTGCACTGTTATTTTTTCAAATATGAGGAAAAATAAATTTTCTAGATGGGGTTCCTGTTTGCAAGTTTCAACCTAAAGATTGTATTTATGGCAGTCAAAACCCCCAGAAAAAATGCTGAAATAAACTTACAAATAAATGAAACAAACAGTAAATTTAGTTCAATGAAAGGCCGGACAAATCTGCAAACTTCATTCTATAGAAGCAGTCCTGACAACAGCAATGTAAGCTGTGCTGCCCTGCCAAGGTACCCCAGCCCTAATGGGGGAGGGAGGTGACCTTGTCTAAAGACAAGAGAGTATGTCAGAGCTGATGGTCATCTCTACTGAAATGGAAGACTCTGTTGCAAATTAGTGCCAAATATGATGATGATGTGCACAGCTGTCTGCTAGAAAGATGACTAAGGGCCTGATCCAACTCTCACTGAAATCAACAGAAGTTTTTCAATTGACTTCAGTGGGAGTTCAATTGAGCTCCCTGTGAAGCAATCAGCTCTGAAGAACTGAGCACAGGACAGATAATCAGCAATTCCTAATTTCAGTGTTGCCACCAAATTGCTGTATGGCCTCTTAGTTAATGTTAACCTCTCAATTTACCTCTCTGTAAAATAGAGACAGTAACACTTGTCTATCTCACAAGGATGTTGACTGGTTAGTTATTGTTAAGCATTATAATATTTATTTATAGTTATTACATATACCTCCCTCAGCTATGAGATAGTAATGGACTCAAGGCCAAATCCTGTACTGAGAAATATGTCTGCCCTCACAGACCCAGTCGTAGGATCTGGCCCTTCCAAGTGAAAGACACTTTGTCTATTCCATTATCAGTCTTCACTCAACTGTCTGGTTTCTTGCATAATTTACCAGAATGGTGTTGGTTTTAAATAGAAAAAGACCACATAGACCTGCTATTAATCTTTTGTTACCATAGATTGGAGCAATGATTTCACTTCCATCTTTTTCATATATTGTATGAAAGATTATACAAAAAATCTGTTGATATATAAATAATTGTATATATATATTCAAAACCCTTTAAAAAATTCACAGTAAGTTGAGGACATTTGCCTTAGAAATCCAACAGAGTTAATGTTAGCCATTTCCTTCTAGGTTTTGGGTTTGGTTTTTCTTTTTCTTTTTTTTTTTTTGTGGGGAGGGAGAACCACCATCAGCCTTATTAATACTGAATGCTAAGTGCAGAAGTTTAGCTGTAGCTGTAGAGTTTTGAAGCAATTGATTTGACAACCTCTATGCATAAAACCCTTTTTTAAAAATCCACATTTATTCCCCAGATTGCTTATTGTTTCATAAAAATAACAACTTACATAGCTTGCTGGTATCAACTTGATCTCCTAAAACTGTTCAATTAAATCTTGTAAAACCGGTACTTTACGCTACGTCAGTGTCCTGGAAGTGCTTATGAACATTGAAGTAATTCAGGATGGTAATGAGCAATTATAACTTCTGCTATCTTGTATAATTTAATTTACTTTGTTTTTTGTATAAAACCTTAAATTGCACCACAAGAAGTTCACAGATCTGAGAAAATTAAAGTCAGTATCAAGTTTTACTATAGACCATATAATTTACATAGATTTACATAAATACAGATATATTAAAAATTTAAATCTAAGCTAATTAAACAGAAGGTAGAGTTTTAAATGTGAGAGATTTTAAAACCTAAATACATTTCTGCAACTACTTTTAGTGGCAGCAGAATTTTTACACATACACACACACACACACACCAGGCTTCTCTCTCTCTCTCCCCCCTCCTTTTTCTTCCAAAATAGGGCAATTTTATAATCGCAATAAGGTATGACAGGCAGTACACTTCTGGGGAATTATTGCATGCCTTGAGTGTATAAGGCAAAAGGAAGAATGACTGACTTCAGACACTAGGGGAGCGGAATCATCAACCAGAAATGCACTGAAGTGATGTGAAACATCTTATTGCTTTTACAAAATTGAAAATTATACATTGTTTAAAAAGACAAAAAAGGAAGGAAAAAGTAATATTTCTGTTTAGTGGAGATCACCAACAACCAGGAAACTCCACTGCTGTTCACTGAATTCTCTTCATTATTCCATGATGGTTCATTAATGAGCTGTAATTGTACAAGGGGGTCAAACACAAAAGTTCATCTATTCCACACTGGAAAAAATGGGATAGCCTACTTTCTTATCCAAAGAGAACAAAATAATCATTAGCAGCTGATCATAGCTGCGATGAGAATCAGATGCCAGTCTCATCAAACTGCAATGTAAAAATATTATTAACTAGACATATTTTACCCCACTGAGCTGAGCAGATGGATCAGCAACTTTAGTTGGATGATGGAGCATTTGCCTAAAATGCTGGAGACATATATTCTAGCTCAACAGAGATTTCTCATCTGATTAGCTAGAAGTGAAACAGAAGAAATATGGAATGGATATACAGTACCACAACCTCTGCATTTTGGTGCTGTAATGGGATTACAAATACCAGTAAATGCTCTATCTACTGCCCCATCCCAACACCACATTTCTCCATCTTTAATTTAATCAACTGTATTAGTCACCTGTTAAGTACTCCAGTACCTCCCATTGTGTACATATTTTTAAAACATAATATCCATCTTTTCCACCAGGATTTGGAGCGGAGAGGGGATTCTACAGAGAACATAAATTAAAGATAGTTAGAAATTACATCCAACAGGTATTTATTTCTAGTGTGTATCTAGGAAAACATCCTCTTGGATTATTTTTTGTCTTTGTGTTTACTATTCATTAACATGGACAGAAGAGCATCACCTCTGATCTAATACTACCACCAGGAGAGGTTTCAAAGTTTAGATAGGGCCATTCTGTTAAGGCACCGTTTGCAAGTCATGGTGACTGGTTTAAGTGTTTAGTCGAAGCTGCATTTACTGTAATTAAATTTGCCTTGGATTCCCCCAACACATACAGTAACAAGCAGCCACTCAGACACTTCCTTCCATAGTCAAATAACTGTTAGTCCTTTCCTGGGAGACCTACATCAGGCTCTTTTGAAATATTAACCATGATTTAATAGACGGCATTTTCACACATCCATTAGGATTTTGTTCGGGGCCTGGGGGAGGCAGAGATATTCATAACAGTCTAGTACAGGTTCAGAAGATATAAAAATGCCTTAAAAAGTAGAAGCCAGATCTGTACTGCTGCTGAATTCATTATTCAATGGGTAAAAGCTATAAAGAAGAGGAATATACAGTGTACAGTGCATACTACAGAACAACATTTTGCTTCAGTACCAACAGGAGGTATAACAAGGGCACACCTCTTTAAAATAAATAATCAAACATTCCGAGGGGGTAAACTACTGCACATCACGTAATACTCTGTTACCAAAAAAAAAAGATTCCTTATTCCAGGTTTAATAGAACGAATGGAGTATTACACTAGAAAGTGACTTGGGGTGGGCTGGGGTGGGTGTAGGGGAAAAGACGTAACAGCCCGCTGCCTCCCATACAAGAAGCACTGCTAGGCTGCTTTCAAGCGTCGGGACACACGGGGCACTGGCTTTTGCAGAGAGAGAGAGAGAGAGAGCTAAGGGGCTTACCATGGAGTGGGGAAGGAGGAGGAGGGCTGTCGTTTTACTTGCACTCAACCAGGGGAGGACATTTCTAAAGAAAACAATATCCAGTCTTTGGAGAGGGAGAGAGTTATTGATGCAGAAGAAGAGACCCTACAGAAAGATCGGGTCTTTCTCCGCCCCTGGCAAAAGGTCCCTGCCTTTCGCCATGAGCTGCACTCATCTCCTTTGTTTGAGAGACTAAGGATCCCACTGCATCGTTCAGATCACTCTTTCTTTGTCTCTCACCCTGTGCCATGCCCTCCCTCCCCCAATCTAAATTGTTCGTTTATAACATACAATTAGGGATAAGCCCAGGAGAGGAATGGGGGGAAATATCTTCTCGATCCTTATGATAACTCTGTGCATCACACTGGGATCCCCCACGCCTCCGGGCAGATGACTGTATATTTGGTAGCACTGTGCAGCTTCTTTTCCGTTAAAAAGACGCATCCTTTCCTTGCACAGTCAATGAGAAACGCAGCGTGATTTGTCATGCGCTTGAATTGTGGGTTTGTTCGTTCGTTTTAATTAATAACTTTTCTTTTCAGAGCCTACAATCATCACTGGAGTATTTACAAACACCAAACAGAGCCTTGGCGAGGTCCCCCCAAAATAATCATGACAATACCACGGTTTGCAGGAGCCCCGCACTAGCTGTGTCCAAACAAGATCTTGCCGGTTGAGCGCTCCGGGGCTCCGGGGGAGACGGGCGCTGGATTCCCGAGTCCTGGGTGGAGCTTCCCAGCCGGGGGGTTCTTCCAGGGGGTGTCTCTCCCTGAATACCTGCCTCGGGGCGGCTGCTGCTGCAGTGGTCCCGTTCATATTCCTCCTGAGCCCTCTGCATTTTCCGCTTCTTCATCTTCCTCTTGTGGACGTGGAAGGTGGTGAGGGAGAGGAGGATCAGGCAGAAGATGAGGGTGACCAGGACGATTAAAACCAGAGTGGAAGAGAAGGACTGAAAGAGCTGCCCCACCTGCGCGATGCAGGTGCTGCTGGCGTTGGAGGAGGCAGATGTCCTGTTCAAGAGACAAGGTGGCAGAGACAGCCTCAACTCCTTGGAGAGCTTGGCACTCATTGAGGAGGCTTAAGAAGATGAGGATCTTCCTCTTCTCCCTGCAGATGCTTGAATCTGAATCGGTTCCGGGCTGGGGGTTTGCACTGGCTGGAAATGCGCTGGACGCGGCTCGCTCTCTGGAGATGTCAGATGAAAGATCAAGCCTGCAAAGGGACCCAGAGGAATCAGTGTTCGGGACCCAAATCAAGAAACACACAATTCACCGGCTGCCACCAAAGCCCCCCACCCTCCTTCCAGCCCCAACAGGGTACAAAGTCGTCTAAACTCCGGCACACTGGATGCTGCCCGATTGACAAACCACGCGCATTACAGAGAGTTCCCAACCCAACCCAGCGCAGCGCCCCTGAAATAGACCAGCCCCAGCCCACTGGTTAGACGGCTCGAGATGTCTTCAGCCCTGCCAGCCCGAGGCGATGCTGGCCGTGCCCTAAGACGGGGGGAGCGATGCACCAAGGCGGCGGCACCTGATCGGCTCCAGTTACTCCGCACAGGGGGCAGCTTTGCCGGGCATTTCCCAACAAGTTGCCAGTGACACCAGCCGCCGCCGCGGGAGCCCCGGTGTCCCAGGCGCGCTGCCCAGCCCGCCCCAGAGGCAGGCGGCACCCGAAGTTGGGGCTCCGGCAGCGGCTGGT
>NW_020664489.1:4385351-4493128 GCF_002925995.2 Terrapene triunguis | reverse complement strand
CCTCTTGAGGTCCCTTCCAACCCTGATATTCTATGATTCTATGATTCATAGTGAGCCATACTTGGAATCAGATTTTATGTTAATAGCTCTCCCTGTTTCTAATAATACATTTTGAATGCACTTCAGAGAGAATTGCACATATCATTCTCTCCAACGTTTGAAATGGGTGAAGTTACTCATTTTGGGTCAAATTCTAAGCTTGGATGCATATGTGGGATACCCATTAACTTCAGTGGCAACTGTATGCCTGAGTACAAAGGCAGAAATTATCCCAAAATTCTGTCTTACCAGCAGGGCCGGTGCTACCATTAAGGCGAACTAGGTGGTTGCCTAGGGCGCCAAGATTTGGGGGTGCAAAAAAGCAGTGCCCCCAATTTTTTTTTTACAGCGTTCCTCCCCGAGCGCGCGGTCGCCGCTCCACTTCTCCCGCCTCCCAGGCTTGCAGCGCCAATCAGCTGTTTGGCACTGCAAGCCTGGGAGGAGAATTAGAGCGGGGATGGCGTACTCGGGGAGGAGGCGGAGCAGAGGTGAGCTGGGGTGGGGAGGTGCCACACAGCTCCCCGGGCCGGGGGGGAGAGCTGCCGCGGGGGTGCCTCAGGGTGGGGGGGAGCTGCCGCACGGCTCCCCGGGGAGGGAGCTGCCGGGGGGGAGGCGCCTCAGGGCAGGGGGGGGCGGGGAGCTGCCTCAGGGCTGGGGGGGGGGGCGGGGCGCAAGGTGGAAGTTTCGCCTAGGGTGCGAAATTTCCTTGCACCGGCCCTGCTTACCAGCCCTAAGGTGACTCAGTGAAAGGACAGTGAAAGGAGTGTTAACTTGTTCAGATAAAGCAGTGACAGACTTTCAGGAGCAGCAAACACCCACAGAAACATACATGTGTATAATCTTCAAGTGAGGGGCCGATAGAATGATAGCAGCATCCCCCATGCTGTAATTTATTTTATGAATTAGTAAAACTATTTTGGTATAGCAGGAACCCAGTTCTCTGTGACTTCCAATGGGATTTGGATGCCTAACTTCCATTTGTGGCTCTGAAAATCTCCCCTGTAATTATTTTTCCTTCAAACATATGAGCAGATTCTGGCCAGCTCCTATGTAGGAGCACAATGGGGGGAACTTTCCCTTACTCTTCCCCTATGCCATGGTTGGCTAGAATCCCATTGGGAAGTACAGTCATTGCTTCCTGCTAGCTCTATAGGAGATACTAGCAGTCTGGCAGGCAGTATGCATGGGCAGGGCCAGTGGACAAGCCAGGGCCCTCACCCTGTCCCTTGTATATCATCAGTCAGCAGAGCTGGCCCAATGCAGACCATACTGCACCCTTTCCAAGGATGGTGGATCTATGCTACTGTTTATACATTCCATGTGGAATCCTGGCTCAGTCAGCACCAGGCTCAATGCGGCTGTTCTCCAGTGAAGTGCACAGCACAAATTTTGCCCACAGCCCTTTTGCAATTATTATTATTTTTTAACTATTTTGTGAAGAACTAAATAGTGCTATTCATGCCTATTCTGTTCAGCTCCTTATTCCATGGCCCCTCAGAAACCACTGTAGCAAATGGTTTCATTCCTCCTTTTTAACGAGCAATACAGTAACAAAGTTCTGATGCCAAACTGCTGGAAATATTCTTTCACCATATTCTTCTATAACTGACAGTTACGGTGGAAAGCTTTATGTTTTCGAGTTGCCTTTGGCTCTGTCTTGTGGTTAGGCTGCTAATGAACTACAATTTTCTCTCCAACGCATCATGGTTTGAATTTTAATTCATTTTAGAAGTTCTGCTATTGTTAGTGATTACAAAAAAATCCCACTTGATTTTACATCCCCATTTCAGTTTTTTACATGACTAAATAAAACAAGCCTTTAGATATTTCTATCTCAGGATATAATTTCACTTATATGGGAAGGTTCCTTTCAGTTTTTTTTTCAATGACAGCATCATCCAAAGCTTCCTGAGTATATTAAACTGTATGTTTGGTAGCTTCCAAATTGGGATCAGAAAAGAAGACTTCTCTCCAAGGGCTTATTCTGCAAGGTGGCAGGCACTTTGGCCCAATCCACAAAGCACTTGAGTCATTTCATGTAAGCATCTGCTTATGTGCTTGAAGTTAAGCATGTGCTTAAGTGTCTTGTTGGATTGGGCCAGACAGCTCTGCAGCTTGCAGGATTGAGCCCGTGTTCCTTCCATCCTTCCTGAAAAGCCCATCAGGCAAGTGGAGCTGCCCCTGATTGCAAGAGGGACCCCCTCCATATGGCCATGCATTGCACCATGCATCAGATGATATAATCGTATGTTAATGGAGATAAAGTTTTGATATAGGGGGAGGACAGTACAAGTTGTTGCATTAGAATTCCTGGCGCTTACTCGATGTCATCTTGGATATGCTGGCAAATAATCTATTAGTACAAAAATAATGTCATCATTCTCTGAGGTATTGACTTTTACCATGACACCTGCAAGAAATGTGACAATTTTACAAAAAATTGGTTTGCTCCACTATACAGTACAAAGTAGACCTTGAGGGAGAAATGTGGAATCTTATTGCTGTAACCTTCTGTCTTCCTCTCCTTGCCCCCCTCTACTGCTTTTGTTATGCTCCTCATCATACTATGTCTGAAATTAGATTGCAAGCACTTCAAGGCGAGGACCGCGTCATCTTATGTTTTACCACAAGTTGCCTAGCACACTCTTGGGCATTGTAACATAATAAATAACAACAGCAGTAAGAGGGGAAAATATAAATGCAATAACCATCATGAAAGTGTGACTAATTTGAATAAAGAATTACTGAGTATGCTTCTGTAACCATCCTGTCTAGAACAAGTTGATTAAAGAAAGTCATTTGACTGCAATGCAGCAGTTCCCTCATATGATAGTGCCAGGCTCCCCAGGTATATTGCACATGCTCAAAAGTATGGCAAAATATTTGAAGCCATAACTTTGCTTCACATGCTCAGATAAAAAGCACATGGAGCATACTGAATTGGGTGGCATCCTATCAATAGCCATGTTTTACTATTAGCCTGACCTTGGCAGCTGATAAGCAAAGTTGTCTATTAATTATTTATTATAGGTGATCATGGTACACTACAGAAACATGAAAAAACTGCTTTGAGGAGGTGAAAATATAATTCACTCAAGAACACAACAAATTACAGCGGATCATGGTGGGAAAGGAATAGGAAAGTGAGCTGGGGGTGGATGACAGCATCAGCATCTTGTAATTTTTTTCAGAAAGCAGCTTATATAGGTTGTTTCATATGTGTCTTGATAGTTTACACACACACACACACATTTGGAAGTGATATCTATGTGAGAAATCACAGAACGATGTAAAAGATTACGTTTATCATGTATTCTTGACCACTTATTTTGCCCATTAATCCATTTATCCCAAGACTAACTGAGATCTTATTCCTGTTTTTGGATACCTAGCTGCCATTTTCTCCTTAGTGCCAATTCTGACACTGACTCTGACTCTGTTACTGCTTTCAGAGTACATGGATCTGAAAATTCAAGTGATGGGGGATTAAATAATTCATTAGCTATTGAAAGGAACATATTTCCCCATTGTGACCACCACAGGAGGTAATATGCTGAGCCTTATACCTTGCTCCTGGAGCTCTGCTTTCAGTTGGTAGATCAGCAATGCATAACCTATCATGTAGGCAATCCATTCCCAAAATTGTTCTAGTGGAGGAGCTGATTAACAAGTGTTGTAGACCAACCCATGGTGGACCTCACCATCACCATCTAGACCATAGCTTGGCTGTTACTTCTTTCCACTGATTTCAGTGGAACAGCACCATATGCAAGAATTTTAAAAAACTATCCCAGAAGGGGCTTATTTGAATAGTAATTGTGAAACAAACTGAGATCAAAAAAAGGAGAACAAAATGGAAAAGGAATGAATGAATGGAAAGGGAAAGCATAGGTGTGGGAAAGATTCAGTCTACAAAACTGAAAAGAATAAAATAATGCATTTCATAAGTATATTAAAGGGCATGAGGCCAACAGTTACAACAGAGAAGTGTTAATTGTACAGAGTTATTAATTGGAGAATGGATTATAGTTAGACAGTGAAAAGAGAGATTACAAAGAATTTGCATGACAGAATTAGAAATCATACAAGAGATTCCGGTGAAAGCATCATCTGTCATTTCAGCCAGAGGAGTGTCAGGACCTAGCACTAAAACTGGTTTCAGCTGCCCTTAAAAGGCTTTTCATATCTCCACCATACAAGAGGGCAAAGTTTAAAAAATGCTGACAGTTGTGAGAGCATGAAGTAAAGAGGGAAACACTGTAGTAGTTTTATGGCAGCTGCCACTTTTACCACTATGAAGTGGTTTCGAAACTTGTCAGAATCGCAGATACCTGTTTTCCTCAAGTTGTAGTGATACTTGGAAACTTACTGCAAAGGGTGGTTTAAAGATAGAAATGCTATACACCACAAACTCTCAGGGACATACACTAGCAAGAACCGAATCCCTTCCTAATGAGAGGGTACACTTGTAGATGAGATTGGAAGATAGCAGGCAGTGTTGCATTTAGTTTCTTATTAAAAACAATTGTAGCTTTCTAATAGAGATATTTTGGAGATCTGGTTTATGAGTGACTAGATGGGTCTTACACAAGGATGAACTGAAGAGTGATCTATAAAGTGCCAATATGCTATAGAGCAAAGTTTTGAATGACGATCTTGTTAGTATAGATAGAGAACTAATGAAACAGGTTGCTTGACTCTAGTTTTTCTTCAGTGTTGCCAGTGCTTCAGGGGTTGTCTATATAAGTCCTGTATTCACCAAAATATAACCTAGAAATCCAGTTAGAGAGAAGCCACCTAAAAATCGATGCCTTTCATGGAAATCATCATCCATCACGTATTTCATAATCCTGGAGAAGTCAAATACAGCAAAGAGAAAAACAACTGCAAAGAAGTGTGGGTTTCTATTGTAATTCACTAAGAACTGAAATGTGAAATTGCAGGAGAATATAGTGTAGGCAGAGGAGGTAATTTTTACAATGTACTTAAAAGAAGATAGAGGTATATGGTATGGTACAGCTGTCCATAAACACATTATTAGAAAGGTAAGTGCCCTCCACGCTTTTTACAAGCACTAAGAATTTCACCATTAACCAACACACAAAGAGATAAGTAACTTCAGACAGTCGTAACCCTGAGGCCCTTGTCTATGTGCTTATATATTGGTGCCACTTTGCAGTCAGTAGTATCTTGCTTGTTAGAATTGCAACACAAATAGTAAAATCATTAATGGTTAAAATGCTCCATAATTTCCACATGAATAACATCTAATAATTGGGGTGCTTCTGAAGGCAGGCTGGCAGGGAGGTTGTGGGTGCTGGGGTAGGTTCCACAGATGGCAAGAATTTGGGACTGGGTACTTGAGTACCCAGGAAGTAGAGAATTAAACAGCTGGAATGGTGAAGGTATTTGAGATCATGCAGTTGCCAGTAGGAAGGAGGTAACTGGAAAATTCTGCATCTGGGTGAGATGATGGGAGTCACTGCTAACTGGAAAGCTGGGGGAGATTTCAAGATGAGGACTGTGACCTTGGGAGCCCCCTCAATGCCTACTGGCAAAGGGTTCACTATCATGTAACAGCAACTGCTATCAGGCCTGACAAACTCACTACACCTAACAACATAGCTATCACGGCATTTATCTATAAAGAATGTTGTCAAATGAAAACTTATAACACACTGGTCCTTTATATCATGGCAGGATGTACATATGGATGGTGTGCAAAGAGTTATGTATGTGTGCTGGAACTATGTCCCTAAAATATGGTTTGGAGGCAGACTTGATAAACAGATTTGTCCCAGACAAAAGATATTGGTTTGCCTAGGTCTTGAATGTGAATTAAGCAGGATAAGCCAAATACAATGGGAAATATATTTGCAGCTGAGGTAAACACCAGTTACCAGGAAGACAAGGAAACTGCATGGCATCAGCACAGCAAAGGACACCCCAAGCTTGGGGGCCACACTGACTCTTGAAACAGACATAATGAACTTCAAGGACTATAAGGAGAAAAGCAAAAGGGAATTTTGTTATCTATCACTGCGAGACACTGAAAAGTGGCTGTAGGTGAGAAGGACTGCTTTAGACAAAGCTTAAAGCCGGCTAAGGCTCTGTGTAGTATCTTAGAAGTGTGTTAGATTTTTGTTTTATTTGTGACCATTTCTGTTTCTATTTTCCTTGCTTAGTATCACTTAAATCTCTGTTCTTTATTAATAAACATATTCTGGTTTTACTATAAGTTCATCCTGGTGCAGCGTGTTAAAGTAAAGTGTGAATCCTTAGCTAAGCCAACAGGTTGGGGGTATATATTAGCTCCTTGGAGACAACAGACTTGATAATTTCTGTGAGTGTCCAGTGACAGAAGCTGGATACTGCAGTGGAACGCTCTTCCAGGGGGTTCAGGAACTAGGGTGTATCAAGGCAAAGCAGGCTGGCAGAGTCCTAGGGAGCTTGTTTGGCTGGCTAGGAAACTGGGGTGAGAGGGAGCTGTCACCAGTGTTCCCTCTAATTTTTTACATCCATGTGTGGAATGAATTTTGTTACGTGCCCCCATATGGAGGTGCTGTGTGGTGGGGGTAGGGGCCGAGGAGTTTGGAGTGTGGGAGGGGACTCAGGGCTGGAGCAGAGGGTTGGGAGTGTGGGGGGTGAGGGCTCTGGATGGGGGTGCAGGCTCTGGGGTAGGGATGGGGATGAGGAGTTCAGGGTATAGGAGGAGGCTCAGGGCTAGGGCAGAGAGTTGGGATGCGGGGGGGTGAGGGCTCTGGCTGGGGATGCAGGCTTTGAGGTGGGGACAAGGATGAGAGGTTTGGGGTGCACACTGCCCCGGGGCTGCAGTGGGGAGAGAGGACTCCCCCCAGCCCTCCCTCACCGCAGCAGCCCAGGGCCACGGGAGAATGCCTCACCCCGCTGGGGCAGCTCCAGGGCTGGGGTTGGGGGAGAGGCGTCTCTCCCCAGCCACAGCAGCTCCGGGGTTGGGGCCAGGGGAGAGGCACCTCTCCCTGCCTGCATAGCCCTTTATAGCCTGCTGTGCAGCCATGTGGCCACGCAGCTTAGAGGGAACTTAGGCTGTTACTCAGTTCAACACCAACAAATCTCTCTTTTTTTTTTGCTAAGGTAGAGGGATAACAAGGTCACCCATAGTTCTGGATGCTTCAAGAAAGCATCGGAAGGAGTCATCAGGGGAAGATGTCATATGGTTCTAAACAGCTTGGAGGGGACAACATGACTATGCCCTTGTTATGGAACCATAAGAATAAATATTAATATTAAAATGTATATCACTTCCAAAGTGGGCTAAGGCACAGACTTTTAAATGTATTGAGGCATTGCTGTATCATGCACTTCAGAGTTTAAACATCTTTGAAACTTTGGGCCTAAGTGCCTTAGAGATGCATGAGAACCAGTTCCTGCCCCAGAGAGACTGCAACCTGAATGAGGAAATCCTTACTCAGGTAAAATTCCAAGTTGGAAAGGTTTGGCAACTGGCCATGTACACATGCTGGTTAGATGTAGTAAATACAGAATTTAAGGGTGCCAGATTGGAGTATTTGAGTAGGTGTAGTTGGGAGGGTTGAGCTTTCTGAAGGGGTAGCCAGGTGAGGCTTTGGGGGGTTCCACAGGAGTTTGGCTGTTGGGAGGGGGATCTGAGACTTTTGGGGGTTATAGGAAAGTAGAGCACCTGGATAGGGGGTAGACGGCTGTCTAGACAGATATGCTTGTCTTGGGTAGCTCAGCGCAGGTTTTTACAGATTGAGGGTATGCATCCTGTGTATAAAACTAAAGAGCTGGAGAAACTGGTTTATAAGAAAGATTTATCAAAGTAAATCTGTGCAACATTACATGGCAAAACAGTAACTAAGCGGGGATGTTATAAATGTCAACAAGCATTTGAAGGGTGTAAACACTAAGGGTCAGATTCTGCATAGCTCTGCACATTTGCTTAAGGAGCCTTCCTGGACCCTTTGTAAACTGTCTTCTGTCCATAATAGCCAGAAGACAGAGAGAGAGAGAGAAATAATCCAACAGTGCAACCAGAGCAGTCTCCATGCCATGGCCTAGTTTGAAGCCAGATTGTGACGTGTCCAGTATATTAGCAGCAGTCAGGTAATATTAGAGTCTGGCTGTCACCATTTTTTCCAGTGATTTGCTGAGGAAAGGAAGGTTGGAGACTAAGTGGTTATTTGCAAGATCACTACCACCCAGAAATGGTTTCTTGAAAAATGGCTGAACTATAGCATTCTTTAAGGAGATAAGGCTAGCCGGGATTCTTTAAGGCTATGTTAATAATTTTGATCCATTCGGATCCTAGTTGTTCTTTGCTTTCACTGGCCTTGACATCAGTGGCCTTGATGTCTTTGAGAGCATCTGCTGTCTCCAGTATGGTGATTCACGAGAGCTGTGTGAAAAGATGGAGTGGTCAGTGTTCTCTGTTCTCAACTGGCATCATCTGTGCCCCAAGGGACTGTCCCTTAACTCTGAAGTAAGATACGAGTTCTTCACAGAACATGGTACTGAAGTTCCTGTCTTCTTACATTTCAACTAGCAGATTATGGTGGAGAATCAAGGTGACATATGAGACTGGTGAGGGGATGTTTTGGAGTTGTCTATGTTTAAAACCACCCAAGTGGTTGTATTGCTTTGCTTTTGTCCTATAGTTGGATGATCTTCATGGAACACTTAAGTTTTAATGTTTGTAACAACTTAGCGGTAGGGGGAAATTAGCATGGCCATCGATATATTGCATGAGGGTGATTCTTTTAGTAACAACGTATTGGGTTTGAAGACATTTGTGGGTGTGTTGTGTCACTCCAAATTGCTTAAATTGAAACAATGACTAAATCCTAATTTGGTGAAATCACTAATGGTATTTTCACAAAAAACAATTAACAACAGCTGGAGATACTGTAATTTGAAAAATAGCTACTTCAAATAAAAGGAGTACATTTCTCCATGGATTTTCATAATGATTTTTTTATTATGACTGGGATAGGACACAACATAAATACCTAATTACAAGATAAACTAAGATTCATTTGAGCTGTTCCAGTCTCTTATGTAAATTGTATCATTTTAAACAGAACTTATTGATACATATTTAATTGGCAAATGAGAACAGCTCTTATGTGCTACCTAACGCAGTAGCAACTGCTGAAAAGTAGCGGACATGTCATAGAGCCACTGATGAAAATCTCACAAGACCCAAAATTCTTACTCATTTGTTGAGAATTTCCATTGCACTCACACTGTATCATTTCAGCTCCCATAACAACACACTGCTTTTCAGGGGTCAACGCTATATCAATATTGATGGGAAACCATGTTGATAGGAAACATGGGGACTGGGAGCAGAACTCCTGGGTTCTATTCCTAACACTACCACTGACTCACTCTGTGACCTTGCTTCATTTTACCATCTACAAAATGGGAAATAGAATAATAATAAGTGCAAGGCACATTCCTTTGACCTTGTCTTCTCTAACATAAACATATAGCAACATGTATGTGCGACTATAATAAAATAATAATATAAATAATAAATAATAATAATAAAAATCCAAACCAAAACACTCCACTACATGCATTTCTCCTGGAAGAAAATGAGAGACCACACATTTGCTGTTGCTAAATGCACTACTGGAAATGTACCTACATAAATATTTACAAAGCACTTTGAGATCCTCAGAGGAAAGGTGATAGCTACACTATATATATATATGTAGCTAACAAGGGGCTGAGTGCATGGTCCATTTGGCCATAATTTGTGGTTGTAATTATATGTAGACTGTATAATTTAGATATTGGTCTTTATATACTGTGACATTCTCGAAGGCACAATCTGGACTGTTGAACAGCTGTGTCTCCTCAATTCTCCAACCTGGGGTGCCTTTTACACTGCTTTGCAGTGAGAAGAACCACTCCTGGCCTGCTCACACACAGCCCCTAGCATGTAAATTACTCCCAGCTGTAGTGTATATGAATGCTCTAGCCAGTCGCTCCTGAATTATATTACAGAGTGACGCCAGCAAATTCTCAGTCCCAGACTTGTCCCCAGAAATGTGCGCCTTGTACTGCCCAGCACCTTCCTGAACAATACAAGCTCACAGAAAGTCCATCATTTCATTAATGGAAATTATGCACAAATCCTGTTATCTCAAATGAAGTTTCCCAAACACTTCAATCCAAACACACACTGGTTTAGATAAAACAATATAACAAGTTTCTTAACTACAGAAAGGTAGATTTTAAGTGATTACAAGTAATGAGGCATAAATTGGTTACAAAGAAATAGAAGGTAAAATGCAAACTAATACCTAACTTAGCTTGTTAAGTGAATTTAAAGCAAAAAGGTTTCTCCCACCACATCCTTACAACAGTCTGGCTGGATCTTATAGCCAGGACCACTCCCCCACTTCAATGATGTTCCCTTTGTCTTTCAAACATTGCTGATGCTGTGACTAGAGATGAGGGAAAAGAGGTAATTTGGGGCCTCTGTTCTTCATTTTTATATCTTTGAGAATCATCTCCAGCTGGGGTTCAGATGAAAACCAGTCTGTTTATTCAGGACTGTTCCATTGCCAAGATGTAAATTTCTCGCTCACACCTTTCTTCCTGCCAAAGAATGGCCACTTATCCAGGTGATAGTCCATTTGATTTTGTTCACCCCTGGCTGAGGCATCAGTTTGCCTTTTGTCTCTGAGGAACTGGTTTAGGCTGCTTCCCCAGTTTTGGAATATGCCTTAGTAACATCAGACAGTGGAATCTTATAACTTTACATACAATGCTGCCACTCATATTTTACCAGGATAATAATGATCAGCAAATTATGAGTTTTCAAATGATACCTCACAAGGCATACTTTTTACAAAATTTATCATAGTTTTGTAAAAGTGGAGAGCATAAGGGTACAGTCTGTCACATATACATATTAGCTAGCTAGCCAGATACATAATTTAAAAACAGACCACTGGACAGGCATATTTACTCAAGAGACTGTAGCTGCTCTGACTCAAGATATATTTGGGTAATCTTTAACATGCTTCATAGATGCCATTACAGCTTATTGGGCCAATGCTTATAAAGAGACCTAGGCACTTGCCAGTTGTTGACCTAAGAAACTGTAATAGTTTATTCAAAACTATCTTGTTAACATGGCTACCATCCCATAGGTCTATTCTCTTCTCGACAAGCATATATAACTATGGTTAAAGTGAAAGGAAGTTGCACACAAGCATCAATGGGAAAACAGAGTTCTCGGTGTATTTGTGGGAGCTAATTTTCTGAAACAAGGAGAAGATTTTATTTTGCTGTCATTCTCTTTTGCCACTCACAATTTGAAAATGGTCAAATATAGCCTTAAAACTTTGCCTTCCTGTTCAGCTTGTAAATTAAGTCTTAGTGCAATATATATTTTCTTCTGAGGGTTAGAAGCCAGTGAAAATGATGGTTTGTATTAGAATGGGAAAGCTGGCACAAAGTGTATGTGGGGAAAAGTATTCATTCTTGCTGGAAGGAAACAAGAACCAGTTACACAAAAATAACATAAGCAGACAAAATTATAATAATGGCAAAATGCAAAAACACTGCTTATAGAACTATGGAGACTGCAGAATGTCATTACGGCACAAATTGAACCCGGAGAAAATAGGCTAATAATATTATGAAGCAAAGAGATCTCTTTATTTAATGTAATCAGCTTGAAATTTTTAATCAAATGAAGTAAATCACCTCCAAAACAAACAGTCTGCAAGTAATTTTTGTGTGCAAACAAACGATTAATGCACAGAGAAAGTGAGCAAAAACATCATCTATTAATAGTTTGTTTTGTAGTGAAAAAATTAGTCAGGACTCAATTTGTATAAAACTGGCAGACTATAAGAGCATGAACAGGGGAGTGATAGTAAGATTGTTCACATAAGCGTACAGTATTTGGAAAGTGTTTCCAGCACATGCCATGCCATTTCAATTCCTATTTCTCTCAAAAGCATAGTGAAGTTTCTACGTCACATGTCAGCCCACGATGTAAGGGAAAGTGCTCCAAAATAGTTTAAACGTGGTGACCTGCAAAAGAGATCTGTTTGACAGGTTTTTTGGCAAAGGATGTGCTTCCCATAACGATGAAAGGGTTGGGCAGGAGTTTTTGTATGTGACTGGCTGGCTGAGTACCTGTTGAAAAGATCATTTTAATGCTTCTGAGATGTAATTGTATTGTTAATGCTGTGTGAGGGCAATTAGAGTCTTGGATAGGACTATCCAGGGGAAAGCACAACTTCTTGGTCTTATTTATAACCCACCAGACAGAAAACAATCAACAGCTGATAGAAAATAAGAAACCTAGGCCTCAAACAGAGTTTGAAGGAAGGGAGGAAGGAATCTAGGGAGGAATAAGGTCTAGGAGGATTGTACTTTGAATTCTTTTAGGCCTGCGGACTCATTCCCAAAACTCCCTTAATTGTGTGCGATTAATTACATCTTTCTTGCTTAGTTCTTTTATATTTTTTCCTCTGGCTGCCTAAAACAATTACTCCTGCTTTTCTCTTGTATTCATACATTGTTAGTTAATATACCTGAAGTGGGGCTTCACCACGCAGGGCTAAGGAGAAATCTAGCCAGCTCTACTATCCAGGCTGAAATCCATCATTTCCATACTCACTCTCTCCCCTCCTAAATCCTTAAATTTCCCTCCACCCTGGGGACCATCTCCTGTTGACCCATGTGCTTCCCCCTCTCTAGCATCTCTGTGAAGATACTGCAGGTGGCTCCCCTACCTGACAGCAGTAGTGGTGGCAGGTGAGCTAGCCTGTGGAACCCATTGCTACAATATATCACTTAGGCCAAGAGCTTAGGAGGATTCAAAAAAGAGTAAGACATGTATACAGATGAGAAGAATCCACAATTATATCAGAGCACTTTGAGTTTTTTAAAAGAAGGAATGTAAACCCCGCATTCTTCAGGGCTAGAGCTGGTCAGAACATTTCTGATAAAACATTCATTGACATTGAAACTTTTTGGGAATGTATCGGATTCAGTGAAAATTTTGTCAGAAAGGATTATCTGGTTCAGAATGGGATTTCTGGTCAAAACCAGAGCAAGTGTGCATAAGCTCAAATTTGCCAGTGGTTAGGGCGTTCACCCAGACTGTGGGAAATGCAGATTCAAGTCCCTGTTTGGAAACAGGGAGTTGAATCAAGATCTCCCATATCCCCGGTTAGGACTCTAGTCATTGGGCTATGGACATTTGGAGGTGGGGTGTCTCGCTTTCTTGCATGTTTGTTCATGAAAAATTTCAAAAGATCTACTTCTTCAATGCAGCACATAAACACATTTCAAACCCTCGACATTTTTTGTCTGGTTTTCCAGCCAGCCATATTCATGGCATAAACCAACCACTAGCTGACAAGGATTAGAAAGACAAGCTGGGGGAGGCAAAATCTTTCATTGGACCAACTTCTGTTGGTGAGGGAGACAAGCTTTCGAGTTTACACAGAGCTCTTCTTCAGGTCTGGGAAAGGTATTTAGAAGGTATGGCCTCTAAACACCCACGGCTGGGCTGGCCCATGTCAGCTGACTCAGACTTGCAGGACTCAGGCTGTAAAATTGCAGTGTAGAAGTTTGGGCTTGGGCTGGAGCCCGAGCTTTGGGACCCCGCAAAGGGTAATGATCCCAGACCCAAACGTCTATACCACAATTTTAAAGCCCCCCAGTCCAAACCCCGTCAGCCTGAGTCAAGTGACACAGGCCAGCTGTGGGTGTTTATTTGCTGTGTAGACATACCCAGACAGCTAAATACAAGGTGTGACAGCTTGTTAAGCATAAGGAGTTAACACATATTGTAAGAGACCATTCAAGGTGAAGTGGGCAGTTAACACATCTGCAATTGTAGTAGAAAAGAGGATTAGTGGGTTATAGATTGTTGTAACAAGCCATAAATCCAGTGTCTTCATGAGTCCATGATTTTTAGTGTCTAACAAAATTATGAATTTAAGCTCCCAGGCTTGTCTTTTGAAGGTGAAAATATCATTGATGCATCATGAAACAAATGATATACCTGAGACACATTGATGATATTTCCATCCTCTGGACAGCTGACCTAAACTCCCTCATAGATTTCCACCACAATTTCAACAATCCCCCCTCCTCCCCCGATCCATCAAATTCTCTCTAGAACACTCCCACACCAGCATCAACTTCCTGGACATCATGATCAGCTTCAACAATGAAACTCTATAGATAACTATATCCAAGAAACCCACTGATCACCACATTTACCTTCACAGATCCAGTAACTACCCCAGCACACCAAGAAATCTTTTATCTAAAGCCAGGCAGTCAGATACCATATAATATACTCTGAGAAGAAAGTCCAGGACACACATTAAAACCACATTCACCAAACAAGGACACTACAGCAGAGAAGTGGATCACATCATGGAATGGGCCATCCAAATACCCCAAGAGACACTGCTTCAATATAAAAAAAAAAAAACCACAAAAAACCTCTGACCACACACCCCGGGTCATCACCTACCACCCCTCCCTGGAACCCATATGGGGTATCATTAAACAACCACAACCCACACTCAACAGGGACCACCGCCTGAAAGAAATCTTTCCCACCCATCCTTTTTCTGGCCTTCAGACAACTCCGCCCCCCAAACTCACCAAGCTTTTCATCAGAAGCAAGCTCCCCACAGACTAGCTCACACACCAACTCAATGGGGCACCAGACCCTGCCATAACTACCAATGCAAAACCTGCAAACATAGCTCCACTGCTATGATGATCAATACTCCCTGCAATACGCCTTTCAACACGCCTATCACAGCATATGGTGTACCTCATCCTGTGCGCTAAATGTCCCAATAACAACTATGTGAGTGAAACGAGACCATCTCTATGCTCTTGAATGAACTCACACAGAAAAATGAAAAGAGACAAAAAACACCATATCACCCATGAGTGAACACTTTTCACAAAACGATCACACCTTGAGAGACTGCTGGCCTGATCTGGTTTATGGAACTTCCTGTGTTCTTATGACTCTGGCTGTGGGGTGATTGGTTAAGGGAGGTGTTGAAGAGTGGTAGTTTTTTGGGTGTGGGCTGGGTAGTCAAGTGGGAAATGGATCACACTTCAGTTCTTGACATAGACCGGGCTCCCTGACTGCTGTGAAGCAAAAGTGCTGCCCAGACTGTTGATGGGGTAGGGGAGCATGTCTCCATTGGCTGATGGGCCAGGGAACAATTCATCAGGCTCCCTCCCAGAACCTGCTCTTAGACTCCAGGCTGGACAGAGTGCTGAGCTCCAGCATACCCACTCAGTGAGGTAACACTTTGGTCCTGTCCCCTGTTTTCATCCACAGCCAGAGTGGCTTGTTGTAGGCACTATATGGTCTCTTCTCCATGTGTGCCCAGGGGCGCTGGTGGGGGACACAAGAAGTGAGATCCCTTTCAGCAGCTGCCAGATCTGTGGGTGCACCCAGAGAGGGATGAACACTTTAACAAGCAGAGCTGGCCTTTGCATTTTTGGGTGGGTTGTGAAGCAACTTTTGCTGCCGCCCACTGCAAAAACATAACCAATCCCTGTGTTCAGCCTGACGATTCTGGGGAAGGGGAGTGAGCTAGTTCCTTGAAATAGACCCCTGTGGAACTGATTTGTTTTACATAGGAAGTATGTGTGTCAGGTGATCTTTGTGGTCCTTAGGCTTCGGCCGTGTGCTGAAAAGAACAAACAGCCATTGTTACAATCTTAATAAGTGACTGACATCGCAACATACTTCCGAGGGTCTCCCTGAGGGGAAAAGGGGTCAGAAAATTACTTTTCTATTTAAAATAAAAGCTGAGATTCCCCTTTACAGGGCATAGAGGCTGGCATTAACAAGGGGGTCATGTGAGCCTCCACAAGCAGCCTCCGGCATCTTCTTGGTGAGTAGGGATCCTATATCACACAGATTGAAATGGCAGAAATCAGAATCCATGGCATCCCCAGTGCCATAAAGATGCCTGCCTCTAATCCATGGCATTTCAGCCCAATTTTTCATTCCATTCCATTCCATTCTGTCCCCTTTTCTTTTAACACCCAATGCTATCTAACATGTACAAGGCTGGTCCCTCATGTAATTGGCTTAGGAACTGGGACAGTTAACAGTTTCAGCTTGGTGGCAGGTGAAAGAAGCATAGTGTTAAGTATTAAATTGGCAAATGCATCATTAGACATAACACCCGCCTCCATCCTGCCAAACTCACTGGTAATTTCTGAGTGTTTATGAGGAAGAGTTTGTAACACAAAGGTTACTTTGGCTGAACTAAATAAGCTATGTGTTTCTCCAGAGTGATAAGGACAGCATTTCATGGGGTCAGAGTAAAAATTCATGCCACTGTAAAATGTGCTCCCTGATGTCACCTAGCAATACATTTTTGCTTGTTAATAATTATGTGTGGAAATTTCCTGACTTTATACATTGCACTAACAGAATTATATCAAGGGACTGCTGGTACATTGTTTTCTTTTATCTTTCTGTACTCTATCACTGCAGGAAGTACCATTTAAGGTGATTTCAGATGCATTCAAAGGACTATTTCTTCTGTCTGCCTGATGTAATTTAGGAACATGAAAATCCAGCCACGGAAAAGCTTTCTAATGAAGGATATAGGGTTAGCTCTACAAAAGGACTTAGGTGCCTAACTGTCACATTGGGCACCTAAGGCCAACATTTAGGCACCACTGAACTTTTCAAAACCCCAACTCAGCTGCCACTTAACTCTGTGGGTGCCTAAAATGCCCACAGTTAAAGTTCCCTAGGTACCAAGGTTTCTGGCAGTGAACGTGCATACAGCTGTCTCAGTCTAGGCACCCAGCACCTGTGTCACACCTGACCCAAGGGGATCCTCAAACTAGGCATGCCTCCCTCCTGTCTCGTCTGTAGGTTTTTACCCTACACAAAATGGGAGGTGCTATTCTCTTCCCACTCCCATCCCCCATAACTTTTATCCCAGTGGTTAGCACACCCACCCAGGATGTTGGAGACTCAAGTTCAAGTCTTCCTGCACCAATGAATATTTAATTATTTATACACAGTGGAACAGCTTCACTTGGTGAGACTGAGTGCACCTCACCACAGAACAGCCCATAGCCCTGTGGTTAGGGTTCCTCTCTCTCCCACCAGGTGAGGGGAGATCTAGATTCAAATCCTCTCTCCACATCAGATGGGGGGAACTGAACCTGGGTTTCTAGCATCCCACATGAGTGCTCTAACCCCTGAGCTTAAAGTTATAGGGGGGTGGCAGCACCATCATCTCTTCTTCTTGCAAAAAATGGTTTAGAGCCTAGCTGCAGGCTGAGCGTCCCCAGTGGAGAAAAGTGTCTAACTCCCTGAGAGAGGTAGGGCTTAGGCCACACTCCTCCCCTCAACATTTCCTACTAGCCAGCTGAGGCAGCCCCCTTCTCAGTGCAGGATTTTGTGGGTCCTATTCTTAGGAGGCTCTCTCTCCCCTGCACTGCATAGGGAGCCTGGGTGCCTAACTTGGGGCAGTGGATACCACTGGGTGGCAGGGGGCATAAGAGGTAGGTACTGTAATGCCTGAGTCCCTTTGGGGTGAGCAGTACTCTACAAGACATGAGAGTATCCAGTTATTTAAGTCTAGGTTCTAGCATGCATGTTATAATTTTATTTTATATGTAATCATTTGTTATCAGTACTTATACTTGCTACTTCCTTAATCTCTGTACTTTGTTAAATAAACTTATAACTGATGTCACAATACACCGATCTAAGTGCTGTGTGTTATGCGGAGCAGTGATCTGAGGTGGAAATGGTAAGCTGGGCTGCACTGTTTCTTTGGAACCAGTAAATCTGTGAATACTGCGAGTGTCCAGTGGATCAGGGGCTGAACACACGCAGGAGATGTTCAGAAGGCTCAAGGGCTGGAGTGTGCCTATTGCTACCCTGCAGATAGACAGCACGGCCAGCGAAGCCTAGATGGGCATTCTTGTGTTGCCGCTGGCTGGTGAGTTTAGGGAGCTGACCTGCAGCAGGTACAGGCAAGGTTTCTTCATACTAAGGGTGGGTGATATCGAGGTGTATCACAACCCTGCGTCCTGCAGAGTGCATCACAGGGCGTATTTGTGATTTCAAGACAGCAGTGGGCAGCCAGGTACCACCAGACTGTACAAGTCACACAAACATTAATATGCACATGCACTGAAGGGAACACAGGTTGCTTTGTCTGATGAACACATATACCTGGCATTTCACACACATGACCAGGCCTACGCAGAGCTAGTAAAAAAGGGCCTACTAGTGATGTTCAGGAGAACACATTAGTGGCACCATTTCAGATTCATATCATGACAAGCTGAAATGCACTCTTAGCCCATGTCATGGATCAATCCTGGCTGCTTTTAAGATGGCTATCTAGCACACATCAATACCATAGAGTGTGCAGGGCAACGGAATTGGGAGTTGTTACTTTTCTATTGTCATTTATATTCTTACAAGAACTGATAAACTTAAGAGGTACAGTCATGGCTCTGGGGTTCCTGAGTTTCCTTGTGGTGTTATTCTTGCTGCTTAGTTATCATAAGCATTACAAGAAAATATGGTAACATTTTAGCACAGACAAATCATGCACCCCCAGTCCCCCTCCCCCCTCAGCTAGGTACATTCACCCATCGTGTGATATTTTCTTCTCTGATGCTTGAGGTCATTTATCATCCTCCTAGCCCTTTGTACAGGGCCTCAGTGATATCTTCTGACTGATGCTTTATTTCTCTATACATCCCCATTATTCTCTTTGCTTTCCTAGCTGCTGCCATACAATGAGATGATTATGATGATGCCATATCTAAATGGTCACCCCCAGATCATTTTTCTAGTCTCTCCCTCTCTTTCTATTCCCAATTCACTCCTCAAGTCCCAAATGTAAGGAAAATTTATTGGAATTTAAGGGGAAAAAGTCCCCCCCTTTCAAAACATGTACAAGTCACTTGTCACTTCCATTATTTCCAGGTCCCTTTTATCTAGTCCCCCACCTCTTTGGTATTAGGCGGCCCTGCCAGTTGCATACCATCTCCAAATCTGTACATCTTGTTCCATATTTCCTTCTGTAGACCACTGCTATGTATTATATATAGTGTGAACAAGAATAGGCTTAACATATTCCAACTTCAGAGGGGTAGCCGTGTTAGTCTGAATCTGTAAAAAGCAACAGAGGGTCCTGTGGCACCTTTAAGACTAACAGAAGTATTGGAGCATAAGCTTTCGTGGGTGAATGCCCACTTCATCAGACGCAAGATGAAGTGGGCATTCACCCACGAAAGCTTATGGGGTGAATGCGTCTGATGAAGTGGGCATTCACCCATGAAAGCTTATGCTCCAATACTTCTGTTAGTCTTAAAGGTGCCACAGGACCCTCTGTTGCATATTCCAACTTGTCACCCTCCTCCAGCTGCATCTATATCCCTAACGATTTACCCATCTCTGGCTTCTGTTACCAAGCCAATTTTTCTCCAGTTGAGTATTTCACTATCAATAATGGACTTGTTAACCTTATACATTACTGTTTTGGCAGGTACTATATTGAAAGCTCTCCAGAAGCCGAAGTGAATTATATCTACTGCTTCACCCTTATTCCTTCTTGCTGTCTTTTCCTGGAAGCAATTAATCAAGTTTCTTAAGTACGACTTTCCTTTTATATATCTGGGCTGAGAATCTCAAACTAATCTGAACCTGTCTAAGTGTTCTCCTTTTTGTCCCTGATCAGGTCTCTAGAGCCTGTCTCAGAAAGCAGGCCAGACAAATGTCTGTGGTTACCTAGTTCTTCTTTAGATCTGATTTTAAATCTGGGAGCCAAATTAGTTTTTCTCCTGTCTCTAAGTAATATGGGCTACACCTTCAACTGGTGTACATCAGCATAGCTCAAGTCAAAGGGTTACACCGACTTGTATCAGCTGAAGATCTGGCCCTATCTATTTCTCTATCTTAGATATCCATAATATCTAAGAACGAGGTCCTATTTCTGGTAAGAAGTTAAAAACCTATAGTAGGTCTTTTTCAGAGCTCTCAAAGTATCTCTTTCATAGCTTTGGTTTTTTAATCCTTGAATCTTCTCTGGTTTTAGTTATTCTAGGCTTTCTGGGGAATGCGTCACTGGTCATTTGTTTTGGTTTTCCTACACTGCAATAGGAGGTGCAGCTCCTGGAGGCATACTCATGCTAGCTTTAATCTAGCTAGCTCACTAAAACTAGCGAAGATGCGGCGGCATTGACTTCAGGGTGGGCTAGCAATGGAGGTATGTACCCAGGGGCCCCAGCAGGCTTGTACAGCCCACTGTCCGGCAGCATCTTCACTGCTATTTTTATCCGTGCCAGCTAGATTAAAGCTAGTGCGGGTATGCCAACCCATACTGCAAACACATCCCGAGTGCAGTGTAGACATACATTCATTTATTGTGAAATATACTGCATCCCTATACAGGATTCACAGAAGGACCTGTGTGTGTGTGTGTGTGTGTGTGTGTGTGTGTATGTGTGTGTGTGTGTGTGTGTGTGTGTGTGTATATTTGGTACCCATAAATTAACTTTGTATCTTTTAGGTGATGATGTGCGTATTTTGGGGGTGAAAGTAGCAGGAAGGGGAGATGTATTTTTATGCCATTATTAAAGAATGTTAACTACTTGCTCAAATAAAACAACAATATCAGGATGACACATTTTGCAAGAGAAGAGATGTTAGCCCTAGGGTCACAGCCAAATTTTGATTTGAATAATTCCATTCTGCCTTATAAATTCAACCAGCAGTTTGTGTTGCATAAGTCAACAATCACTTCCTGTCTTCTGGTTGTGTAGTTCTGCCCACAAGTGCTGGAACTAGGGGTGTGGCGCTCCCCATGGCTTGAAGTTTCCATCATATACAAGGTTTACAGTTTGGTTCAATGGCTCCAAGTACCCTCATTATACAAATTGTTTCAGCACCCCTGGTTTTGCCATGTGTTATTAAACATTTGCAGTGTTTAATCTCAGGGACTACAGCATGTCAGTGAGGAGTGAAATGATCTGTCTGTATACATCAGTTTAAGGTTGAAGGGTAAGAACCAGACTAAAGGCAGTCCACCAGTCCTCCGGGTAGGGGGTTCTGAATTTAACTAACAGCCTGTCCATGTTAAAAATGCTTTCTGTTATGGAAACAACCCAGAGACAAGCTGTCACAGACTTCCAAATACAGTCATCAGCTGTGGAGAACTACAATCTTCTGGATGTAAGACAAGATAGTACTGGCCAATCAGCAAAGCCAGCCAATGCTATGATGATGGAGAATCAAAACCATAAGGAAGTTCTCCATCTAAAATGGGGTATCTTCACAGCTAAGATTAAGATAAAAAAATTGGTGTTGCAATGTTAGATCACTTTGGACTATAGGTAGACTGCCACAAGTTATCAGAAAAATGAAAGTCTTTGGCCTAAGTATACTTGGACTGTGTGAGATGAGATGGACTGGATGATGCAAATTATCATAGGAAGGTGTGACTGGTTTATATTCTAAAAGAAAGGATGATAAACACCAGGAAATTGTAGGCTTATTATTGAGCATGGCAGCTACTAAAGTATTGAAGGAATGGAAACCCAGAAACTCAAGAATACTGACTGCTCACTTGGTGACAGTGCATGCAAAAGTCACAGTTGTTCAGTATTATGCGTCAACAAACAATAGCAATGAACAGGTCAAAGACAGTTTCTGCGAAAGACTGCAAAGTGCCCTTGGCAAGCTCAATAAATATTACATTGTTATCCTTATGAGAGATCTAAGTGTACAGGTTGCGGATGGTAATACTGGATATGAACACATTTAGGCAGACATGGCATCCCAGGACACTTTGTTAAACCCTGCAGCTAATACAGTCTTTGCATTGGCGCAACACTATTTCCACACAAGGAAAGACAAACTGACATGGCAATCAGATGGTTTTATCCAGAAACAGTTTGACCATTAGTAGACACTGAAGAAAATCACTGTTGGATGCCAGCACGTGCACAAGTGTTGATGTCGGAAGTGATGGCATCAGCATGTTGTTAGTGGGACAATCAAAATAAAACTAAAGAAGGCGCCCTCTGCTATGCGTGGTTGTATGTATGATACTAGAAAGTTAGCAGATCCAGCAGTGAAAGTGCATTTCAAGCTGCAACTTAGTAACAGATTTGAAGAGGCAGAGTTTAAGGCCAGAACAGACAACTAGATGATCTAATCTGACCTCTTGTATATCATAAGCCACCAACACCACCCAGCACCTGTGGAGTTAAAGACACTGATGGCTGACATAGAAGAACAATGGTTGTTTTTTCAAAGAAATAAGTGTGGATGCAGCCAGGACTACAGTGGGGGTGAGAAAATCTAAGAAAGAAGAATGTCTCCAACCAAATACACAGAGGCTTGCTGAAGAGAGAAAAGAATTAAAAAGATAATTCAACAAGAACAAGACAACCGTAAAAGAGGAAGAGTTGTGCCGCATGGGTCAGCAGACTGTGGACTCAATAATCAGACAGAAATGGCTACAGTAGTGTGGTCATGGCACCAGAGTATCCCACAGCAGAAGCACAAGGTATGCTTCTGAGATTGGATTCCAATACACTTGTTAAAATCCTTGTATAGATAAGGCAAGTTGGCCAAGTGTTAAGCTGCTTGTGTGGACACTAGGGGAGAGCCTAGTGTTCACCTCAGCCAATAAACTGTTGTTAAAAGGGCAGCTTGTCATGTCTACACTAGGACTGTAAAACACAATCATTAACATGTGTTAGCTAACGTGCATTAAAATGCATCTTTCTTCCTAGTGTAGCTATGGCTTTGTTCTCTTCCCCACTCAAGAAGGAGTCATGCCCAGATAGCGTGGCAGAGCCCAGTGGGACATCTTAGTTCCACCAAGGGGGAAGTCCCGCTCCAGGAGCTCAGAGATCATGCACAATCATATTGTGAAGATCTACACAATTTGTAGTGTGCAGTGTCTCATTACGGTGACTCAGTTGGAGCTTGTTATGTGGCTGGAACTTGGGGGAGTACCTATACCTTTTCCCCCTCAAATTTGACTCTGCCAGAGCAAACCTTGGTTTTAAGATCTCATTCAAAAGTCCCGCCCTCCCCCAGTAAACTACAGTTTTATCTGTAGTGGAATTGAGTTGAGCGTGCTACAATTCAAACAAGCATTTCTAGGATATTTAGTCTGTGGATCATCCCATGAATGCTGGATTGTAGAGCTATCACTTTTTTAATTCTAATGGGAACTTTAACTCTCTTTTACTGATGATCTGTTTTGCTCTTTTATGGTTATTTTAGTTGGAATGTGTTTCTTCCTCCTGCTTTAGATAATAGGTCCCTCTATTAGGTTTCTCTGGGCTGATGGGATTTACTGTAAAATGTAATCTTGTCTAGAGTCCTTCTTGTCTGCCATTTTTCCCTACAGAGATTTTATTATTCAGTCTTCAGTCACATAACACACTTTACTTAGCTTATTTTCATTTATAGTTTTGTTTATTTGTTTTGGGAGGGTATTAATGCAGATTCCTCCAGCTTCTTTTTTTTTTAATTGGTTAAATCAATGTTTCTATTTGCTGAGTCTAAATTATTTTTACTACTTTTGCTTCCAGTTTTCAAGATAGTTTTGGAAGTTGTTCCCAAAATATTCATTTTAGAAGCTGTTATTTCAGCCTAAACCTTAATCTATTCTGTGTTCTGCACTGTTTATAACTCCTGGAAAGCAGAAAACATAAATCTGTTTTCTTCTACCTTGTCTTCTAAGTAAGATATGTTGGTTTACGATGATGGGTACTCATGGATGCTGGGCTGTGGGCAATTCAGCAAGATTCAAAGAAGGATTAAATCTTTTAATGGACAACAGGAACATCCAGAATTAATAGTTATTGCTAGCAAACATTTTGAGAGGGATATTAAACCTTATAACTTGAACCAATCTTTAACTCTTAGAGATCAGGATGAGACCTAGTGTAATGGGGAAGTTATCCCATATCTGCCTACTCCAAGGTACTTATACCTTCCTCTGAAGCATCTGGTGCTGGCTACTGGACAATGAGCTAGGGGCCTGATCCAGTCTTGCAATTCCTATGTTCCTAACTTTTGTTAGCACTGAACCATTTCTATAGGGAAGTAAACACAGTTCAAATAGGCATTAAACAAAAGTATAGATGGTCAAATGAGAGTATCTAGATGGAGTGTAAATGTTGCTGTTGTTTTTAGTGTACATTGACCTTAGTCCTGCAAGGCGCTCTGCTGAAGTAAATGAAACTGCAAACAGTTCCTCCTAAATGGATTGCAGGGTTGGGGCCATTATTATTTCTGTATGGTTCTGTATTTCAGTATAATCGTTAGATCATTGTGCAGGGATGTCTTCGGTGAACATATTGTGCAGTCGTAAAAAACCGTTGAGCTCCACATAGCAGATTTGGGAGAAAACTTTTGCATTATGAATGGGCAGATCAAAAGGCAAGGCATGTTTTAATTGGTCTGCTTTGGTCCCGATTACTGTGAAGCTTTGTTTAAACTGAGGGAAACATTTGGGGATGCAAAACAAAAATGACAGCTGGAAGTGAGACTTTGCTTTGATCTTCACAGAGCACATGATGATCAGCAGGAATGAAATCACATGGATTTGGGGCCAAGGGAGAACTTCACAAAGAAATAGGCCAGAGGAAATGGAGAACCAGGACAATGCATCACATTGACTCCAGGGACTAAGGAGTTTGATGTAAGCATAAGAAATATATATTTTTTTACATTTGAAAGTACATGTACAGTGCATAAGGGAAACTGGGTTTGGATTACCACTATATTGAATGAGGTTTGGTCATAGTACGGGCTAGATTCTGCTCCCACTAGGATTGCCACTGATTTCAACAGGAGCAGTGTAAAGCCAATTTTCAATTTTGTCATTTTGTTTTGACAAAGCTGTTGTTTGGCCTCCATGTTGTTACCCCCTTCTTGTTTGCCAGTTGGTGCCCTTTTCGGTCCAAGGCAGGAAACTACAGGGTTATGTAATTTTGATCTGCCTGGATACTGCTGGCAAGTCTGCCCAGCAACCAGAAAGAGTGGGAAAGAACATATGATCAGGGTGTAGTCTATATAAGGACTTGTCACACAGAAACTGGTTGCTGTCCATCCCAGTGCCTACAGTCCTAGCTGAGACCTCGCCTCAAGACTAGAAGATAGAAGACCTGCTTACCTTTGGTTCCTGATCCTTACTGTTATTGCTCCTGGTTCCTGCATCATTCCTGAGGGTTCCTGAGTTCGAGTGTTCCTGTGATCCAGTTCTGCTCCTGTCCTTGAGTGAGGTCCTCATTCTGTCAAGATCATCAGATACGGTGGTGATGTATTAGTTTCCTTGATTCCTTGCACCTACGTGTCCTGTGTTATTTGGGGGTCCCTGGCTTCATGCCAGATTAGACTTAACAACCAAGTGCTTTTGCTTTGTTATATGTTTACTGTTTTGTGGGGTCCTTGTTAATAAACCTTGTTCTGTTGTACTTTATACCTGCCTCTTTGGTATTAATCACTACCCGGTAAGAGATACAGGCGGGGGAGGAATCTGTAGTGTGGGGGTTTGTGGGTAAATCCTTAGTTCCCTGTTGTAATACCCTACTTAGGGGTTAACAGCAGGCCCTATTTTTGTAGAAGCCACCAGTTTTCATTTACAATTTTCCCCCTGCCTGTCTGGGATGTTAACATGCTAATGATACCTGACTCAGAGAAAGGAAAGATCAGAGATTCTGGTTCAAGTCTCTCTTTTGTCACAGATACATGGAGAGAGGTACTATGGTGATAATCATTGTAGATCTCATTACACGGGCTATTGGAAAAGATAAAAAAAATGTCATAAGAACAGTAGCTCTTTCCCCAGCCTCATGGCTTGGGTGATTAGCTTCTGTGGTGCTGGAGAACACCTGTGGCTTGCCCTCATCTTATTGAGTTTGCTAGTTACATGAGGAACTCTACCACATTTGCATTTTAATTTAAAATCTCAAAACAGTCTATTAAGGTAATGATCTATTAACTGATACACTATGCAGATACAAACCTACCCCTCCATTGCCTTGCACCATGTACAAGCATTTTCCCCAGTGCAAAGTAAGTGTAAAATGCTATCAAATCAGAATGGTGGTATTTTACCCCCCTTCTCACTTTGCACTGGTGTACATAGCTACACAAGGGGCAGAACAATGGTGAATCAGGTCCCCAGATATGAAAGTCATATAGATCTAGTTTTAAACTTGGGTGCCTCAGTACGATCTGCTTTTTGGTGCTCAGATGTGTATCTAAGTACCTCAAACTGGGATTTGGGCACCTCATCACTAAAGCTAAGACTGCCCCCAGCCACCCCTGCTCCGATGCCCTGGGGATCACTGCTCGGGTGCTCCCCGGGGCTGCCCCCAGGACCACTGCTCAGACGTTCCCGGGGCTGCCCCCAAGACTGCTGCTGCATTCCGCAACCTCCATGACAGAATCACAGCCTTACTCATCACAGAATTGAGCATGTAAGTGTGTGGGCCTGGATTAATTCATTGAGCCTCTTCCTATTCCTCTTGGGCTACTATGGGAAGTGTGTGGCCTTTTAATTGTATTTTATCTCTTGTGTGGGAAACAAAATATGCATTGCAAGCAGACACTAGTTCAGACTAGCCCAAGGAGCCAAGGATGCATCCCAAGCACCTTCACTATCCTACCCTGCACAGCCTTGCATTATTTTTTAAATAAATGGGGGCAGGATCTTCCAGTAAAAAAAATAGCTCACACATGTTTGTCACTGGACAGTTGTACTACTGAATACTAGTTAGAGTACTGAAAATCAGAGTTGCATCAATTGCATGGCTGATGGCAATAAGACAAAGTAATTAGCAACCTTTCAGCTCAGTCACTATCTCAGAGGCTATCAGCACTGAATTCTTGTATACTGCATGGGCATCTTCTGACCGTGCAGCAATGATGGCAACTTGGTCATTTAAGTCCTCGGGGATGCCTGATAAACACTGCAAATGAAATCCTGACCCACTTGAAATCAATGGCAAAACTCCCACTGCCTTCAATGGAACCAGAATTTCACCCTCTAATAATACAGTATTTGGGGAATGTTGGCCACTGTCCATATATAAATCAACCAGTCTGGACAAACTGCATCTAAAAACTTTAAGGAAATAAACAAATTAACTTACTAATGGGGCCCCCAATCCTGATGGGGATCTTTGGCAACTTCTGTAATAGTTATTAGTAATTTATTATTCTTATTACTGAAATGTCATGTACAACTGGAAAGGTAGCGGAAGATTAGAGAAAAGCAAATGTGGTACTGAACCAGCTTTCATAAAAGGAAAAAAGAGTGATCGTGCTAATTACAATTTTTTTTAAATTTAACCTCTATCTCTGGTAAAACAATGCAAAAAAATCTTGAGGGGAAAAATTCACTACATTTCTAGAGAATAATGGAACCATGAGCAATAAGTCACATGGTTTTGTGAAGAATAGATCTGGACTGACTAACTTGATTGCTTTTTTTAAATACAATTACAAATTAATGGATGAATGGAAGGAGTAGATGGAATACATTTGGGTTTTAACAAGATATTTCTTAACTTATAATGGATCTGATTCTCCACTTACTCCAAGCAAATGGAGTTACACTGATATAAAACTGACGTATGTGAGAGAACAGTCAGATTTATCACACAAAAGCATACTTAAAATTAATTCAAAACATCTTGGGCACAAATACTCATGTCGATTGAAATCTGGGCTCACGGACCAAAAACAAATGATAATTACAAGTCTCAAAGTATCAATTTAAGGGCAGAGCAGTGTTAGGTCTCATCTTATTTAATATGTTTCGTAATAAACTACAAAGGGGAGTAAACAGCATGTTAATTAAATTCACAGATGATACTAAATGGGAAGGAGATGAGAATAGCTGTGAGGACAGAGAAAATAGGACAACGGGACCTAGAGAAATTAGAAACTTGGGTCAAAAATAAAATAAGAATCACCTTGGAAAAGTGCAAGCTAGGACATCAGGGTAAATTAATCCAAAAGTCAGATGAGGAGCCTGGAAAGCAGTAATGCTGAAAGAGACTTAGGAGGATAAGTAAGCAAATTTATTTGTTCATGTCTGAATATCAGTGACATCATAGAAGAATTTGCAAAAGTCTTCATGATGCATTGCTAAATTAGAGCACTCAGCAGCTGACCTTCCAATGATCTGCTGATCATCCATCTATCTCCTCACTTGTCATCCCCTACTTTAATGACTCACCACCATTTCTTCCATAATAACTGTCACAAGGGCATTTCTATCTCAACACCTAATGCGACCAAAGTGCATACATTTGCATCCGTTGATTTCCAACATCAGGGTCTCCTTCCCTCCAGTAATATTTCTAATATAAGCATTCATCTTTTTTTTCCATCCAGGAGATACGCAAGAGTCTTCACCAGCACCACATTTCAAAAGCTTCAGTTTTCTTCTTGTCAGGAGCATTATCTCACAATTCACATCCATAAATTGCTATGGAAAAGATTAGACTTTTCACCAGTCATACCTTCATACATTCTGAGATACCATGTTTTTCCCACACTTTCTCAAGGTAGGCCACAGCCGTCTTCCAATTTCTTTGGAACAGCCTCCTTGGTTGGATATATATGATCCCAGAACATTAATTTATTCTACTGCCTCTATAGCTTATCCATTTAATTGCGATGTCCACTTGTATTCTGTTTTTCTTAGTAATAACAACGTACATGCATTCTGTTTTCATCACATTCAGGAATAGGAGGATAGAGAATACCAAATTAGTCATAAGCTTGTAATGCAATACGGTAGCAGAAAAGGTCAGTGCAATCCGTGGCTGTATGTACTGAGGTGTCGCATCACAGAGCGGGGAAATAACTGCTCCTTTCTTCATGTCTCAAGTGTGACTTCACCAGGGATATTGCTTTCATTCTTGGGCACCTCCTTTCTAGAAAGAGATTCACAAGTCACAAGGGAGTTCAGAGAACAGCAACAAAACTTATCAGTGAGCTGGAGGCTTTGGTGCACAAGGAATGATTTAATAAAAGAGTTAAATATGCATAGCATGGCTAAGAAAGGACTAAGGAAGAACATGATACAAAAGTTCACAGGGTACAAACACCAAGCAAGGAGAAGAATTATTTAGGATGGGGAAAGGGAAGTAGAGCTAGGAGTGAATGAATAGGAAAAAGGGAAAAAATACGTTAAATATCAGGAAAAGCTTTCTGACAGGAAGCATGAGGACTTTTAGGCTGTAGAATAGTCTCTCAAGAAAAGTTATATAACACCCATTTCTTGGGATATTTAAAAAGAGACTGGACTAAATACTTGTAAACATTCAATAGGGGATGATCCTGCTTTTACAGAGGACTGAACTATGGCCAAGATTTTCAAAACTGACTGGGCATTTTGGGTGCCTGACTTGAGATGCCTTGAAGGGGCCTGATTTTCTGAAAGTGCTGAACATCTAGCCTCTGAAAACCAGTCCCCTCTAGAGTATCTCAAGTTATACACTAAAAACTATTGGTGCTTTCAAAACTCTTGAAAATCTTGGCTTCATCTCTAACTCCTATGATTCCTTGATTCATGCTATAGATGCGCAATACATTTTTTTTTACCATACTGTGCATAGGCCGTATCAGTGGAGCAGATCCAGGACTGACCAGACATGTTGAGCACACTACTCAGGCTCTCTGAGAAGACAAGTATATCACTGAGATAGGCTATGATGTATTGGGCTAGGATGTCTCAGAATATCTCATTCACAAAGTGCTAGAATGTTACTGGGGCATTTGTAATACTGAATGGCATCACCAAATATTCACAGAGGCCATATCATGTTTGAAAGGCCATTTTTCACAGCCTGGATCCGCACCAGGTTTTAGGCTCCTCACAGCTCAAGCTTAGTAAACACCTGGGGTCACTGTAGGCTGTCCAACAATGGGAGAGGATACCAGTTTCTGATGGTTGCCTGCTTGAGGGCCTGGTGATCCACACATAATTGCAAGGTCTCATCTTTCTTTTTAGTGAAAAGAACTGGGGGCTTGGCAGGGGAGGTGAAGGGATGGATAAATCCTTTGGCCAGATGCTCCTGGAGATAGGATTGCAGAGCAGACAGCTCTGGCTCCGACATAGCATAGATGAGACCAAAAGGTATCTTGGCCCGAGGCTACAGCTTAATCAGACAATTATAGTCACAGTGTGGTGGTAGTGCATCCACATTCTTCTTCTCAAAGACATCCATGTAGTCATGGACCTTGGCAGGAAGAGCAGGAGTCAGTTCTGACAGGAATCATAGCAGGGCCACAGCCTAGGCCCGAGGGCTCCTTGGCAGTGTCCTGGAATCAGGCTGTAAGGATGTGTTTTGAAGCCAGGACTCATCTGGTGGTGCATACAGGTAAACTTGCAGAAACTGACTTTCCACTCACACTAAAGGATGGTCACAAGTGGCCAGCCACAAGATGCCAATGTGATGTTCTATCCCTTTAAATTTTTGAGCCCTTCCCCCTCCCAGTGGAAAGCCTTGCTTTCATGTTAGTTTCAGTTTTGCAGCCACACCAATAAACGTGACCACAGCTGTGTTTCTGTCAGCTTCCTCTGTGTCTATCACCTTCTCTGCTGGGTCCAACTATAATATTTGACAACGCAGGATTACTATCCCATGAGAGTCAAGTGGTCCCTTTGCCTGAACAAGAAGAAGGAAAAATAAGCAAATATTACTATAAAACAAAGGGGGAAAGTTCATTTAGCGGTACAAGGTGACAAACTGCTGCTTTTTGCTGCTGGGACAGAACAGTGTGAACCAGCCAGCTCGAGAGAGGGAATTGGCAATTGACAACAGAACAAAGGAATAGGCTGCCCCCGGAGTTGTTCAAACAAAGAAGCAGTGAGGGAGAAGCAGCCATCTTTGTTGACCATGTGCAAGCAGGCAGGCAAACAGCTTAGCCTGAACTGAGAATCTATAGCCTGCAGACAGAGCCCAAATACAGCCACTGGAAGAATTCTGCAGTTTGCAATGTAAGCACACTGCCAGAAGAGGGCAGATCAAGCACAGATAGTACAATAACTAACAAAGAAGTCCCTTCTGGCAGAGAAGACGTCCAGGAGATATGAAGTCCAACAGGAGAAATTGTGGACAATATTGGTGAAATCAATGGCAACTGTGAATCTTGAGTGGTGTACCTTGAACATTTTGAGCAATTTGTTATCTGCAACAACATTCCAGAGGGACAAAGAGTTTCAGCTTTGCTGATAGCAATAGGTCCGAAGGCATACGGACTGCTGCGTGACCTACTGTCTCCAACTGTGCCCAGAACTGCCACATACGTTGCAATTACTGCAGTAATGCAGAAACGTTTTTCTCCTATCCCATGATAGCCTAACAATATCAGTCGCATCAGTGACATCAGAGAAATGGAGAGTCGGTAGCACAGTTCATTGCTGCTCTAGGGAAATTGTCAGAGCACTGTCAGTTTGGAAAAACATTGCCCTGCATGACCAATTAGTTTCTGTTCCAGTAAGCCATGTATTAGATCCTGAAGGGACTGAATGGAGTTCAATGTTATTTGGATGACATTCTTGTACAGAAAAGGATCAAGAGGATCATCTTCAAAATTTGGATGCTGTCCTGAATGTTTGGAAAACCTTGGACTGAGAGTACTTCGAGATAAATGTGAGTTTTTCAAACCTTCAGTTGAATACCTTGGACATGTAATTGATGCCACAGGCTAAAGAAAATCGCCAGAGGAAGAGAAGGTGATTCTTGAAGCACCACCGCTGAAGAACATGTCACAGTTAGGTTTATTCTTAGGACTGCTTAACTACTATGGTAAACTTGTGCCTAAAGTGGTGACAGTATTTGGACCTTTACATGAACCATTACAAGCAAAGAAAAAATGGAAATGGACTAAAGACTGTGAGTGTACATTTAAAAAAGCAAAAAAATTGTTGACATCAGCTGAAGTTCTTACACATTTTGATGCTTTGCTACCATTGCAACCTATGGAGTTGTCACATTTGTCCTCATGACATGGAGAAACCAATTGCCTTCACTTCATAAACACTCACTACACCTGAGAAGAATTATGCTCAAATAGAGTGAGACGCTCTCAGCATTATCTTTGGAATTTGGAAGTTCCATATCTATCTTTATGATAGACATTTTACCTTGCTGACGGATCATCACCCACTACTTTCAATTTTTGGACCAAAACATGCAATTCCATCACTAGCTGCTGCTCGTATGCAATAACAGGCATTGCTACTTTTAGCTCATTCCTTTACTATTCAGAATAGGAACAGCAGGCAACATTGGTTGAGGAAACCCCTAAATTTTTGGCAGTCTCCTTTGAAAGGCTCTAGAAAGGGGACTGTCAGACTGGAGTCCAGATGCACAGTTGCACCTCATGCCTAGAGCGCAGTGTTTCTCATCCCACAGCTGGGCAGCCTGCTCTGACAGTGTCTGGTTCTTGGAGGTGTACTGCACCAGTTGGGCCCATAGTGCGGGATTTTCATGGAGTAGCTAGATGGTCTGCACTCAGAGACCTTGTTCTCAGACAAAAGCTGTACCACTTGTGTCCAAAACATGGGAAGGTCCTCCTAGGGGAGCTGTCAACATGTTCAGGCGTGTCTAGTGCCCTTTGGGACATGTTGGGTAGGGGGTGACCCACTGCTTCCAGGTCCACAGGGCCAGCCTTCTCCACGGGGTAAAGTGGTCCAGGCAAACTGTCGGGATCCTGGGCAGAGGTAGGCAGGACTAGTGGTAGGAGCTTGGGAGCGAGGAACTGAAGCCAGGAGGCAGAGCCAGTTTCAGGGTCAAAAATCAAGCTGGGGGTCAAAGCTGGAGACAAAGTCAGCAATCAGGCCAAGGGTCCATATCAGGCATAAGGGTCTGTGCTGGCATTCTGGGGGTCAATTGGGAATCAGAATCCAAGTCAGAGCAGAGATCAATACTGGGAGTTCAGAAGCAGCGTAGTCATGGCAGCTAACTAGAGATGCACATTGTCATCTGCTAGCCCCATGGGTTTATATAGAATTAAGGAGCCAATCAGGGATCACTAAGACAACTGTCATTCACAGCACTGGAGGCGGAACTTCCTATGGCGTGCAACCTCTGAAGAAGGTGAGTCACAGAGAGTAGCCAAGTTATAGCTGCTACTGGGTGGTGGTATAGGGATGTGGGTTCCCTGGTAGCTCTCTGGGTGTTGGGTTCAAGTCAGACGCAGAGCATCTGAAGGAGTCCAAGAGAAACCGGTTAAAAAGAGATTGAAGAGGTTTTTTTAAAATAGCAGGAAGATGGGCCTGAGATAAACCTAAAACTGGAAGGATAAACCTAAAACTAAAAAACCTATTTGGAAGGATAGATGTGTCTTGTTCCTAAAATGCTTTACATTATTTTGAAAGAGCACTCATTTTTCCTCATAATATAAATGCAGAGACAGAAAGACATTTCTTATTTCTCATCTGTTTCAGTGAATCCAGCAAGCCTTCACCAGCCATTTTGTAACTGGAAACATTTCTGTGCTTTCCCACTTTCCCTTTCATAGATGAATTTTAATAAGTCTCTTTTTCCTTTGTTCAGTAATTCATCCTGATTGCTCCCAGTTTTATTGCAGTTTTGTCTTTGTTTTCATTTTCTTGTTCCCTCCATTCTTCTTCTCTGTAGATTCTTATTTTACTTGCAGAAAGTTATAACTACTGCACATATATTTAGAATACATGGGGGTGTATGTAGATACAGATATTAATAGATATATGAGCACTGCACCGTTCTTATCACTGTTCCAATATTATAACGTTTATATTCCCATATGTCATGCTACATTGTCCTACCATCACTAACTTCAAGTGGCGATTTTCACACAGTTCATTTAAACCTGAAATATAAATGTCCACTATTTCCATGTTATCGGATGACATTTGTAGGCTCACAAATGTGGTACAAAAGACTATGTGATCAAACAACCTCAAACTAATGTGATTGAAGTTTAGGTGAAAAGAGCAGAAGCAAGTAAAATATCATACAAAAGCTTTTTTATCATATTTGCACAATGGACAGAGGCTTTAGCAAAACAGCCTAGGGAAAAAAGCTAAAAGCATATACTGCTAAGCAGAGAGAATTCATGTTCATTTTCATTGTGCGGTATTTGTCTTGATCAGATCATCTTATTGCCAAGGAAAACCAACCTACTCATCCATACCGTGCGTTTTTATAAAGCTATAGCCTAGTAAATCACAAAATTTTAATGCTTTGTTCAGTGGAATTATTAGTGCCTGTAAAACAAGTCTATGTCTTGTTTTTTAAAAACTTCATTTTGCTTTTAAAAAATGATACACACTGAGGATAAAGAGGAACTGCCATTCCCTGTTACAAATATTTTAAAAATATAGCTGTACAAACGTACACAAACCAGAATTTAGCATAATTTAAACAAAAAGGGAATAAATCCCTCTTCCCACTTCATTATAGATCAAATTCCCTACGCCAGATTCTGTGTTCCACTCTGGTCCTTTTACTCTGCTTCAGTGGCATATTGGATCTGCTGCAAGTGCTACAGCAAGGCAAATTAGGGAAGGGAGTTTGGTCAGAACCAAATGCACTCTAGCTGTTCTTGACTGATAGAACAGCCCTTCAAGCCAAGCATAGATTAGAGCAGCCTTGAGACTGCTCTCACTCTACCTCAAGAACCAGATAGGTCCCCAGATGGCCCCAGAATATGGAGAGACAGAAAAGCCACTTTTGCCCCCAAATTCCATTCCTGTACTGAGCAGAGCTCAGGAAGCATGGATAATCTAATCTCTTTAAATGAGGGAATCAGATTTTGCCAAGTACGAGCTTGCATTTACCTCAAGAAGCAAATTCCCATTTACTACTCTGATTAAAATGAGGGTCCCTCTTTATTCCTAAGGAGCCAGTCGCTACATAAAGCAGGTTGCAATTTCCCCCAAATTGCAAGTCGCATGTATTTTCTCTCTTAAAATATAAAAACTGGTACATAAAATGGACCAATTTTTCTCCTTAAAAGCCAGATCATTGTATTAGATTTGCACCACAAAGCTGCCTTATGGCATAACGCACAACAACATTTAATTTTTCATCCAACCAGCAATTTTGTTCACGTAAAGAAAAGGAAGTGCACTATGACTTCCTCCACATGTGTTGGCAGAACCACACCAGCTTGTGTGCCAACGATTCATGTGGTGTATGTAGGTATCAACAGCAGAGCCTAGTGGCTAGAGTATTGGATAGGATTCAAGGTTCAATTCCAGGCTCTATCACTGGCCTGCTAGGTGATCGTGGGCAAGCCACTTCCTTCCTGTTGCCTCAGTTTCCCCATTTCTAAAATGGAGATAATAATACTGACCTCCTCTCTAAAACACTTTGAACTCTAAAGATGAAAAGTGTTATACAAGAGCAAGATATTGTTATTATTATGCTTTTAATATCTCCATACTTCACCATTAAATTTCTAAGATTTCAGGCCAGGTGAAGAGATGGCAGCCATTTTGTTCTTAGAGTTATTGCAGCTTGTCACACAGATGACAAATCTCTCATGAAGACTTGGGTGGGGGAAGGAGTTTGGTTGCTGTTTTTCTTAATCTAAAAAATAAATGTTATTTTAGATTGAGAGCATGTCTTGTTCTTAATGTACAGAAAATACAACTGCTCAGACACAAAGTCAGCCTGCTAAACCCAAACTGTAGTACACTTTATGATGGCACCCAGATGAAATAGTTATTCCTGAGTAACATGCAATGCAGTTTACAGTTCAGCACATGACCTCCTCATAAATACACATAGCTGACATCAGTGTTCCAAGAACCATTCTAATAGATGAATGAGACAGGAAGAATCACTGATGACATTGGTTGCACTGCATGTGTCTAGCTATAATACTGTGACTGTGCAAAGCCATTATTAGCACATAATCCCAACATGATTCATGAAACAATGAGCCTTCAGTTGTAACCAGAATCTTATTAATAACACATCCTTAGAAGACTGGTAGCAGCTCCCCAAGTAAACAGCAGCTGGACATTGCTAGCAAGCACCATAGCAAGGAAGACAACATAAAATTGATCTTTGGGGTAAATAAAGACGCTCCATTGACAACAATGTGAAAAACCAGCAAAAAATTAGAGATTTGGTTTCCAGGAAAAGCAGATCTCACATGCATAAAAAAACCTCTTCACTTTTTCATGCAAAGAAAAACTGCTTGACTCCAAAATGGCCATGAAATTCTCTGCAAAAAAAGGCAATATTTTCCCCTGAGGCAAATCCTCTCGAAAATCTCAGCTTTACAAAGGAAAAGAGTGTTGCTTTGAGCAGCTCTTGTTCAGGTGTTTACACTGCCTGGAGGTGCCCCCTACAGTGTGCATCGGGGGTAGTCTACCAGGTGTTTATAGATTCATGCATCACCCTCAGAAAGAGAGGTGACTGAAGAAGATGACAAGATTCAGAAGCAGAAAGAGAGGCATTAATCATCAGAACAGGGGGAAGTGGAGAGCACGGTTTTCAGAAATGGTTTCTTTTCTATAAGCATTTCTTCAGTAAGAGCAGTAATAATTCCATTCTCCGTTCTTACCACTGAAGCTGTTTATTCTCCACTATGATGCGTTGGATATGCCAAGAATACTATAGCAAGGCAAATTTATTTAAACCACCCTGGTTTTCATTTTCTAAGTGTTGCTCCTCCCCCAAGGTACTGATTAAGCTTTCTCCCTTCTCTGTCTGGAACCTGCTAACACCAATATTTGGAGCGCCTTCTTCACTCTCCTCGCATGCGTTGGGACCAGGGCTCTTTTCTGGCACCTGGTGCCTCCACCCAATGCAACAACTCAGTGTGGCATATACACAGTGGTGCTGTCTCTTGACAAAATCTATACAACTACTGGCTGGCAAGAAGCGTGCAGTCCAGTATGCAGGGGACAATAAATGAAACAAACCCCAGCCAAGGAATACACACCAAAAATAATAGCAAATAATACAAAGGGGACTTTACTGGGAATAAGAAAATAGGATCTGGGGAAGGAAAGGATTATGGTTAACTAATACTGTAATAAACATTAATACATAAACCAATTCACCACCTCTCGACATTAACAACTCCTCCAAACCCCAGCCCCTTCCCTGGCACGCTCCTGAGGTAGATGGTATGCTGAGGTTGAATGTGTTGGGACGGAGCGTCACAGCACTGTGGCATTGGCCAGCTTAAACAAATGTCCTTTACTTTATCCTCCCCTCCCCCACCCGGGTGAGGGGTTCTCTCCTGACTCCAACCAGGGTTGTTGCCTTCAGGTCTGGAACCCACCTGTGTCTCAGCTGGCTCTTAGTAGCTGGAGCCAGGTTAGATCTTTCTGTGTCACTGCTGGATGCTGGTCTCTGCAGTGCTGGAACTTACTGAGCCATGCAACTAGAAGAACTCCCTTTGGGAGGAGTGGGAGTTTAGCAAGAATTCCATGAGCTCCAAACTGAAACTCAGCTGCCTGTCCTTTTTGTAAAGTTAGGCTGCCCTCTCGCTGAGGGCTGTGCAGAAACCACAGCAGGGGTTTCTAGTTTCCTCTGTCCCCACCCCTGACTCCAAGCATGCTGAGAAATGATGTCAGAGGGCTCAGGTAGCCATCTTAGTTGTAGTCCTTTTGGGGCCCCCTGGAGTCTCGGTCTGTGGCTCCAGGAGCAGGCAAACTCCAAGTGTGGGTTACATAAGTGCATTACAAACACTTACTATTAAGGACTTCATCCTGCTCCCACTGAAGTGAATGAAAGTTTTGTAATGGACTTCAGTGGGAGCAGGATTAAGCCCCTAATCGTCATAACACCCCTCTGAGGTAGGTATTACTGTTCCCATTTAACAGAATGGGAAACTGAGGGAGACAGGGTAAGGGCCAGATCCTCAGCTTGTGTAAAATAGTGTAGTTCTATTGAAGCCAACAGCACAATAGCAATTTATACCAGCTGAGGATCTGGCACTAAGCCTCTTGCCAAGGGCAACAGATGTCAGAACTGGATTAGAACTCAAAGGTCCCTAATCAAGAACACAAGACTACATCCCTCTCTTCAGGACACGTGAAAACAAGCAATGCAAGTTACTCCTGAAGCAGAGTGTGCTGGAATCCAAAAATTACTATCTTCATGGCTGGAACAATTCTAGCACTTCCATTTCTCTATTATCACTGGGCTCATACTATTCAGTCTTGCTTTGACATCACTGGATGATTGATAGGTTTGAATGAGCAACTTGCAACTAGTTGGTAGGAGCTGTAGCATCTTCACAGACCTCCCTACTTGCAGCCTGCACATCAAATTCTTGAATGAGATTCTGAATTGCTTTCCAAAGTAATTTTCTAAGTTACAGTAGCTTTTTACATACGCAGCCAGATTTCACCTCCATAGCCCTCAAAATATTTTAAGAATAAAGCATATCATGTGGCCTAATCGCAAGTAGTCTGTGTTCTTGTTCCTAAAAATACATACATTCATGACCAAACATACAGTATTTGTTTAAATAATGTGTATTGGTATCAGCTGCATATGCTTGCTCACCATCAAATTTTAAATCAACCAGTTGCCTTTTGAATTATAAGGGAGAGATCTTTAAATTGATGACAGCCCAGCTGTAATATTGCAAACATTTCATGCATAAAACAAAACTGGTAAAGCTTTTGTTTCCACCAGCACAGGTTCTGTTTTTTCATTTGGCTTTGGGATTTTTGGCCATCAGTGAAAACCATGTGCGTACTCTACAATCACAATAAGCTAATGCCATTATATAAACAGATGGAAACCCTCACATTGAATGATGTACTCACCTCCAACTCAAAAATCACACAGAAACTGAAAGGATCCAGACAAAGGCAAGAATTGGAGGCATGGAAAGACTTCAGGACTTCCATATGAGGAGAAAGTAAAAATATTAGGACATCTGGTGAATACTTATGCTGAAAGCACCTGCAGCAGAATGACACCTGCAAAGACACACAGGTAACCATTTAGGCTTTATAACATAGGTCAAAACTAACACCTTAAACACCTGGAAACTAATAGGAAGCAAATGCAGGTCCTGAAGCACTGGTGTCATGTTCCTGGTGAGATATGCTACCTGCTAATTGGGCTGCTGCATTCTGTGCCATCTTTAGTTTACAGGTGTACCTCATGTAAGATGACATAGACATGAATTACACTAGAAATGTTTACAGTCAAAATAAATGGTTGTAAATTCTAGATGGGATAAAAGCCTTTCTGCACACTTCTCTTATATGATCATCCAACAGCAAGGAATGGTCCAGCAATACCCCCAGATTGTGAACTCTAGTAAAAGATGGCAGGCCCACACCCCTCAATTAAAGGCTCGGATATAATCCACGCCACATCTTTCTGCTGATTCTCCAAACCTAACAGTACCCCAGCTACCCCTCATCCATGTCCTAATATTTACCAAACACTGGGTAAAGCTTAGGTGAGACAGAGAAAGAGAGCTGTGTTGTCATCAGCATACTAAGAATACTGTAACCCAGGCCTCCTCACTAACCTTTCCAATGTACTGGTTGAACAGAGGAAACAAAATGGAACCTGAAAAACCCCACAAGAGAAATCATTCAGTGCAGAAGAGCAATTGCCCCAATCTACATTCTGGGTTCCCTCTGAAAGAAAAGAACAAAGCCACTGAAGGATGACCCCCATCTACTTCTGCTAGCATTCACAGGTGAATTAACAGCATATTATGATTAACGATATTGAAGGCAGCAAATTGAAGAAAGGGCACCTCACCTTCATCTGTTGCCAGAAAGAGACTAAAGTTACCAGTGTAGACTTTGTCCTCATCTCCCTGTGTGCAGGTTGACAAAGGTCAAGATGGTCTGAGACAGCCAGATATTCAGAGTTGCCTCAGCTCAGTCTTCACAATGAACTCATCCAAAAATGGAAGACTAGACACTGGACAACAACAGGACAGACTGTCAGCAGCAATGTTTGTCTGAGCCATAATCAGACACCAATTTGCTTAACAGAAGCTAGCAACTTGTCGTTCTTAATGTAGGCATTAACAATCTGGAGCAACAATAGACCCAGTCTTGCCCTACTGGCCTTCATCAGCCAAAAAACACACAAATATGAAGCAGAGCTGTGGCACAAAGAATTTGCAACACTACTATCACCTCAGTGAGTGGCATCAGCCTGCACTCATGGAGAGGACTTAGCATTTCTTCCCTCAAGATATTTCCCTGCATCCAAAGAAAGAAACAGTTCAGTCTGAATCTGCTCAATTGGATCCACAAAGGACCATGAAATTTCCTCACAATGGGAAGAACTTGTATCAGCCGCTGAATGGAGACAGCTTGGATTGACCACATAAAACAAATCTGCTGACTGAGACCTAGCAGAACTATGTAGAGGCAGAGAAACTGTTCTTTGCCTCCTGAGCAACAGCAGCATAAGATTTAAAACAAAACAACAAATCCTTTATGGTACAATCTGATTTGGCTTGAGACTTCAGGCACCACAACTCTGCTCATTTTCCCTCCAGCTTCACTTGTTTCAAGTCAAGGTGGCCTGTGAGGATGGAAGACTGAGAAAAGGATACCTAAAGGCCGCTTCATCATTAGTTGAAGACAAAAGACTATATTAATACTGTTCTACCAACCCATCCATTGATTGGTCTCTTGAAGGAACAATGTTCCCCCACAGAACCCTCTGAAACTGCTCAGGTATCACCGAGAAACGATGGCAAACCATCAAAACAATTCCCATTTCCCTAGGTAATGGGAACGGAGACCAAAATATAAATTACAGTGCAGTTTGAATAAAATAAAAATGGACCAAACTCCCTTGAGCTAACCTCAAATAGAAAGGTTTGCCAAAGTACTGTTTAAAAACAAGGCTATTTTCAAGTTATTTCTGACAGATCTGAAACCAGGAGGAATTGGCAATCTGATATGGCAGCTTTTGATTCCAAGTCCAGATCTGCAGCATGATTTTCAGTTGCCTTTGTGCTCCCAGACATTTGAGGGGAGGCTGACCTTTGAGTGATGTTAGTATCCCTCAGTGTTGCATTACCTTTAATTTTGAAATCAATTTTTGCACCATCATAAAACCCATGCTTCTTCATGAGCCCCTCCTGCTATTGCATTTCCATACCCACTTCTGAAATCTGTTTTGAAGTGAAGTTGTAAAGATGTGAAATCAAAGGTTTCCTGGAAGTTCTACAGCCCAACTGCTTCATCATGTCATCAAGTTGTCTGATCAGCAGAGATGGCCAAACTGCAATTCACAGATCAAAATCCAGTAAAAAGGTGTGGCCTGTGGAGAACACAGATTCCACGCAGTCATCCAAAGGCTACATCTCCCTATAAAACACAATGGCTGCAATATGGTCCATCAATTAGCTATGGCTCTCGGGCTCCTGACAAGCAGCCAGTGCCGCTATTGGTCAGGTGAAGCGTGGGCATTGATGTGAATCTTGGGCATCCAGTGACAACCTGACAGGTAGGAGGATTCTAGATTCTAAGCTAATGCATATTTGGGAAAAGCCATTATACAGCCTAATGTCTCATTCAACCTGGCTGAAAAAAAAAATATTAGGCCCTCACTGAAAACCAGATACCACAACTGAATTGAACATAATACACACAATGTTCCCAGGCAGTAGCTGTGAAGTTCAGTTATACTGTGAAGCTAGTTATGACCGATATAAACATTTGAACAGGACTTTGTGAAAGTGAAGGTTTAAGTTTCTTGGCTGGCTGGTTTATAAGGCCATGTACACATGACAGAGATTCTAGCAGCATAGCTGCAGTAAGTATGCTGACATAACCTTGTAGAGTAGATGCAGCCTGCAGTGAGAGAAGGAGTTTTTCTGTCTGTGTTGGAACACCACCTACCCGAGCGATGGTAACTGGGTCGACAGAAGCTACTGTGCCCAGAGGTGTGGATTTTTTTTACACTTCTGAGCTATGTAGCTATGTCGACCTAAATTTTAAGTGTAGACCAGGCCTAAGATGGAAGTAGATATCTTATGCATCTCTACCTCTCTGGAAATGATTTTAGTCCATGGTGATAGTCACTTCAGTTATTTCAGTAATTGCTTTGAAGTTAGCTTCCAACATTTGCAGCCATTTGCTGCTGTCCTTTTCTTCTGGCCTCATTAATGCTTTTCCCAGTTCTTTTTGTTCTCCAGTCCCAATTTGTCACCACAGTTATGGCATGATTTGTCTGCTCCAGAATCTACTTTTACTCCCATCGTGTTTGTTATTATTTCACATAATAAAAAATCCTCTCCGCTTTTCCACCTTGCATCCAATGAGGTTGTTATGGATAACAGATTCTACAATGCAGATAGAGTTTCATTTAACTGCTTTTTTTCCTATTCTATCATGCAGAGACATAACTGTCTTTTAAGTCTCTCTTTATTCTTCCTGTCTATGGATGGGAAAGATTCTGTTTGATCCTGAGATTGCTGTAGTGACTAATTAATTATTTGCCCATTTGGGTGTAAATTATCCTCATAATAATTTTTGGCACTTATCAGTTGGTGGTAATGTTAATTGTTCTCTTGTTGTGCCGATATATTTGAAAGCATGGTATCCACAAGAAATGATGGAAAATACGTCATCTGTAGCAATAGAAATGCAGTTTGGGATATGGAAGTGGTTCAAGCCTATAACAGCAGCATGGCCTAGCAATCAGAGCCTGGAACTAAGAGTCAGAAGGTCTGAGTTATGTTACTGGCTCTGATATGACTGAGTGGACAAGTTACTTAACCTTTTTATGCCTTGATTACCCCCATGTGTTAAGCAAGGACAATACAGCCTATTCACCTTTATATAGCTCTTTGAGGTCTATGACTGAAAAGCATTATATAAATGCTAAGTATTATTATTATTATTATTATTATTATTCTAAAGCATTCACTAGCATTTCAGCATTTAGCATCAAGTGATGTTTTGTTCCAGAGCTATGTGACCTGGCAAAGTACATGGCTGCAGACCCACGGACAAACGCTGATCTTCCGATACTCAAGGAAGCAAGAATGGCTATCCATAAGTTACAAAATGGACGTGCCACTGGACCTGATGGTACTCCACCCTCATTGCTCAAAGGTGCCTTGGAACCAGTAATCACTGGCCCGCATCAACTGTTCTTAAAAGTATGGGCATCAGGCTAAGAACCAGCAGAATGGAAAAATGGCATTATAGCTTCCCTGTGCAAGGCAAAGGATCTCACACTGACTGTAGCCATGACAGGCCGACCTCATCGTCTGTTCTTACATTCTGCTTTGGAAGATGCAGCCATTCCTTTAAAGACATCATCAGGTAGTCAACTATGGACACCTTCCTTACCCTCCGATTCTCGGCTGAGCCCCACCAAGAATTTAATCACCTGTCTCATGTGGCATTTATCAACATCAAAGCAGCATTTGATTTGGTTGACAGGTCAGTGCTTTGGCTTGCACTGAAAGTTGGATCTTAAGAATCACCCTGCAGATATTGATCTTTGTCAATTTCCTTCATGCATTTTTGCCCTTTGAATCAGGACATCTATATATCTGACTGTAAGAATCTTCAGAAATGGGTTGAAAATAAACTGGAATCATTTAGAGATATTATGTTAACAAATCTTAACTAAATCTCTCCTTAATGGCGCCTTTCAAAATTTTTAAACATTCTTTCCATTATTTGATCATTGAGATTACAATATGGGAATTGATTCACTGTATAAAAATAATTATAAATCCCATTAAAGCAAATGGAAATAGACTAAAAATGCTGGAAGCAGTTACTGCTGTCCCCAGTTGAAAGAATGTAATTTGATTAAAATGGCTAGATCACCAAAGCGCTTGGCCTCTCCAGATAAGGAATTACATTTTTACTTTTTGGCAGCACAACCACAATTTTTAATGAAAGATGCGATTGCTGGATAGTACTGATTGGAGGGCGGCAACACACGGTGTCTGATTACAGCAAAGAGTACATAAAAATAATACAGAAATTATGAAATGTTGGGCCAGATACTTGGCCCTGGTTAAGTCACCTTTGTACCACTCCAGTAGCTCAAAAGGGACATCAGGCAGCTGAGGATGCCCCCATGCTGGGCAGTCTTCTGCAGACATGAGATTTTACCCCACCCATTCCCCTCCTTGGCACAAGGCGGTAGAGAAGGGTGCATGTTGAGAATGGAGCTGGCGTCCTCTCCCATGCAAAGCCACACACGAGTAGCTGCATTCTGGCTCTTTAATAGCAATAGCCAGGCTGTTCATAAGCCACAGCTTGGTGCTTGGCAGAACTTGCTTACCAGACCTGAATCTTTAGGGGTACAGATGTCTGTGGAGCTCAATGTGTTCCTACAGTCCTGAGTCCCTGTGGCTGCTTTAACTTGTGTGGCGAGCCAATTTGGCCTCTGGCTGACCCCAGGATTGGGGACAGCGTATAGAGCGCTTAGGGTCACCTTTGCCTCCCTCTCCCCTCAGCTGTGAGCTCAGCATAGCCAAAGATGTGGCCCAGAATCTCCAAGTAGGATTTACATTTGTAAACAACTAGAGAGAGCATGGAATCAAAATACTGCCATCTGGTACAAAAAGCATTCCACCAGTTTGGTGGCACTTGTGATGGCACCGTCTTTTTGTGGCAGATGCCCACCCTTTGGCCAAAGATGTCTGCTGCCTTGGGGCAATTTCAGATCACAGAGTCTTCTATGATTATTGCATAGCATCAGTGGCTCATTCTGCTTTTATTACCTGTGGGTCGCACTCACTCCTCAGTGCAGATTTAGCACAGTCATCCATCCCAGAGTCACTTCCGGGTTGGAATCCTTCAGTATTTTCTACCAGGCGAATACACTGGCTGAAGACAACTCAAAAGCTTTGTTATTATCATAGGTATATCTCCATATATTTAACAATCTCATAGAACTGGAAGGGACCCTGAAAGGTCATTGAGTCCAGCCCCCTGCCTTCACTAGCAGGACCAAGTACCCAGATCCCTAGGAGGCCCCCTCAATGATTGAACTCACAACCCTGGGTTTAGCAGGCCAATGCTCAAACCACTGAGCTATCCCTCCCCCCGATACTGAAGTATCGCCCGAAAGCCCAGATCTGGGTCCTGGTCTATTGTACTAGGTGCTGTACAAACACAAGGCATGGCCCCTGCCCTGATGAGTTTGCTGCTGCAGAATGTCTAAGTGCAGTGGATCTATGTAGGTACATAACAGACATTTTGTGAACTACATTGGCTTCCTGTCAGCTTCCAAGTGCAATTCAGACTCCTGATGTTGATCTACAAAGACCTGAACATAATTTGGCCCCTTCACTTGTGGTCCCAGCCATAATCCGGAGCTGGAAGAGGAATGTTTAAAAAAGGACAAATCAAAAGCACTAGCCAAACTTTTCTGAATCTCAAAATAAGTTTGCATTGAGTCCTGGGCACAGACTTGCAGTGGTGGGTGGATGAGGTTGGGTGGATGGGGGTGAGTTTTTCTTTCATCCTGGCTAGTGCGTACCCATAATTCACAATGCCAGACAACACAGAGTGCTCTGTACTTTCCTTCAGACTCCCTGACATTAGTTTTTCACTAAATAGACATGGACACTTCTTGCAGCAACGGACTATCCAGATGTGTGGCTCAAAGCTGCATGCTTGTGCCAGAGAGAAAAAGAGGATTAATATATTATAAAACCCCTCACTTTGAACAGAAAAAATATGAGAATGATCAAAGTAAAATAGGGAAGAATTAAATGGAAAGAGGCCACAAAAATGTTAATTGCACCATCGACTAACACTTCCAACTGCAATTTACATATTCATAATGCAAGAGTCTAACATCTTAAAAGTAACCCCTATAACCCTGCCAAGGACCTACTGTCAATCATGCCCCACATCCAAGGACATAAAAGGCAGCAATGTAATGCAGCATAGGAAAACCCTCAGCTGTGTTCCATCCAGTATTCACTTCCAGACGTGTGTAGCACTGTTCATTGTCATGAATATGCTCTGTTATGGGTTTTTTTGATTGAGGGAAGACATGATTTAGGAAATAACACACCACCATTATATTGGATAAGTATAAGCATTCTGCACTACACCAGGTAGCAGATAGAAGACAATTTAGCTAAGTCTTGTTTTACTGTTTGCTTCTCCCAGGGAAAACTGGCAGAAAATCCATCAGTGCAGTGGTGCAAGGCAGCCACAACTTCCATTACACTCAGACAACCAAAGCAGGCTAGTGCAGCAACAGTAGCTGGAAAGAAGGTGGCACAAGGACATTCAGCACGTCCCTGCTGTAATCTCCATTGGTGGAGCTCCTCTGGAACTCCTGGCAGACACTAAAGTTGTCATCTCCCCCACAGAACCCCATGGGGAAACAGTAGCAACACTACCTACCCTCCCCACTTCCACCCCATCACACACAGGGGTGAATCTGGCCTTGCTAGTAAAGGGAGGCACAACAATTTGCACCACCCTGGCCCAGTTCCACTAGTGCAAAAATCCAGTAGAATCCAATGGAGACCTGTTACATTCCTACCGATTTTTAAAACTAAGCTATAGAATTCCATCCCAGGGATCTGATTCTCCATTCACTTCTGTACAGGGCCGGTTCCAGGCACCAGCGAAGGAAGCAGGTGCCTGGGGTGGCCAATAGAAAGGGGCAGCACTCCGTCCTTGATTGGGGCGGCATGTCCGGGTCTCTTTGGCGGCAATTCGGCGGCGGGTCCTTCACTCCCCTTCTTCTTCTTCAGCGGCACTTCAGCGGCAGCTCAATCAGGTTTTTCTTTTTTTTTTTTCTTCGCCGCTTGGGGCGGCAAAAAAGCTGGAGCCAGTCCTGCTTCTGTAGGGTGGTTTCAAAATGCTACAGAAGGGATATCACTCTCTAGCACAGTCTGGAGTTTTTTAGAATTATGTCCATAGAACCCAGTTACATTTCTATACAATCCAACTGCTTTCACCCTATTAAATCCCATAATACTTTCTTCCATACAGGTGAAGGGTGAGAATCTGGCCCAGTGGCCTTGACTGAGGTAGGGAGGAGGTAGAGAACAAAAAGTACCCATTATTCAAAGCACCAACAACGCACTTGTATAGAAGTTATACTCTGTATTCAAACAGTACAGCTCTGATTTAACAGTCATTAAAACAAGCGATTAAGCAAAGAACCAGCCCTGCTTCCACTGTGCTTGGAGCCTTTGCAAAACTAAACTTTATTAGTTCATCTCATACACAATGCAAAACTCTAAAAAAGCGCTACTCTGGGCTGCTAGCTGATGGCGCAGTAAATTTGCATAGGCACACTGACATATTCAAATATGCTATGAGATCACAAAGATAATATCACAAAAGTATCATTAACTTATGGGATCACATTAAAGACATTTGCTAATTTTGCAGAAGGGCATGAACGTGTTAACGTCAATGCTTTCTATAAAAAATTCATCCTGCAGTATTGTAGCTTTGCCTCTAAAGCCTATTATAGATATAGCCCCTTGGGCAGAGGTTGGAGAACTGCCATTTAACTGCCAGTGCTATAAATTAAAGGGACTGCTTCAATCAGGTGTCAACCATTGGAGTTTACAGACCCTGCGGAATGGATAGGAAATGCTGACATATGTGACAAGATGTATCTGCCCAATGACTTTGCCTACACCCTGAGCCTAATTAATTCCACTGAACTCTTAAGTGTATTTTCGTTTGCATTAAATTTAAATTAAGCTGAGCTATGAATGCTGAGCTTGGCAAAGCCTGGAAAAGAAAAGCATGCAGGGAAGAGAGTGGGTCTTTTCTCTGTGCTATTGCTTAGTATGTGAAGGGGGGAAATGTAAACCTAATAGCTTACAGGTATTACAATTGTAATACAATTCTCAAGTGTTAAGAATTTTGTTGCAGCCCAAAGCAGAGAATCATTTCATTTAAAGTCATGATCACCCAATCCAACACACAAAAGTCTAAACCTAGTTGGCAGAAGAAGTAAAAGATATCAGTGTCCCACAGAAGCCAGAACAAATTCTAGAATGGCAGCACTGACTCATACAGCTGTACAGCACAAGAAATAATGGCAAGCTGAAGATATTTAGTAGCACCCATCAATTCCTCCACATCAGAGAAACCAATACACATTCCTAGCCAGTTGCAGATTTAAAAAAAAAAAAAGTTGCCTGCTACTATGCTTGTTTCTTCCTTTTAAAAAACAAAACAAATCTCTGACTGAAGCCCAGGTCTGTTTTAAGACAAATGAAAGATCACAATCTAACCATTCTAACCACGATTTTGTATTTATAGACCGCCACAAATCAGAGCAAAGAGTTAATAAAAATAGTGTGCCTACTGTGGGTGTCACTTTTACCTTTCCTTCTTGTGTTAGGGATCTTTTTGCTCTAAGAACTTTTCCTACAGATAGAAATCAAGGTTTGCCAGTGGCCTGTGCTGACATTTGATGCAGGCACATGATTTCAAGGGCATTTCTTTCATTACCAAGTCATGTGATATGACAGCATCTAATTATGTAACCACAATTGTCTAACATTCAGTTACTTCCATTCTTTAATTATGCATTACTGTTGTTAGCAGTCTAGTTCTCTTGGGAAGCAGTGTTCCAGCAGAGCTGAAAGTTCCTTCAAAATAGCTTAGTTTGTGCTACAAGTATGTGTCATCAATGAGAGATGTTTCAGCTAATTTGCCATTTCTTTCCTGTAAAAATTATTTGTTTTTGTGCCTTTTAGTTGACAATTAGCTTCTTCAACACGATTTTATGTTGCTAAGTGAATAACTTCTGAGCAGGATTGAAATACAAGGTTTAAGAGCTTCCTTCCATTCAAGTTCATCCAACCTATTTTTAATTGATGGGAAATAGCCAGATATCACTGTTTTAAAAAAATCTGAACCATTCTGATGTACAGTGACAAATGATAAGGAAAGACCTGACACTCAACTTGCCTGGCAGAATGCTGAATATATTTTCTACAGGCTTTCTGGGAAATAAGATGCAAAAATCGAAGTTGAGCGCACACAGACACAGGAGTAAAAGCCATACTACATTTTAAATAAACCACAATAAAAAACAGACCTCAATAATTCATTAAACATATGTAAGAGCAAGGTCCACTGGGCTTCACCAGTAACTGAATGCAAGAGAGCTCCCCAGAGTGATAATATGAGGCATGCTGGGATAGTTTTCTTGTTCCTCCCAGGAAATGGGCTTTGCCTTCATGAAGAAGGAAGTTCAAGCCCATAGCTTCAGTGAGCAGGAACATGAGACGTGATTACATGAAAGCAAGCTCATTTCTGGCAATACCTCACAGAGTGGGTGCGTTCTGGGAAAACACACAAACAGGAAAAGCACACTGAATCTCAGAGTCACAGGGGAAGCTGCAACAGCCACCTTCCCTGGCTCTGCATGTCTCTGGCTGGGCTAGAGACAGAATAGGCAGAGTTACAAAAACACACTCAAGGGAGTTTTAGATAATACAGATTGACAATTAGGGCCAGGTACTCAGCTGACACTGACAATGGTAGAAGGAGGTGTCCTAAGCCACCTTTTCACTTCCCTAAGCCTCAGGTCACCTGGGACCAGAACGGCCTCCAGCATAATTTAGTCTTCTATAAGGTCTGAATGAACTTTCCCCTGACATCTAGTGACGAACTGGGGGAAAAGACTTCAGGAGCAAACCATATTTGCATAGATATACCTACTCTGCCTAGGTGTTCAGCAGTCAAAGCTGCTTTGTCAAAGAGATCAATTTTGGCTGGTTTGGGGTTACAATTTGCTTTTGTGTTTGAATGCAGGAGTACTGAAATGTTGTTATCCTTATCGTATGAGTAAAGGGCAGCAGAACTGTGCTTAACCTGTCCTGATTCAGGGGGTAACCCTAATCTGAACCTCACTTGCTAAGCAAGGAGTAGTGATGCCAAACCCACTAAAAGGGATAGGTGTTCCTACCTCTGCTTTAAGAGCTGTGGACACCATTTGACTCTCCCTTCTTCAGAGTCTAAAGACAGAGCTGTCTGGACCCAATTGAGAGCCCTTGTTTGTGCTCAGTGGTTACTAGAGCTAAAATCACTGATGAGCATGTCTAGGGGCTAAGCCTTAGACCTCGTAGGGGGACAGCTGCAAGTGGAAGCCAGTGCAGAGACTGCACTAGCAGTGAGGTTCCTCACTCTCCAGTGGCATCACTAAAAGCTGAAATCACTAAGAACTGGGTCAAGTGGCAGAACCTCAGCACATAGCATCGCAGAAATGGCAGCGAGCAGCAGCAGCGATATGACCAGAGGCAGCAGAGAACCAACAGCACAGTGAGCTAGTTGCAGAGGTGGTGGCACCAGGTAGAGGTGTTGCTCATCCCCACCCACCTTTTCAGGGGTGGGAGGTGAATGCACCTCTGAACTCTGGGTCTTCGCTGACCAAGGAAATGTGTGTCATGGATTAATTTACCCTCCGCGCTGTGAGTGAGGTGCAGTGGAGGGAAAGGGGAGTGCCATGTTAAAGAGATATTCATTTGTTGGACTTATACACCGCAAGGTGTGAAAGAGAAGCAAAGAACACTGCCCAACATACTGTGGAGTTGGTGTTTGCTTCTGGTTTCATGCTTTTGAAGCATGGTTGTGGTGTTTAATTAATGTTGGATTCCCTTTTAATAAAAGCTTTGTTACACACAGACTCAGAGCTTGCAAGAGGGGAAATATTGCCTCTTAGAGGCACCAGGGGTGGTGCTCAATTTTCCCAGATTACTGGATGGGGGTTCAAGCTGGTTCTGTTTTGTATTGTTAAGAGGAGCCCCTAGATATTGAACCCAGCCCTTGTTGCTGCCAACACCACCTGGCAGAAGGGTTCCACATTTTTAAGGGCTAGTCTAAATCATGCTGGTTTCAGTGGTCCCATAGAAACCACACGGATCAATCAGAATGCTGCGTGCTGTGGCCTTCCTGGCATGCCCTGATATGCCATAGGGGAGGAAAGTAGGTGCTATAAATCCAGCTAAGCCAGCCTTATCGTTGCTGAGGATTCTGGGGATCCACATCAGCCCCTTCAAGGAGCAAAGAGAGCAGTGCAAAGAGACCTTAATAGATCTGGGGTAATACTTGGGGTGACCAGATGTCCCGTTTTTAACAGGTCGGTCTCGTATTTAAGCCCTCCTGCAGGTGTCCTGACTTTTTCTTGAAAACAGGCAAATTGTCCCATATTTTCCACCTCCCCCACCATTAGTACCAGTGGGTCCTGCTGCTTGCCGGATCCCTGCTCACCAGCCGCCGGCCCACCAGCGGTTAGTGGGGGGATCCAGTGGCCGACGACGGGGGTGGGTGTGCAAGGCTGGTGGAAGAGCGAAGCTGCAGCACGCGGGGCCGGGCTGCTCCCCTTGCCAGTCTATCAGTTCAGCCCCTGCTGCATGCTGGTTCTCGGCCAGCAGGGCCCCGCCCCGTTTCCAGACAGTGCTGGCTGTGAGCTTCAGTGTCTGGTGAGTCCTGACAGGTGCCCCCTCCAATCCTGCTACTCCTCCATATCCCCCCCGCCCCGGCGGGGCACGTCCCACTCCCAGTGCTGTATGAAGAACCAGTCCCTGGTCAGAGTGCCCAGCTCACCAGCAGCCTGGCCGGCAGGCTCCTTCCTTCCCCCACTGCCTCTGGCTGGGCTGGCACCCTGGGAAAGCCCAAGACCCTCCAGCCCAGGGTGCTGGCCAGGAGGAGCCAAGCCCTGCATGTGCCAAAGCCTTGGAGTGGGGAGGGGGAACAGATTTCCACCCTCTTCCCACCCCGAACCTGCAGGCTCCACAGCAGCCCCCTGAGCAGGGGCTTAGCACCCTCTTCACTCCTCCCCCCCCCCTGTCCTCCCCCAAGGGAGCACAAGGCTGCTCCGTCCCCTAGGCACCCTCCCCTGCTGAACTACCTCTCTGGCTGGGCTTCATGGCCACTGAAGCCCCTGCAGTCAGGCTCCCTGGGCCCTGATGCACAATGCATCCTTAGAGCTTAACCCCACCCTGCCCACGCTGTAGCCAGGAGACAGGAGGTGGCTGAGTTATGTCAGTGGTTAGCAGCAGCCTGGAGGTGTTAGCTGCCTTTCAACACTGTGCGGGCAGAAAAGGACAAGCTGCTTCCAGCATGGGTGGGGGGAGGGGAGGGAGCGCCGCAAAGACATGGGCCAGGTCATCCCTTCCTCCCCTCCTCCTCCCCTGTGACTGGAAGCAGCTCCCATCCGTTCCCTCCTGCACAGTGCAGAAAGGCTGCTGCTGGCCACGTTCTGATGTAAATCCTGGCAGAAATCGGAGGGGGTGGGGGATGTGTCCGTGTCTCCCCCCCATGTTGCCTCGGGAAAGCATGGTACCAGGTATTGGGAGAGGCGGGTCCATCCCGGGGGCCCAGCCAGGCAGGGAGGGTGGACAGCGCTGGGCAGAGAGGGTCAGTCGGTCACACACACCCCCGGGTGAGAGAGGGATACGTATGTGTGTGTGTGTGTGTGTGCGTGTGTGACCTGTCCCCATGTGGGGATGGGGTAGAGGTGTGTGTCTCACTCCTCCCTGTGTGAATCCTAAAGCCTTAAAGATAAGAAGATTAAAAAAAAAAAGAATCCAACTACGCAGTATTTCTTTTTAACGGGGCTCAGTCAACTTGATGTTAATTTGAATGTTTGTACTGCATAATTCTGATTGATTTCTGTTGAACTCACTTGAATACAAGTAATTTCACCAGCTGTCCCGTATTCAGCATAGGAAAATATGGTCACCCTAATAATACTGCAAAACAGCATTCACCAGCATTGGCTTGAATTCAACCACATTCATGCTCTCTTAAAAAAAAACTATGTGAAAACATTTATACACACAGTTTTTGCTTATATGCAGAATGGCTGTTTTTCTTCCTTATGGGCAAAGGTAAACACACAGTCAAGACTATTTATTATTCCTTATTTGCTATTCGCCATGCCCTTGTTTAAAATGTTTCAGTCAGCCAATTGAGGGGGCAGAAACATTGTGGCTTAGCTGAGCAATCACACAGTCTGAATAACCAATATCTGAAGTTCACCTACTACCCTATTTGGAGGAATAGGTTCCTCTGAACTATTCAATAACTATTACGAAAGATAAATACATTTGCAGAAATCAGGATACACTCAAGAATGATTTGCAAACAGAAATGGGTAAATCCATCAGGTAAATATTTGCAATAAATAATTCAACTGGCTCTAGGATTTGGCTAAACAATAGAACATGCTACTAAACAACTATCATGAGAGGAAAAGAACTTAAAAAGCTTTATTTTTCAAGAATAAGTGGGATTAAGATGAAGTAAAGAAAGAGATACGGGTAGCTGAAAGACATTGTTACTTGCTGAAAGCTATTTCATTAATCTGTAACAATGATTTGCAATTCTATAGCACGTTTCACAAAATAGCCATTCCAAAGAATTTCAATGAGATGCTTCTCTATGCTGACCAAATATGGAAAATGATGAAGGGTTCAGTAGCATTGTATCAATCAAAAAGGAAGGGATTCAGCTGGCAGAAACAGGCTTCATTTCTGATTGAGAGAAACAACTGAGTTGGAACCTGTATTGACATTTTTACTGTGTTTAGCTAGACTGTATAACAGAAACTACATGATTGAGTAAGCTATTGGCCATCTGCCAACTTTCCTCGCTTTTCCTCTGGCCCATAAAAAGCAGCCACCTTAACAAAGCTCAAAATATGGAGTAGAATTAGAAAGGTTTTTACAGCTAAGGACACAAAAACATCACTGCAATAGAGTACTCTTTTGGGACTTTCTTTTTTTCCTTGAGAAAAAGCTATAAGAAACCCAACTTCATGGTAGGAAGGATGGTCCAGTGGTTAGGTTGCCGCGCCTGGGAGTCGGGATACTTGGTTTTAAGTCCCTGCTATGCCACAGATGTCCTCTGCGATCTTGGGTGAATCACATAGTCTCACCATGCCATAGTTTCCCATCTGTAAACTGAGAGGTAACCGGGGCATTGTGGGTTTAGATCAGGGGTTCTCAAACTTCATTGCACTGCGACCCCCTTCTGACAACAAAAATTACTACACAACCCCAGGAGGGGGAACCGAAGCCTGAGCCTGCCCGAGTCCTGCCGCCATGAAGGGGGAGGGGGGCAAAGCCCAAATCCCACCACCTTGGGGGGTGGGGGAGAACCAAAGCCAAAGCCCTCAGGCTTCAGCTTTGGCCCTGAGCTCCAACAAGTCTAAGCCAGCCCTGGCAACCCCATTAAAATGGGGTCATGAGCCACTTTGGGGTGCTGACCCACAGTTTGAGAACCGCTGGTTTAGATACATTAAAGATTGTGAGATGCTCAGATACTACAGTAATGGGGGCCATCTATGTACAAGAGATAGATCTACGAATTAACAATTTTCACTATGCTGCCCACTGTGGCCACTTAGAACTTTCTGGTGACAGAAGAGATGGCATGCAGATCCTTCGGTTCCAAAAGCATAGGCACTACCAGTGAAGCCTCAGGAGTAGCTCCATGATCTGGTAGCTGTATAGGCCCAGTGACGCACAGGTCTTATTCTGTCCATTAGAAAGCTTGTAGTATGTTTCATACTAAACTACTGGCACAATATCATTTGTACTGAAGATTCTCAGGGTTGGAATCATATACAGAATTATAATCCTACCTGTCTCAAGTGTACCTCATTTTGCAGGACGTCACTCATTTTAGTCCCAAGCTTACCTACATTCCACCCAAATTAGGTGTTCCCTTTATTTTTATTGCTGAAACCTATTTACATCAGAAATAAAGATTTGTGAAATTCAGGTTATAGAAAGAGTTAGTTATGCTAAAGGAATCATTTCCACAGGATTTTAAGTTAAATAATTTTGTGTGTCTTTTTGTTGAGTCTTTGTCATACATTAACTTCCACATTTGGGTCTTGCCAGGCTGAGAGGTTATAACATGACTGACAAGTTAGCACATAAATTGGCCCACCAGCTTATGTAATGTATATCAGTGGTTCTCAAACAGGGGTACGCATACCCCTGGGGGTATGCAGAGGTCTTCTAGGGGGTACATCAGCTCATCTAGATATTTGTCTAGTTTTACAACAGGCTACATAAAAAGCACTAGCGAAGTCAGTACAAACTAAAATTTCATACAGACAATGACTTCTTTATACTGCTCTATATACTATAGACTGAAATGTAAGTACAATATTTATGTTCCAATTGATCTATTTTATAATTATTTGGTAAAAATCAGAAAGTAAGCAATTTTTCAGTAATAGTGTGGCTGTGACACTTTTGTATTTTTATGTCTGATTTTGTAAGCAAGTAGTTTTTAAGTGAGGTCAAATTTGGGGGTATGAAGACAAATCAAGCTCCTGAAAGGGGTACAGTAATCTGGAAAGGTTGAGAGCCACTGATGTATATTAATACCATACACATATGTTAATATTAATACCATACCATACATATTAGTCTGCAGAAGAGAAGAATGAGGGGAGTTTTGATAGCTGCTTTCAACTACCTGAAAGGGGGTTCCAAAGAGGATGGATCTAGACTGTTCTCAATGGTAGCAGATGACAGAACAAGGAGTAATGGTCTCAAGTTGCAGTGGGGGAGGTTTAGGTTGGATATTAGGAAAAACTTTTTCACTAGGAGGGTGGTGAAGCACTGGAATGGGTTACCTAGGGAGGTGGTGGAATCTCCTTCCTTAAAGGTTTTTAAGGTCAGGCTTGACAAAGCCCTGGCTGGGATGATTTAGTTGGGGATTGGTCTTGTTTTGGTCAGGACTAGATGACCTCCTGAGGTCCCTTCCAACCCCACTATTCTATGATACACACCTGTGAGTTCAGAGTAAGTGAAGTGTTAACCTTCCAAGTTACACTTTTCCTTTTCTTTAATGTAAGAGCCAGCTTACAAGGATTCGCAGGCCCTGAAGATGAATAAGGTTTGGATTAAAATAAGATCATTTTTCTATGGTTGGATCTTACTGTGATTCCATACTAAGATTAGGCTAGCTGATTTGTCAGGGAGAGAAGTAGGATGAATGGCTGTATCACAAACGGTTATGTGACTTTCCCCATGTGCCATTTCACCATTAACATAATTAGAACTCTAAATGCACTTGCAAACAGAAGCCTCAAAATATTCACAGCTATTAGAGACAGAAAGTGTGCATTATATATATAAAGCATTGACAAACAGTTTGCTAAATGAACCAAATTCATGTGACCCACCGCCAGTTTGAGAATACAGATTGAAGTCAAACCAACACCAAATGTTCAGATGTGTAAAGAATGGAACAAAAAATAATACTCACAATATTATAATGCCATTATATAAATAGCCAGGATACCTGGAATACACCTAGTGTTTAGCTCTGGTCAACCCATCTCAAAAGAAATATGGCAGAAAAAGAAGGGTTATGAAAAGTATTAAGTAAAAAAATATTCAATTTCCTTCCCCAAAATAATGATTTTTTAAAAACTAGTAAATCACTAGGTGAATGTACAGAGTATATGCAGGTTGGTAAAACTTTAGTTCAACCAGCTTATAATATAAAAAAAGAATATGATGCCACTCTTACAATTTTCAATACTGCTCTGCTTGTACTTTTTTCACATAGTAGCATATTAGAAAAATGTTCCATATCCACAGCAAACATTTATGATGTGAATTTTCTGCAGAGGTGCCAAGATAGCCTGGAGAGTGAGCTGCCAACGCTGGGAAGTACTGTTTGCTGTGGTAGTGCCAGGGCATGGCAGGAATGATTTGCATCACATTGTTTCAGCATGTAGTGAGTGATGCACAGTAATAAGACATGACACTGAATAAATTGATTAAATCAGATACAACAGAAAGTGTGGGACCACGTCCAACAGCGGAGACCTTTGAGTTGTTAATTTAAATCCTTAATTTAATCTTAATTCAATGTGATGACAATAGTGCAACAGGCCTTAATCCATTGTCAGTCACTGAGCTACATTCTGGGACAGGCAGACCTCACAAGGTAAAGCACAACCATTTTAAAAGTGTTCCATGTATGACATGCTGTAGGTTCTTACATTAACTTTCTTTTATTATTATTTGTATTACAGGAGTCCTAACCAAGCCAGGGCCCCATTGTGGTAGGCACAGTAAAAACACATAGGAAGAGAGTGTCCCTGCTCTGAAAAGCATAGAATCTAAATACACAAGGGCACGGAGAAAGGAAGCATGATCGTCATCATTTTGCAGGTTCACAAAGATATAAAGTGATTTGTACAGGGTCACACAAAGTATGGCAGAGCTGGGAATTAACTCAGACTTTCTAAACTACCAGTCGAATGCACTAAACTACAAGAGACTCCTTCAACTATACATCCCCTTCATTTTTCTTCTCGGCCATTCAAACACTCTCCAGACCCTGCCTACGCACTACAGTGTACCATTGCATAATTCCATAGTTACTCCCTTTTAATGAACGTTATTTTAGAGATGAACCTGAATCCAAATACTTTGCAGTCCTGCTCACTGTTAGCACACAAATAACCCCACATGCTGGTGGGAACACTGAACAGCTGTGATGTGATGACTCCAGCAAGTGACTGGTAAAGGAGAATAACATCAGACAACACCAGCCAGCTGGCAGATCTAAGGCTGTCATAGTCTCAGAATTTCCCCCTCCCTTCATGACACTAATGTCAGAAACAGGCCACCGCCCACCCTATTTAAAATGGTGAATGGATAAGATTAAGAAAATTGCAGGCTGCAATTTTGTTGCAGAAACTACAACTTTCAACACACACCACAATTTCTTTGCAATACCACTCACTCCGTAATGATGGAGGGGCAGCTGGGCCACATTTGAGTGAGTGACATTGTGGCCTGGCACATGTGGTTGGGGCAGAGGCTGAGGAGGAGGAAGATGGGCCTAAGGACTTGTATGGGTCAGGCCAACCTCCCCGGGGGGCTCACCATAGGCAGCAGGTAACCCCCTCAAATCTGAGACACCCCACAGCCTGCATGAACAGTGCTGCTAAGCAAGCAAATCTCTGCCTCCAGCAACACCACCCAGGTTGGTGCCAGACCCCCAGTCTCAGGTTTCTAGGAGTCTTTCAGCTGGGCTGAACTCTAGGGCGCAGGAGCTTGCCTCCCTCCACTCCACCCTGGGGAATGGAGCGGTATCCATCCCTGTTGGAGGGTAAAGGACCTTGCTGCCAATTCAACATCTAGTCAGTTACAAAAGAGTTTAGGTCCTGCCCCATACCCTCAGCCACCCATACACACCTGCACACCCCACACCACCTTTTATGGTACTGTAACTGACCACACCAAAACCACAGCTTGCATAAACCGCAGCTGCTACTGCTGAACCAGAAAAAAAAAATCACAACTTTCTTACAGGTCTATCAGTGCATAGTAAAATACCTGCCTGATATGGGTATGCGTGGGATAACCACAATATCTGCTCACAGTGGAGATGTACCCAGCAGTCTTTCAAAAGTCATTCAACCCATCTCTAATTTAATTAATTCTGGAGGAAAGAAGGCACCCTAGGATGGTTGCTGATATAGACCAATATCCAAGTGCAAAGGGTGAGATCCAAAGCTTGGTGAGGTTAGTGGGAAGAGCCAGACCATCTACTGCTACTTCACAAATACTGCCAGCAAAGGTGGGATCCAATGAGGCAGGCCAGCGGGACTATACTGGGTGCTATACGCTTCTATTCATTTTCAAGAGTATCATTTATACTCCACAGCCAAGGTAGTGTGCACCGCAGATGGCAGCTTGTGTGTTGGCTTGAAGTCTGGTGCATTTCCACACAACGCTAACCAGCACACCATGAGGCTGCACAACCTCCCAGCCAGTGTGGGAGCAGGTATGATGATTTGGGACAATTTATGAATGCTGTGTGAGCTTACGAACTCTTTGTATCTTTACCAAGCTGCAAACTCCTTTTTGAGCATGGTGCCTTTTGCCTTCTCTGTGATCTCTTTGCCTCCATGTTGAACTGAAATTCCAAAGGCTGGTGGCAAAACAACAACAAACGAGGGTGGTTGACTTAAAATTCTCAACCACTGAAAAGTAAGAGCTCCAAACAATAGATTGGCTCCCAACCAGCTGAAGTGGTTTAACAGAGGAGAGGTTGCTTTGGTAATGAAGTCACCTGACAGAGGGTTGTGCTGGCAAGGGTATCACCTGACAAAGGAAGGTAAATGCTATAAAAAGGAAAGAGCTGATCTTTCTAGGGACTTTGTTATTTTTGTCTCTAGCTCAAAAGGAGAGAGAAGCAACCCAGCATGCAGCAGCCTCGTGAGGCGGGGTGGTCTTGCTGGCTTTTCTGAGCCCAGAATGCCCCAAGGTCTCTCAAGGGAGGGATGACCTTGTGAGGGGCATTGCAGTTATGATGTTTTTTGTTTTCTGTATGATCAGTGCTCTTTGATGCTTTACAGGAGTAAGTGAAAGAGCAAATGTGTTAGACCTATGCAAAATGTCTCTGTGTGTTACGTACATCACAGCTGCTACGAGCCCCCTGAGAGAGTTCAATTGTAAACCTGAAGCTTCACACCTTTGGGGTGGAGTTCTAGGAGAGGATGAGCTTAAGTTCAGGGGAGTCTGAAGGGCCTTCCTTGTCCCCAGAGGGGCTGGGCAGCGGGTTCCAGCTCTCAGGCAGGAGTGCTAGTCTGCAGGTCTGCACTCCAAATTGGGCCTAAGAATCCCAAGATTCGCCTGGACTTCACTCTGATGCCAGAGACTTCAAACACCTGGGGATCCAGGGACACAGGGATTTGTATTCCCCCTCACAGCAGTCTTGCTGGGTTGGCAGAGGGAAGGAATAGGTGTCCAATGTTTTTCTCCTCAGCTATTGCATCTTTACGGCATGGGGCAGGGTCTGGCCCACAGCTAACAGTGCCACGTCAATATTTTGATCAACAAGATTTGGAAATGACTTTTAAAAATAGTGAGTGTGGTGTCATGCTGCTAACCATTTCTGGTTGGTCAATCTAAGGCATGTAGTGGAATCGGATTTGTGCTACAATGCATGTTGCAGACTAAGGATTAAAACTGAACACTACCCAACCAAGATTTGGATCAAAATGCAGAAATTAATTTAACCAAAATCTGGAAGCTCTTTGGATACAGTGGTTGGTTTGGTCCATTGGGATGTTAATGGCCAGCCACAAAGTTCATATCTGGATCCCAACTCTTCATAAGTTTTGAGGTGTTTGGGTTGGAGGTGTTTGCCTTAGCCCTCACTCATCTCAGTTTGCATCTTGCATTGTGCTTGATGCAACTCAGTTGACTCTGATGGACTTGAACCTGCTTTTGCCCTGTCTGAATTTCATGCTTTGTGCTTACATCTTTTAAACATTTGCAGACTAATGCCATGTGGCCCCTAATCCTTCACTGTCACTTAGCAAAGCTAGTGTATTGTCTTTTAATCTTTTCTTGTTAGTCAAACCCTAAGGCACCCAAACAATTTTTGTTGCTCTTTTCTGAATTTCCTCCAAGATGTCCATATCTTTCTGTTAAAGCAGTATCTCTTTTCTGATAATTTCCCCTTAGATCTATTAGCCTGGATTTTTTTCAAGTTGTATCATTGTTTTTTTCTGCTCATATTTTCAGTATCTCTAGACCTTTTTGTATTATTCAGCTGTTCTCCATGTTTAGTAATTACCTGCAACTTTCATTAACATATTTTTCCTCCCTCTTCTAGACCATTAATGGATACATTCAATGAAACTGGACCTAATACAGATTCCTTCAAACCCACTGGAAGCTTCTCCACAATTTAATCCATTGCATTTTATGATAGTACTTTTGTTTATGCAGGGCCGCCCGGGGGAAGGGGGGCAAGTGGGGCAATTTGCCCCAGGCCCCGGGCCCCACAGGGGCCCCCGGCCCCTCGAGAATGTCTGAGGCTCCCCTGGCCCCGCCTCCGCCTTCCCCCATACCCCGGTGCCTCAGCGTGCCACGTCAGGAGTGGCCCTGGACAGCGCTGCAGCGGCGGGGCCTGAGCTCCTCCCACTGAGTCAGAGCCACGTGGTAAGGGGGTGGGGATGCGAGCTCTGGTCCCGCCAGAGCCATGCTGCTGCAGTGCTGTCCAGGGGCCAGGGCAGCTCCTGGACGCGGTGCGCTGAGGCTCCGAGAGAGGGGAGAGGCGGCGGTAACCCAGGAGCGGCCCTGGACAGCGCTACCGGGGGGGGCGGTCAGGGGACGGGGAATGGGGGGTTGGATCATGGGCGTTCCGGGGGTCTGTCAGGACTCGATGGGGGGGGGGGAGATAGGGGTCGGGGCAGTCAGGGGACAGGGAGCGGGGGTGGTGGTGGGGGGTCCCGGGGTGGTGGTTGGGGGGGTGGTGAGGGGACAAGGAGCAGGATGGGTCGGGGATTCTGAGGGGTGAAGTCGGGGGGCAGGAAGTGGGTGGGGGTCGGATAGGGGGCAGGGCCAGGCTGTTTGGGGAGGCACAGCCTTCCCTACCCTAAAGCTCATTCAGCAGTTTGAGGCTTGCAGACAGCTATTTAACACAATGAGCCAAGCTGTCATCTTTTCCCTTAGGGCTACCATCCCTTTCACTTCTCAAATCCCAAATTATAGTCTACATTTAATTTCAGTGCCATAGGGAGATTCATGTCAGGGGAGGGTAGCTTCATTTAAAATTAGCCACTTTAGATTAACAGTGATAGAGCCAAGAGAGCCATGGGGGAGGGATCACATGAGAAAAGCAATATCATACACCACCTACCTCCTTCCCAACCGTACCAAGGGAGACCCCCCTCCCCTGCATTCCCCGAGGCTCTAGAGGGGTTAATTCAGTGGTTCTCAAACTTTTGTACTGGTGACCCTTTCACATAGCAAACCTCTGAGTGCGACCCCCCCCTTATAAATTAAAAACATTTTTTATATATTTAACACTATTATAAATGCTGGATGCAAAGCGGGGTTTGAGGTGGAGGCTGACAGCTCACGACCCCCAGTAATAACCTTGTGACCCCCTGAGGGGTCCCAACCCCCAGTTTGAGAACCCCTGGATTAATTTAATTTTATCACCCTGGGTCCATTCACATGCATGTGCTATTTTGAGCATTTCAGTTTTCACAACATAGGCTCATCCCAGATTCTGGAACAAGCTCAAATGCTCAGTTCGTGGAGTATGTACATAAGCTATACGAAAGACAAACCCACAGTAACCGTCCCCAGTTTGTGAGGGACCCCATGGAGCCAGTCTCTAGGAAATTCATGGAGATTAAGTCCATTAATGGCTATTAGCCAGGATGGGTAAGGAATGGTGTCCCTAGCCTCTGTCTGTCAGAGGGTGGAGATGGATGGCAGGAGAGAGATCACTTGATCATTACCTGTTAGGTTCACTCTCTCTGGGGCACTTGGCATTGGCCACTGTCGGTAGATAGGATACTGGGCTGGATGGACCTTTGGTCTGACCCAGTATGGCCATTCTTATGTTCTAACCTAAATGAACCCAAAGTTATGGAGACAGATATGAGTCAAGGAAGCCAGCAGAGTATCAGAAACCTGGAAAAACCTCTGACTGGATGGGCTCAGGCATTTGGTCACAAGCTGAGGTGGTTCAAAAGTTCAAAAGTTTTGGATTTTTTTTAAGCAGAATTTTTGTATTGTTTCTTTAAACAATCAAACACAGCAAGCAGCAAATATTTGGCCACACACTTCTGAAACCCCAAACCATGTTCAGGTTTTGGCAGACTAATTTCAGCTTTTCAATTAAAAAAACCACAACAAATTTTGAAGGAAAGCAGACATTGTCCGTGATTTTTTCTGCTTTTTAAAAACCCCTAGTTTTCGATCCAAAAAAAGTTTTGATGGAAAATATTTATCCAACCCTTTTAATGAGCTTTAGTGCCTTTTAGCACTAGCTGATGCTGAGAACCAGTGATACCTTGTAAAGGTGACTTGAAAAGAAGTTTTCTCAAAACTGGGAAGGTTTTTAAATGTTTATTTTTCTCAGGGCCGCCCGGAGGGGGGGGGCAGGGGTGGCAATTTGCCCCAGGCCCCGCAGAGGCCCCCACGAGAATATAGTATTCTATAGTATTGCAACTTTTTTTTATGGAAGGGGCCCCCAAAATTGCTTTGCCCCAGGCTCCCTAAATCCTCTGGACAGCCCTGTGTTTATGATGCTTCAGCCGGTTTTCAATCCTCTTCATGTCCATGATGATTTGAATCAATTTTGAGCTCAAACATTTGCAAACAAATGATTTAGTAAAATCCAAATATACTGCATTTTCTCATCTACTGATTGTTTTGTTTTTAAAAAAAAAATTCAAAATCAAGTTTGTCTGGCAAGATCTGTTCTTTGTAAACCCCTCCTAATAAATGTTCATAATTCTATTTTTGTCTTTAGGTTGAATTTGGCCTCAAGTGGGAGATTAATTAATTAGTATAATAGAAGAATACAATAATTTAGGAAGAATATCAGGAAAAACATCTTGACAGTTCTGTCCTTTTCTATTCAGGTTGTTATACTGAGCCCGTCATCTGAGCACAATAACATTGAGATCTGTTAGCTTGTGATCAAATCATGAGATCAAAAGGTCACCAACCTCATAGACTTTCATGTGAGGAGATAACTTTGCAAATAAGCAGCAGCGTACATGCAACAAGATGTATTCTATCATTGCAAAGATGGTTTAAAAGAAAAAAACTGCATGAGCAGGAACCACAGAAGGTGATGAAGCAAAAGGAAAGAGGAAACAGAGAAAAAACTAGAGACATACAAACTGAGTGCATCAAAGGTAGCTGCCACTGTAGCATTTTGGAATATGAGCAGACAGACATTGCATAATTTGGGTAAATTCAAGCTCGTTTGAAAGGTGATCACTTGAATACACTATATTATATCAACTCTACACATGTTATGCACACTTCAAAGAGCAAATATATGGTGTCAATTTTAGGATGCTTTCAGGTGTGACAGATCCATGTACAATTCCATGACTCTCAGAAAAGTTTATACGATTTTTTTTCACAACTGTGCATTAAAATTGCAACAATACTTTAGATGTGTGTTAGAGGTGGCCCAAATCAGAACCTTTTAACTGACCCTCCTATTTCCAAAAAGATCAGGTGGTCCTGATAAAATGAAACCCAGATTCAAATCACTCCAGAGGGCTTATTTTGATTTTGCAAAGCTAGTTTGCAAAACGAAACCTTTGTCCCATTTCTAATTTCTATAATAGACATCAGTATGACTCAGCCCATAGCCCAAATACCTTATCCAGTTTACACCTTCTTTTAACACATAAATAGAGCCCTACCAAATTCACAGCCATGAAAAACACGTCACGGACTGTGAAATCTGGTCTCCCCCCCCCGTGAAATCTGGTCTTTTGTGTGCTTTAACCTATTTCACAGGGGAAACCAGTGTTTCTCAAATTGGGGATCCTGACCCAAAAGGGAGCTGCAGGGGGGTTGCAAGGTTATTTTAGGGGGTCTTGCCAGCCATACTTCTGCTCTGCCTTCAGAGCTGGGTGGTCAGAAAGCAGCGGCTGTTGGCTGGGTGCCCAGCTCTGAAGGCAGCACTGCCAGCAGCAGCGCAGAAGTAAAAGTGGCAATACCTTGCCATGCCACCCTTACTTCTGCGCTGCTGCCTTCAGAGCTGGGTAGTTAGAGAGTGGTGGCTGCTGACCGAGGGCCCAGCTCTGAAGGCAGCAACGTAGAAGTAAGGATGGCAATACCATACCCATGCCATCCTTACTTCTGCGCTGCTGCTAACAGCAGCTCTGTCTTCAGAGCTGGGCTCCCAGCCACTCCCCAGCTGCCCAGCTCTTAAGGTAGCGCCACCGCCAGCAGCAGCGCAGTAGTAAGGGTAGCAGTACCGCAACCCCCCCCCGCTGTACAATAACCTTGCAACACCCCCCCACACACACACAACTCCTTTTTGGGTCAGGACTCATACACCACGAAATTTCAGATTTAAATAGCTGAAATCATGAAATTTACTATTTTTAAAATCCTATGACTGAGAAGTGGACTATGAATTTGGTAGGGCCATACATATAAGACTCAGTATTCAAGGATGAATTGAAAGGTTGCAATACATAAGCAGATAAGATACCAATCAACACATGCAGCATAAGCTGTCATTCTCATGTACCTTCACAAGCAACAAAAGTTTAATCAATGTCAGATATTTTCCTTTTCTTAGTTAGCTGTTCCACATGAATAGGATCTTTCAACTTCTCAATAAATATAACTAAGGAAAAGAACAGAACCTGGGATGACCTGAAGCATCTGCTGTGTTCTAATCCACTGAGACACTATCTTTGCATGAAAGTCATCAGCCTAATTGAAGAAAAAAAATCTGGTTCTATTCACTGGACAAACTTTACGTGTCTTTCACCTGAGGTCTGTGTTACTGAAGAAGCTTAATACACTACAACTTCCTTAGTGTGCCAATCTGTGTTTCCATGTCTAGGAAAGCACTTGCATCACACTATGAAACACTATAGTTGTTGGGTCTTGTACTGGAGAGAAAATGGAAAAATATCTTAACATTAACATCTGCAAAGCACCAGAAGAATAGAAGTGGAGTGACCTCACCTTGCTTCACCTGCAATTTGCTGATATAGAGGAATGTAGTATAGTAAAGATACAGATTGCTAAAAACTGCTGTGGTGCAGAGTTCACTCGGTATCTGGACTAGCATAATGCCATTTCCCTAGGGAAAATCGCCATTTGCATACTTCATACCTTCAGGACACAGGCACATCTTCAATGTAATGATTCAGAGGCAATTAGAGTCGAACAGAGAAATACCAATGCATTAGTTTTGCATAGGCAGCAATACAGGCTCAGTTTAAATGCAGTTTGAGCACCTGTACATTGCATGCAAAGTGCGAGCAGCACTGAACTCCCAGTTTGATTTGGATAAGTACCCAGAAGTTCCGCTGGATCTGTGAACTATCTAGACAAGAGAATACAAAATTGAGATTCAGGTTTGCCAGCTAGATTTTTCAATACTTTCTGCTTTCAGTTGAGCCAGAAATAACATTTCCCACAAAACCATCATTATTTCAGCAGTTCCACTTCTGATTGCACACAAACACACAAAAATGAAAACCACTGGGGGAAAAATATATCCAAATACCTTCTAACCTGTAAAAAGGTCCAGTATGATTTTGGAGACAGAGGTTTGGATGCACTCTTATTTTATCTTAACAAGTTTAACCACCCCTTGCTTTATTCTGCAAACCTTCAGGTCATTTTGAAAGGAAATATTGTACATAGACAGTTTATTTTTATTTTTCATTTTTTTGATGAAGATAAGAGATTCTTGAATTCAAAAATACTATCCTCCCAGGAATTAGAGAGCAAAGAAGCCATAGTTTGAGGGGATGACTTGGTTTTCAGTTTTCTCCAATCTGAATAGCCTTTTTTTTCTTTTTAATAGTGATCTCCATTAAATAATTGCTACTCATGATAGACTCTGGTTTTGTTTCTCTCTCTCTACACTCCAGGATTGTGTGCTCTCCTCAGCCTCATTGTCATTTCAGTTGGTAGGCTCTGCAGACATGGTATGTCATTAGAATCTTATTTTCAGTCAACAGCATGTGCATATGTCTTTTGAACAGTTGGATATCAATCGCGCAAGTTAGGCTTCTGTAGTTTATAAACATTTTAGTCCCTCCCTCCATGTGGCATAAACTTTGGACTACAGAAATAACATGTGGAGAGATTTTTGTTTTGCATTTTGGTAGGGTACACAATAGAAAGGATGGTCCTGTGGTCAAGGCTGGGACTCTGGGTTCAATTCCCAGTTCCACTACAGACTGTCCTGTGTGACCTTAGACAAGTCATTTGGGCCTGGATCCACTGGAAGTTAGGAGCCTAAACAGGGCTGGCTTTAGGCCGATTCCCCCGAATCAGGCCCCACGCCCTAAAGAAGAGTGGCTAACTTAGGCACCTTTTTAATTTTTACTCACCCGGCAGTGCTCCGGGTCTTCGGCAGCATTTCGGTGGCAGTCCTTCAGTGCCGCCGAAAACTCGGCGTGAGTGAAGGACCCACCACCGAACTGCCGCTGAAGACCCAGAGCGCCGCCGGAACCCCATCGAAACTATTCGAATCGGGCCCCGCACTTCCTAAACCAGGCCCTGAGCCTAAATACATTTGAGGATCACAGTCTCAATTCTCCATCTATAAAGCTGGGGCAGTAGAACTTTGCTACCTCACATGGGTGGTTTTGGGAGGGGAAAAATACATTAAAGATTGTGAGGTGCTCAGATACCATAGTAGGGACCATGTAAGTGTCTTTGATAGCTTAACAGTTGCTAATGTGCTATCAGTTTAATTTGACATATTTGTTGGGAGAAGGCTTGCTAAATGTATATATTAAAAGCAAAAAAGAGCCTGGGTTTGAGTGATCTGAAGCAGGCGACATTCCCATACTAATTTTGTTTGAAGGAAGTTCACTTTGGGCCTTATCCAGTATACACTGAAGTCAATGTGAGCCCTTCCATGGACTAGAATGGCCATTGGATGAGGCCTTTCTGAACAGTCTTCTGATGTAAAAAAATAAAAATGAACAGCCTGGACAGCTCATTTCTCAATTAATTCCTCCTCCTTTTGTTATTTTCACACTACACAAAAGGTAAAGGTTTTTCCACAGACAAATAGTACTGTGTTAATTAACTCCTATTTGAACAGACGTAAATTGCTCTATAAATGCCAGATATTCTTGTTATTATTCACTATGTAAAAGTCACTACATTTTCAAAGTAATAAGCAGGGTTTGGGGTTTTAGCCAGACAAGTATCACTGACCGTAATGGAAGTTGCATTGCTAAACCCCACTGCAATGGTTTGAAAAATTACCTTAAAAATAGGGCCAGATTCTGCCACATTTACTCACATTAAATAGCACTTTACTCCATGAAGCCAGTGGGACTAATTGCAGAGTAAGGTACTCAGAAGTAAGTGCTGAGGAATATGGGCCAGAGCTAATTTAATATGTTTCATATTTTGTTCAGCCAGTTAGAAAGAACCCAAAGGATTGATTGCTACCGTGTTGATAAATGATGCTCAGTGTCTATGAGTTATCAAGATGGTACTGAAAGATTAGTCATAAGAAAGGCTGATTCTTGTTTAAGTGAAGCCGAAGAACGGTGTGCCACTTGCAGAGAAGCTGGAAATGAAAATAGGATGCTTAAAGAGTGGGTGAAAGCAAGAAAAATTCTTTGCAAGCAAGTTAAAGGTTAACTTACTACACTCTGTAAATTGCTGTCAGCTCAGTCTGAAAGGATCAAGGTTGAGTCCTCACTTCAAGAGACAACAATGCCACGGAGCTTGACTCCATTTTGTTAAAGGATTCCTCAACAATTCCCTCTCTCTAATCAAGCATCACCACAAACAGCAAGCTTTAACCTAGAGCCACTCCAGCTTGAATACAAATCTCTACAAGCAAACCCCAAATGCCACATGATCCTGCTTATCTAATTTTTCCTACAGAAGATTTTATTATAAAATTTTCTTAACAAAAGAAGCACATGAAATACTAAGCAGGCAAAAATATAGCACAAAGAGGTCTGCTCTCCCCCTTGACACCCATTTGTAGGATTGGGACAGTTAAACATGAACTTTGATAGATAACCATCCCGAGTATCCTATGCAGATTTTACCCTTGGAGCAGAAAAGCTTTGAAATCAATATAAGTCTTGCTGCTATACTACCCTGCTATTTTTGTTGCATATGATAAGCTGAGCAGTTTGCACATACACCTCTACCCCAACATAACACGACCCGATATAAAACGAATTAGGATATAACACGGTAAAGAAGTGCTCCGGGGGGGCGAGGCTGCGCACTCTGGCGGATCAAAGCAAGTTCGATATGACACGGTTTCACGCGGTAAGATTTTTTGGCTCCCGAAGACAGCGTTATATCGGGGTAGAGGTGTATTTAGATTGGGAGACCTCTAATGAAAAACATAGTAGCGGCAAGAAAAGTGTTCGTGATTCAATAAGTGGCACTTTTCCCTCTAAGTCAATACTGAACTGGAACAAGCTGTTAACATTGTGCTAGTGGAGATGCCATCGTTCAAATGAAATATAAAACGGAGGTCCTGAGCAGTTGTCATTATTAAGGATACCCTCAGACTTTCTGAAAGATGTCCTGATCAGCTTCTGTCTTTGGTAATTATATTCTGCCTAAGTAAAAGTTTCCTTTTGCGGTATTTAACTGGTCATGTAGTATTGCTGTGTGTGTTTTTAAACAGCAATCTTGATAAACGCAACAGGTGGCTGCATTTCAGTGATGGGAAATGGTATTCCTGTGGACTCTATATATTTGAATCGGGCTTTGTCATTCTTCTGGATGAAAAGTGCTAAGCATGTAAATGTGCATCAACACCACCTGATTCATAAAGTCAGTAAGTAAATCTGTATAGGAATGAGTGTTCTTCTAAGGACTGAACACATAACTACAAGGAAACCCCATTCATACATGTGTTAAAAGCTCTTCATGAATTTCTTTCTAGGGCAGGCATCTTTCTACAGTCACAGAAACAAACATGAAGAAAATAGCAAATGCCAATCAGAGATTCAGCACATCCTAATCAGCAAACCCACTATCGGTACAACAGGAGCCGCCAGGTCACACAGAACCAGATGTCACTGCTAGAGAAGTAAAAATTCATGCCTACATCTGACTCTCACAGTTAACAAGCCAGCTGCCAAATTGGATCCCAGCAGTTGGCTCGGATGCAGCATAACAAAAAAGCAGCAATGAAATGGGAGCACATCAATTCTCAAATCAAGAATCTCCATAATCGGCTATCAATTGTGTAATATCATTGTTAGTACTTCAATTGCCAATGTGCTTGGGAACTCCTGAAGCTGTGTCCAGAAAATCTTAATCTGTATATTTTATCTTGATACAATATTGAACAGTTGTAATATACAGGAGAAGATAGACAAGCCATTTAAACTCTGCCTAATGAGGTTAAGCAGATTAGTTGGATCCATATCTAAGAACATGAGAACGGCCATACTGGGTCAGACCAAAGGTCCATCTAGCCCAGTATCCTGTCTTCCGACAGTGGCCAATGCCAGGTGCCCCAGAAGGAATGAACAGAACAGGTAATCATCGAGTGATCCATCCCCTGTTGCCCATTCCCAGCTTTTGGCAAACAGAGGCTAGGGATATCATCCCTGCCCATCCTGGCTAATAGCCATTGATGGACCTATCTAGCAAAAGTGAGATTGTATCCAATAGATCTATGAATTTTTAGTGCCTTGGAGAAATGTATATTTGGAAAGCCCAGTAAAGCAGTGCTCAGTGTCCCAGGAACTCGTTATATTTTTGTATTATAGGTAAAGCTCCATTTTATGAAATCTTGAGGGATACCCAAAACTTTCATGAAATCAGGGGCCATCAGAAGGCTTGGGGAATAGAAAGGCACTTCACAATAAACAATTTTGGAAACTCTGGGTTAGTAAAAAATCAGGATTAATCTATAGTAACAAGTGTTCTTATTTTTTACTGCAGTAGAACCAAAAATATGTAAGATGCCAATCAAACCCATAGGAAGAGACATGCCCTGCCCTGAAGACTTTACAATCATCTTCTTTTCATAGAACTTTTGAATTATTAGACAGTTATAATGTCGGAATCTAGAACTGGTACAGGAGGCAGCTGCTCTCCTGATGAGTGGAACATCTGGGATGGTTCTCGGGGTACCCAGAACTGTGAGCCACCTTGTTACACACTTGCCTCCACTATGAGAGAGTCTTTCTGGTGCTTAACTGCATGTCAGCTCCCTGACACCACCAGCCTATTAGCCACCCATGCCATCTCCTCTGGACTATGCCAGCCCTTCCTTTGCCTTACAGAATAACAAAAGGTACAGCCCAGTTCATGAGCTCATTTAAAGATTCCCCCTGTAGTATTCAGCCCTTATCCACTCAACACTTAGAAATACCAAGTCTGCTGTCCCCAAATGAACAATGTGCACAGCAGTTTGAATGATGCAACTCAGGATCAGCACCTTGCTTAATATCATAGCACTGAGATATATTTATTGTGAAAACAACAATAAATTTACCATCAAAAACTAAAGATTCAGGGGATAGTGAGTACAGATATTGGAAACAAATAGTTACATATAAAACAAAATTATAACAGTTTTCTAGAGCTTAACTAAGAACAACTCTTGTTTAAAGAAGCTTATCTCACCCAAATTTTTCTGCAGGGTCTTCAACCAAAGCTGGCTGAAATCCAGTTTTCATGAATGTAAACACACTGCCCATTTACTTCCTAGGTGCAGAATAAGGGGGTATTTTCTTTGCCTTCTACTTATATTCCCAAAGTTCATGGTCTGTCTCAGAGACACTATAACTGCCCATGGCTTGTCATCTTCCTGTGTGCTGCTTTCCTGTTGGCATGATATCTCTTCAATAAATTCACATGTAAATGGATATCCATTGTGTTAGCTTACAATGCTTAATTTACATCTGTCAGAGAGAAAGATGAATAAACATCTCTTGTCTGACAGAAAACCTGTTGGTTTTTTTCATCTCTGCTATGATACAGAATCTAAGAACATATTTTCAATGTGGATACATAGATCCTCACACAGTATCTGTACATACATTTCACAGTGATATTATTGACCATTGTGACCTTGGCTTTCATTTAAGATCTCCCATGACATTCTTTGGTGAACCAGAATGTACATACCAGAATTAGGATATTCTTGTAACCCTTATCCTAAAGGGTTCTGAGGTCAAAACATCTTTTTGCGAGCACATGACACTGGTGCTCCATGAACTTCACCAGCTGCCTATTTGTTCCATGATAGAATTCAATCTATAAAGCCTTTTATGGTCTGGAATCTGCACACCCCAAAAACCTCTCTCCCCATATTATATGCCACAGCTGTATTCAGTGGAGATGCTCTAGCCAGAGGACCCTTCATGTGGTAGAGAGAGCTGCTGGCAGGCAGAGCAAGGTCCCCTCAGTTTTGCAACTTTCCCCTCAGTCCGAAAGGAGTGAGATCTACTCCCTGCCTGGGGCCACAGAAGAACCAATTATTTCTTATGTAAGAAGAGCAAAAAGATCAAAAACATTTTAGTTCTGACCTCCATTTCTGTGGTTACTATTTTGTGCCTGAACTTTTGAACCCACAGGATTAAATTCACCCCTGTGCTAAGGGCTATGCACCTTGTAAGCCCAATCAGGCCCTCAAAATACTGCTAGAGTGGCACAAAAGTGATACATAGGTATTGTCCTGGCTCTCTGCAGTTGAGTGAATTGCCCCCACAATGAATAGTTGTTAGACAAGAGGTCAGTCTGCCACCCAGAGATCTGCTGGATGAGACTTCAGTCATGCCCATTCTGCTGTCATCCAGAAGTGGTGTTTAAGCTTGAAAACTTGTCTCTCTCACTAAGGCCTGGTCCACACTACCCCCCCACTTCGGACTAAGGTACGCAAATTCAGCTACGTTAATAACGTAGCTGAATTCGAAGTACCTTAGTCCGAACTTACCGTGGGTCCAGACGCTGCAGGCAGGCTCCCCCGTCGATGCCGCGTACTCCTCTCGCTGAGCTGGAGTACCGGCGTCGACGGCGAGCACTTCCGGGATTGATCCGGGATCAATTTATCGCGTCTAGACAAGATGCGATAAATCGATCCCAGAACACCGATTGCCTGCCGTCGGACCCGGAGGTAAGTGTAGACGTACCCTAACAGAAGTTGCTCCAATAAAAGATATCACCTCATGCACCAGGTCTTTCTAATATTCTGGGACTAACACATCTACAGCAACACTGCACTAACTTCAATGGACATCGGAGCTGGCCAAAATTCCAAACTCTCGTGCATGTTAACCAAAGACTATTTAGCTAGAAAATACTCTTCTGAGTAATATGCCGTAGCATATTATGGGTTCCCTAGTTATTGGGATGAGAAGTGGAATATGCTTTGAGACCTAGCCTTGAGATAGGGACTTGGGTGAGAAGGGCCAATAACTACTGACTGAATCCGCATGTGGCCTTCTTTTACTCAGAATCCATATTGACATGAATTTTTCATGCTTCATGATCATCAGGATGAATATGTAGTCTGCATGTCACAAGACGATATACATGTGTTTATTTAACAAATCAGATCAGAGCCCTAAAGCGATAACAATACCATAATGGATATTGTATGGTAAGAACAGCTCTATCTGCAGTATTTTCATGGTCATTCATTTGTGCTTTTTCTTAACATGCTCCAGTGTAATTGCCAAGATTGGATATATTTCAGTTCCTTTAATATTGCGTACTATAGCTGGATAGTCATCTCCAATTATTTGGTGAATGCTGACTGGTGTATAAATTATTTCAGGTGTAAATCATATTCTTTCAGTGCACAAATTTTTGGCCTCTCTTAATGTGCCAGTGCATTTGATATTCCCATGACAAGAATTCAGGATGTTTGTGTTCTGTGATATTTGACATTTTTCATCTGCTACTCCTTTAGTATTACTGGGTGATCTAGCATGTAACATTGGAGCAACCATTTCTGAATGACTTTTTGCCCAAACCAAACTAAAAGTGCTGAGAGTTCTGTGAAGCAAGCGATGAGTAAGTTGATAATGTGAAGCATGTCACTGGTGGAGAACTATACAAGTTAGGTATTAAGAGTCAACCATGTGGAACCTAATGTGTATTTTGCTTATGAAATTGCCTGTGATGTATCTGCCAACCAGGGACTACAACTCCTGTTAGCCCACTCCCCACTGCACTTCCGTTTCCTTTGGCCAGGCAAGAGCAGGGTCCTGAACCAGGAAGTGGCCAGGCTCTTTTACAAGGCAATAGCCACATGGCAAGCAGAGAGATGCAGAGAAGCTGGCCAAATGGATGAATCCCCAGGAACTGTACCCAGAACCAGTTGTGAACAGGCTGCAACGTTACAGCTGGGTTCAGATCTGTGTGCAACTTACAGGGGAGCAGCAGTGGCTGGGCAAGGAGCCAATGCAGAGGAGCCCCAACAGAGACACTCATTGAGCCTGGCCTGGAAACCAGCAAGCTCTTATTTGCTTGAATAGGGACTGGACTGAAGAAGGCACCCCAGGTACTAGGCCTGAAAAGCCCTGACTCTCAAGTGGGCTGCCCCAGGGACCCAAAACACTTACCGCTATAGCTCACTTTGAACTGTCACCACTTAAGCCTCTGTACATAGAGTGGAGCAATTGCAACCTTTCCCTTTCCTGCCAATCCTGGTATAATACCCGTTCACTTAGCCATGTGTCTGAGTGGTTATGGGGACCTACCAGGGCTGGCACCTGCAAGAATGAAGGTGCTTGTTAGATGGAAATTAAAAGGAGTTGTATGAGGGTTAAATACCTGCAAGCGGCATGGGGACTATTTAAAACACCACAATAGAGGCTCAGACTAAATATATACCCCAAACCATTAAAAAAAAGAGACGCATAAGAATGCCACTATGCTAGCCAGGAGAGTAATGGAGCTGTTAGAGGCAAAAAGCATCTTTTAAAATTTGCAAGTCAAAACTTAGTGAGGATAGCAGGAAGGCACACAAACTGTGGCAGGTTAAGTGTACAAGTATAACAAGGCAGGCCAAGAAAGAATTTGAGAAGCAGCTTGCTAAAGAACAAAAACTAACAGTAAAACTTTTTTTAACGTACACGAGAAGCAGGAAGCCTGCCAAACAGACAGTAGGGCCATTAGATGACAAAGTGCTAAAGGAGCACTTAAGGAAGACAAGGCCATTGAAGGGACGCTAAATGAATTCTTTGCATTCGTCTTCACTGCAGAGGATATGGGGGAGAAGCCTGAAGCCTGAGCAATATATCTTTGTGGGGTGCCCTATGGCATGGGGCCCCAGGCAATTGCCCTGCTTGCTACTTCTTAACACCGGCCCTGGCTTTTATACGCAGAAAACCAGCTGTTGTGGCACAGATGGGCCATGGAGTTTTTATAGCATGTTGGGGGAAAGGAGGGGATCAGAAAGAAAAAGGTTGAGAACCCCTGCCCTAGCTAACAACCTTTCAAATTAAATGGGAAAGATCTGGTGTTTTCAGTGATGGGTTCTTGACTGAAATTTGCATCTCCCTCACCTCTGGATCTGAAAGGGTCTGAATTATTGACTTCCAATCCTCATCTATTTTCCTGAGTTTTCCTGGGTGGGTGCGTGGGGAATGGAGTGGGAGCGAATGGGGTGAGGATTAGGAAAGAATTTGTTGACTCTGGTGTCTTTGGAAGGTTTTAATATGAACATTGGTCCTACTAATATTTGATCTGGAATATATTTTGGGGATTTTTTTATACATGCATCTAGACTTTCAGATAAGTGCTGTGGGATATCCAGGTGGTGGAAAGCTGGTGTTATGGCCTCAGGAGGAGTCTTTGGGAAAAAGACTTGATGTATAAATGCCATGGGGTGATGGTGGTAGGGTAAGATAACTGGAAGATGATTGTTCATCGCTCTGTTGATTTTTTAAATACTATTTTCAAATACATTTTTAAGTACAACAAAACAAAATATCTCTGTTTCTAGCATATACTATACTGAGCTGCTCACAACACACAAAAAATTGTACTCATGTTCATTGCAACCCTGATATTGCCATGACGAAAAGAAGGCCATGCAACACTGCCAACATAATCAGGATTTTTGTATGCTTAATCATAATTAACCAACCAAAAAATATCTTGTCTGTTTTAGGAAACAGCTTGGAAACTCTGAACAAAGAAGTAATCTTGACAGATGGTCTCATTGGTAGACTGGGTGAATAGGAAACATCACATGCCAAAATGGATACAGAGGTGGGAAATCAAACTGTCTGTACTTGGCTATCTTGATTATCACTTCAAAAGTTTTTTTCTCTTACTTAATTGGCCTCTCAGAGTTGGTAAGACAACTCCCACCTGTTCATGCTCTTTGTATGTGTGTATATATATCTCCTCAATATATGTTTCACTCAATATGCATCCGAAGAAGTGGGTTGTAGCCCACGAAAGCTTATGCTCTAATAAATTTGTTAGTCTCTAAGGTGCCACAAGTACTCCTGTTCTTTTTGCGGATACAGACTAACCCGGCTGCTACTCTGAAACAAAAACACTTAGTTGTGCAATAATTTAGAAGTGAGCCTCTTTTAGAAGGCTTAGAAAATGTTGCCAGAATTTACCTTCTGGGGAATCCTGGAGATGTTAAGTACTCTGATCTTGTGGTCTGGTTTAAAATAAAATTCCTAAACAATTGAGGCTGGACCCAAAAGAAAATTCTATGTAGGCAGATAACTGTTTCTGGATCCCTAATCTGAAGGAAACAGGGACAGCTAGATGATAATTCAGCAGTAATAACAATCCTCTAAAATGCAAGAGATAAGGAACATCTGCTAGCAGAGGCCTGGGTGAAAAAAGACCTTTCCATGGATGGACATAAGATATTAATATTCCCATATCTGTATCCCACTACGCAATGGAGGAACAATGAGCTAACCAAGAGCAAACAAGGCTTTGCAGATGAAAACGTCTCTGTGAAACTTAAAGCCATATTTCAAAATAAGACTTGTTTCCTGGAACACCACTTCATTATCCCATTTGCTGAGAAATATCAGAAAAACACAAGTCCAGGAGATTGTAGCAGCACAGGTCTCTGAGGACAAAGGGCATTCATTTTTAATGTTCTGATTTTCCATTTATTGTGAGCTAACTCATTTTTCTATGTGATTTTAATTTTGCCTGGGATAATTTGTGTACCCATTCTGTTAAACTAGTCAACTCAACAGAGAGATCTCAGAGAACCACTAATTTCCTGTTTAAAAAAGACTAAAGAGTACCCTCATTGCTTTGATAACATGCATTTCTGAGTAAGTACAATATTTACTTTACTGTATGAGGAAATGATGATTACCTTTATTTAAAGGAAGAAAACAAGCTGGACCATATACGTTACAGTGCTAACCTTTTCCCTTGTATACTCTTCCACCTTATAGTAACAACCATTGTATGAACAGCTGTATTTCAAAAGCACAATGGCCAGTCTATTGGAAACATATGGGACATAATTTATGACCATATGACTTATGCATCTCTTACCACTGCACCCAATAGAATTACAACAGCTATAAACTACAGCAACTTACCAATGAGGTCCATGAAGCAGTTCTATTCCCTTCCATATTCACTGTATTCCTGGGTTGGGTTTCCTTTTTGCTGGCTTGCAGTCTATAGTAAAACTATTGTTGGATATATAAATTCAGCAGAGAAAGACTCAGACCAAAACCTCAAATCCAAACTTTGCAGCAGTTCACACTGAAATCCAACACTGTGTCTCTGAAATACAATAAGGGGCTGATCCAAAAGACAAATTCCCATTGACTACAATGAGAGCAGGAGCAGTATTCTGCTTTTTTGCTATAAATAAGGTTTTATTTATTATAAAAGCTTTTTTAAACTATCTGCAAGAAAAGTTTAATTACTGCATAGACTTATGGCCCTACATTTTCAAAAGTGTATGATTTTGGTTCCCCAACTTAAGACACCTCAAAGGGGCCTGATTTTTAGAAAGAATTGAGCACCCATTCTCTGAAAATCAGGCCCCTCAAAATTACTAGGGACTTCTGAAAATGTATAGTTACATGGTAGAGAAGAAATAACATCATTCTTCACATTCAGGACAACATTCAGGTGAGGATGTGAAGGACTGCCCGGAGGTTGTTACCATTTGGAATATGATTGAGGGATAACATAAACAAGTTGGGGAAAGGAAGATTAAAGATGCAGAAGGTGTGGATGGGGAACAAAAATAAGATTATGACAATGACTGTACTAGGTCATATATACTTCTCCTTAAATAATATTTTTTAAGGGCAAGATTTTAATTTAACCAGTTCCTTTCTTGTAGACTTCATGACAGAAGTGAATTTTCTGGAGGATTTTGAATGACGTGAGGGTTGTGGGTTGAGAGATACGCTTGGAGAATTCATTCCAGACATAGGCAACAGTGTGGATGAAGACACAGAGATGCTTTTATGAGGAGGACATGAACAGGGTGTCAAGACTGGCTGTACAGTCCAGAGTATTTTCTCTAGTTCATACCAAGATCTCTACGAATCTAAAATGTCAGACAAATCAGATTTAATTGATTGTATTTTGCTTCCTCCATAAAAGTCTGTAATCAAGAGGAATTTCCCCACATTATGACTATAAAACTTCACACTAAAGAGGGCACCCTCCAAAATGATATTTTGCATGTTATACCAGAGTGAGTTGAACTATGAAAAAACACAGCAGATAAAATTCACCCTATGCAGAGGGCCAGCAGGAGACCTATTCTCCTCTTAAGCCATAATTTGAGGTCTTAAATGGGGCCTAAGAGGTGCACATAAAACCTTTTATTGGCCCTCTGCACAGAGCAGAATTTCAAGCCAAAACAATCACATTGCATGGTATTTTCAGAGCAACACTTCTGATCTCTCATCCAGTTCACTCCTGTATAGACAACAGTGCCACTATTTCAATTACTAAAGAGACTCTACTTTCTGCCATGGCTCTAAATCCTAGCTAGTATCATTCTAGATACTGTTCTTACTCATTTAAACATCTAATTCTTTTGTGTCTCTGAACTATGGTCTTCAGTGATATCTTGCAGATGTTGTTACCGGAAGATTTGAACTGTCTTTTTAATTTAAAACCCTTTATTTTCAATTTGCCTATTCCGGTATTAAAGGTTGTGGCCCGCCTCATGGATTTTCCAGAGAAAAGCCGCTAACCAAGGCCAGCTAACTTTCCCCTTGAAGGACACAGATACAGCCCTCCGATAAAGAATAGGCAGCAAGCAGTAAATTCTTCGAAAACAAAAATAATATTTATTTAGAAGTAAAAGGTTACAATAAAAGAGGAGAGATATAGGTAAAAATAAAAATAATAAAATAACAGTAACAGTTACAGATAGAGTGTAAAGGAAGCAGCACGAGAAATAAAGACACGGTACTACAATTACAGTTTAATAACCATATACTTAATACTCTATACCTTGCAACAATATCTATTATATATACACACCTCTACCCTGATATAACGCGGCCCGATATAACACCAATTTGGATATAACGCGGCAAAGCAGTGCTCCGGGGGGGGCAGGGCTGCGCACTCCGGTGGATCAAAGCAAGTTCGATATAACGCGGTTTCACCTATAACACGGTAAGATTTTTTGGCTCCCGAGGACAGCGTTATATCGAAGTAGAGGTGTACCAATATATCAATTAAACATGTAACAATATATCAAACAACAGGCTGGCCTAACAGGTACCAAATGGGTAGGGAGATCTCACTCAAACCACGGACATCCAGCTTTATTTAAACTTGAGACCCATACGCTTCAGGATGTCAAATAAAAAAAGATTTTTAACTTACAGTTAACTTACAGAAAATCCCTCGGAATCGTCTAGTCAAGGTCCTTCTGCTCTGTCTGTTGCTCGAGAGCGATGACCATAGATGTTTTGGTTGCTGTGGCGAGCGGGCAGTGCTGCGCTGGGCGGCTGTCTGCTGTCACGGAGGTCAAGCTGCTCCTCCAGTGAGAGATACAGAAGCCTGCTGGGTACTGCTGCCGGGCTGCTGTGGAGGCCTCCTGCTGGCAGGGTGCCGGGAACGGCTGTTGCCAAGGCAACCCTGGAGCCTGGGGGTGCGCTGCTTCTGTTACAGTAGCTGGCTTTCAAGCAGCTCCTCCTTTTTCAGCTTTTCAAGTGGCTTCTTTTGCGCAGGTATCTTCTTATAGGTGTTTGACAGTGTTCCGCTCTCTTGCTGGTCCCTATCCCTTCAGAGCTTTAACCTGCCGGCTACTGCCTCAGGGATTTGCATATTTATGGCACGTGTACTGACATGTGACACTCAAGATCAGCCAATCAGTTTCCAGAAATTAGCATATGCTAATTGCTAATCTCACTACATTACATAACCCTACAGCCGCCATTACTGTATTTTCTCATTTAAACTATTATTAATTTTTATTTAATTAAAGCTTTATTTTTAAAACTGTTGATTGTTCTAAGCATGTCAAAACGTCCTCATACTATCACCATGTATTTTATGTTCAATTAAGCAATTGTTTAATTTCAGCAAATTTAAACCCCTTCCAAGGTTTTTCTGTAGATTTTCCCATTCAGAACTTGATAAGGTATTCCGGGCAACTGAGGTAAAATTCTCTCGTCACAATGTGAGTTCCACAGGTTAATTATATTTTGCAATAACAAGTATTTCCTATTATTCAATATCATTATTTCCTTATTTCAATTGTCTATTTGTGCTGTAAGGGATAGAACAAATGAAAGCAATCAAATGAGGTCTATATTACCATTTATTATCTTATATTTCTCTTTTATACATAATTCTCCTTTCCAGATTAAGTACTTTTTAAAGTCTCCCAATGTGTTTTTAGTCTCTCCATATGTAGAATGCCTTCCCTCCAATCTTAAACTTCTAATCCATTTTGTTGCCCCTTTCTTGACTTTTACTATGTTTGCTATGTCTCTTGTCTTATACACGATCCTTCAATGTGATGAGTGCCTACCACTTTCATTGAAATCAAATGGAAGGCACTGGGCATCATCAGGGTACTTATTTTCTGTCCCCTGCCTAACACAGTTTAACATCTGATTCACTTTCTTTTGAGTCCCACTGTACATTAAGCAGATGTCTTTACCTAGCTGTCCATGATGACACCTAGATCTTTTGCCTAAGATGTTACAGCTAATTCAAAACCTAACAAGTGGGAGCAGCAGCAGCAGATTCACCTGGCTATGAAGTAGCCGTGGTGGCGCATAGAATGGACTTCCATCTTAAGCAAGTCCTCTTCATTTGACAAGAGTCAGTATGGGAGGATGTAGGTCTCTTACCCTGAGAGGGATAACGGAGTGTGTACCTGTAATTTGAATTGTTCTCTCCAGTGTGCATTATCTTACACAATGAATTCCATCAGCTATCCTGTTAGGTCTTTTTGGAGTTCTTCACATTCTCTCTCACTTTAAACTGGTTTGGCCATTGGTATGTAGTAGGAGCGCAAGTGAAAAAGAAAAAAAAGAGAGAGTTTAACAAAGCTACGGCACTGTGTTATGTCACAAATTTCCAAAGTGCACTGGAGGTCTTTCCAATTCAAAAGCTTTTAAAATATTAATTAATTATAAATAATTAAAAACCTAGTCTGCCACACAGAACACTTTAAACACTAACAACATCAAGCCATGAATATTTATATTATGGCAGCACCCAGACATTCTGATCAGGATTGGCGCCCTATACAGACAGGTAATCTGGGGTAGGCTGTAGATAATTGTAGGCACTGTACAAACCGAGACTGACATGAGATAGCCCCTACTCCAGGCTGTTTGCAACAAGCACCATGTGTATGTAGCCCCACATACTTCAGTGGAGCTGCCTCTCATGGCTGCCTGCATGGAGCTCATTGCAGGATCACAGCCCACTGGTGGCTGGGAAATGATTTTCCATTTTTTGTTGAAAATTTTCTTAAACTTTTTGAGGTTTTAGTTGAAAAACTGATAAGCTGAAAATAAAAATAAAAAATTGTGGGTTTCAGCAACTGGAATCTCCTCCCCTCTAATTTTATGAAATCATAATTTTTTTTCACAAAAATCTTACTTTAATTAAAATGCCATTTTTCATCCACAACGTTTCAGTGGGAAACTTTTGACCAGCTTTATCAGGGTGTAAGAGGATTATATTTTCAGAAGTGCTGAGCACTCAAACTTCCCATTGGAGTCAATGAGAGTTCTGGTTCTAAGCCCCACTTGGAAATCAGGCCTTTTATATTTTAGGATACACTTTTTCCATTTTAGAAATTAATAAAGCAAAAACCAATGGTCCCTGTTTCTTTTTTTCAGGAAGGACCCCATGCACAGTCCCTTGTCAACCAAGCAGGCTGTAAGCCTTAAACAGCTATCTACACTTTGTAATTAATGAACGAGGTGACGGGCCAGCTGATTGACAGTTGTCTATGCTCAAGAGGCACTGAGTACATGCCTACAATATAAACAGGAACAATCCGCCAGAGAATTTCTATTAACTTTTAGTGAAAGCAATTACATATAAAAAACCCTAGGAAACAAGAAGTGGGTGAAAATGCTGTAGCATGCTCAGCCCATAGCAGGGCAGTAGATTGTTACCCAGAGAGGTCACTGCTAGGCTGCACAGAGGAGCAGCCCCGACTATTCCTGCTGGAAGTGCAGTCCAGTTTCCCTTGTCAGCACAAGGAGAGTTTGGTGCGTATGATATGAGACGTCCTGGGTGAAGAATGTGCAGGTGGTATGGGAGGAGGTGAGGGAGAGAAAGTGGGAAACAGACATTGAAAGCTCCTGCAGACACGTGGCGAGCCCTCCCTGGAAAACAACAGCTAGGATTTTGTTTTAAAATTCAATCCACAGAAAATTCATGTACAACTATACTTGACTCCACCCCCTTTGCCATCTCTTGCAAATAACGCGATCATGGCCAAAGCTCTAGGCAGTCTTATGAAAAGCTTCAGCATTTACACAATTTTTTCGGGGGGGGGGGGAGAGGAAACAGGAGGGGGCAAAAAGATACACTGTCTGCCAGAGAATATTTCTGTGCCCTTCACCACCCTCATTGTAAATCAAGGTTTCAAACCATCTTTTAATGATTTCAGAGCAAAGAAAAACAGTGAGCTTACACAAGATCGTCTGAGACAGAGCTGGGAATAGAGCCCACTCCTGGAGTATAATAGGCCCAAATCTTAGCCATTTTGCCACATACACTTTCATAAGAAATATGTCAGTTTAAGTAGCTGTTAGACCACATATAGAGGTTTATTACTGTGCATGCCAAGAGACCTGGTTCTTTAGCTCAAGTAACAAATGCTCATGCTTTTATACCCAGATGTCCTGGGTTCAGTCTTCACAGATGTCCTAAAGAGCAGCTGTCTGTAACCACTAGATCATAAAACTGCCCTCTTAACAAAACAAAAAAACAGTATAACCCCTTTGCAAAGCGAGTATTGCACTCCCTGTGTGGACTGGCCCACATAGAGGATAACAGCAGCATACTTTCCTCACCAGTCACTGACAGCCATGGGGGAGAGTGAAAAAATGGTGTACAACTATCTTTGCATGAACTGTAACAGGTCTTTTCAGATGTTTTCCTATTGCAAACTACATCTTGACAGAATGACTCATGAACAACTGCCTTTCCATTTACAGTTTGTGGGAGACGACCTTGCTTCCCATTCCTGATGGCAAAACATCCCTACAACAGTACAGCAATCACTTATATGGACAAGTAACATAAGGAATGGGGATTTTGTTTTAAATTAAATTTAGCTGCTGGAAACAAATAGGAGAAGCAGCACCATATGGCCTGCTAGCCCTCTACAGACCACCAGTAAGGGCTCCATACACTTCAAACTTGGGAACCTTTTGTTGACCTTCGCAACAGAGTCAACAAAGATCAATAGAGCTATGGAAAAACAGATTCGTTTTCATGTAAGTAAACTGATATTTTCAGGAGTATTCATAATTTCAAGATTTCTACCATCTAACAGGGGTTTTATGATGAAAGCAAAGACATTCTCTACTCTGGACAAAAATCTGGGATTTTTATGACTTTTCCTGAGGTATAAATTCCTTGCAAATGTAAAAATGGCTTCTCATGTAAAAAAAATATCACTTTATAATCAGTGCTAAGAATTTTGAGCACTACTCTAGTCAGCAACAGACACAATGGCCCTGTCCTGTAGTGCTTAGCAGGTGACTTCAGAATAGGGTCCAATAACTGTTCCCTACTTTTGGTACTGGGTCTTCAGAACTAACAGAATACCCACTGCCTTAAAATAAAAATTAATAGAAGCAATAAAATAAATGGAATAAGAAGGCGTCATTGCTAAAGTCAGAGAGTCTAAAAGTTGCATAAGCAGCATGGTAGCCATTGAGAAACCAGGCAAGCTGCACATTTGCATAGATCCAAGCAACCTGAAAAAGCCCTAAAAAAAGCTCAGTGCCAAATATCTACAACTGAAGAAATATTACCTGACTTGGCAAAAGCAAAAATATTCTCAGTACTTGATGCCAAAGATGGATATTGGCACGTGCTACTCAGTAAGGAAACCAGCTACCTCACCACATTTTGGACACAAGCAGGTAGATCATGATGCTTGAGAATGCCATTTGGAATTAACCACGGAGTAGAAGCATCCCAATACGCTAACAAGACTTGAGGGATCAATGTCATAACTAATGACATTCTGGTTTACAGACACAGAGGTGGCATGCCGGAAGCTGTAGTAGATCATGACCACAACTTCATCTGTCTGCTAGAATGGAAATAAATCTAAAACTGAATACAAATAAGATGAAATGTGATTAATTATAGGGCACTATATGAGACATTTGCTGGCTTTCCAAGGCTACAACCGGATGAGAAAGAGGTAAAAGCAATACAGCTGTTGCCCACACTTAATGATATTAAATCAGTTCAGAGACTATTAGGATTGTAAAGTATCTGACAAAAAATGTCTAAGTCTCTCAGAGATGTGTGAATCCCTGAGGCGATTACTGAACAAAGACACAGTATGGATAAGTACCAGAGGGGTAGCTGTGTTAGTCTGGATCTGTAAAAAGCAACAGAGAGTCCTGTGGCACCTTTAAGACTAACAGATGTATTGGAGCATAAGCTTTCGTGGGTGAATACCCACTTCATCAGATGCATGCATCTGACGAAGTGGGTATTCACCCATGAAAGCTTATGCTCCAATACATCTGTTAGTATGGATAAGATCACCTCAACGTGATACAGCCATCACATGTGTCAAGAAGCTGGCAATCAGCTATCCCATCCTGAAATACTACGATGTGGATGAAAGGGCAACCATACACAGCAAAAACTCTCGTCCAGGTTGTCCTCATCTTATGTCTCAATTATTGCAACATCCTTTTTTCTGGCCTTGATACATGCACACATGCCCCGCTCGTAGCCATTCAGAATTCGTTTCCAAAAATCATTTCCCTAGTTCGTTGCTCTGACTATATCACCCCATTGTTAAATTTTCAAACACTGTCATGCTTTGTCCCTGCTGCTTCTCATGCTTGGGAGGAGCTCCCCATAAATATCTGCAAAACCACTTCTTAGTCCTCTTTCAGATCTCTCCTCAAAACTCTCCCTTGCCATGGTGCCTACAAATAACATAACAGTTTGGATGATGATGCACTGAGATCACTGCCTAACATGCTGACTGATATTGTCTCGTATTTTTCTGGTACTCCCCCCACCCATCTGTCTGTATACATCTGTTGTCTCTTATACTCTCCGGGACAGGGACAGTCTTTTTGTTCTGTGCTTGCATAGTGCCTACCACAGTGGGATCCTGGTCCATGAGTAGAGCTCTTGGGCACTATAATAATACAAATAAATATATACACAACCATGTGAGGCCAGTGGAACAGGGCTTGGAGCATCACACCTACAAAAGGGACAGCCAGCAGCTTTCGTATCAAGAGCACTATCACCAGCGGAACAAAGATATGCCCAAATTGACAAGGAACATCTCATATGTGACCACATATGAAAAGTTCATCCAGTATGTTCAAGGATGGGAAACCATTCGAGTAGACCACAAACCACTGGACAGCATTTTTTAAAAATCTTCTGCAAAGAGGCCCCAAAATGTCTTCAGTGCATACTACTGAAACTGCAACGCTACATCTTAGATATCCGCTATGTGAAAGGGACTGAGATGTACATAGCTCTTACTCAGAACAGCATTGGAGCATGAAAATAAGGCAACTGAACACGAATATGAGATCCTCAACCAAATAGAAATCATTAACCAAACCAGTGCCACTTTCAAGGCAGGGCTGGAAAGAATCCAAAAATAAGACACACAAAACAAAGATTTACAAGTGCTCACAACTATTAGTGTCCAGCTATCAGGAGATAAGTTCCAATTGCTCCTGAAGAATTCTGGAATTATCAAGACAAGCTAGTGTACAAGATAGCATCATATATAAAGGCAGTCAAAATATAATAATCAGATCACTGAGAGCAGAAACTTTTTCAGGACTAGTTCAGTGCATTGTGGAATAGAACTCTACATCTGGAAAGCCAGAGATACCTTTTACTGGCCAAACATGACCAAGGATATCAGAGCTCTAGTGAGCAGTTGTGATAACTCATGGGGAAATGCAGCCCCAGCAGCAAAAAGAGACAATGAAAATACACAGCATTTCCAACAAATCTTGGAGCAAAACAGGAAGGGACCTTTTCATGAAAAACCATACTAACTATCTCATTACTGTAGATTACTATTAATCTAATTTTCAGACACTACCGCTGTGACCATCATAGACAAAGCAATGAAGCATTTCAGCAGACATGGCATTGCAAACTGTGCTGTTTCAGACAATGGGCCCCATTTACTTGCAGTGGGTTTGTGCTATTTACTCAGGAATGGGAATTTGCTCATATCACATCATCACCATAACACAGTCAGTCAAATGGCAAAGCAAATCAGCAATTTAAATTACTAAGATTCTATTGAAAAAAGCTGCAAAAAACAAACAAACCCAACAACAACAAAGAAAATGTATGGCAAACCATCTTTGAATAGAGAAATGTCCACAGAAGGTATGAATAGGAGCCTAGGACAATTCTTGATGTGAAGACGCACACATGCATTGGTGCATATAGACCCAGAATTACTACTACTGGCAGTGGTGGAAGGAGTAACAGCTGAAAAAGAAGACACACATAAAAACCAAAGCCTACTATGACCAATAAGCTAAAGACTTCCCAGTACTACTGTTTCCTCAGGACAAATCATGTACTTAAAGAAAGCAACATATTTCAACAGATGAAAACCTCATTAATATAAAGCAGAGGATGAGAAAACAGGAGACTGATAGCTATTGGAACAGATTCTTAAAACCCCACACCACCAGAAGAACTGAGTACCAGGCAGTCTCCTATCACCATAAGAAAGACTTGCACTTGCTCCAACATCAAAACTGCTCCCAAGGTATACAATAAGACTTTGTACAATACTAAGGCATGAAAAACAACCCTCCCAAACTCAGAGGAAAATACTTTAGTTCCCAAACAAGTTAAGAGTTAATAAAAAATAAAGACTTGGCATTGTTATATATATACACACATACATATAATCTAAATAGGGTTGCCAACTGTCTAATCATACAAACCCAAACACTCTTGCCCCGTCCCCTTCCCCAAGGCTCCGCCCTGTCCTGCCCCTTCTTCAAGGCCCCGCCCATTCCGTCCCCCCCTCCCTCCGTCACTCACTCTCCCCCACCCTCACTCACTTTCACTGGACTGGGACAGGGGGTTGGGGTGCGGGCTATGGGCTGGGGCCGAGGGGTTCAAAGTGTGTTGGGGGCTCTGAGCTGAGCCTGCAGCAAGGGGTTGGGGTGCAGAAGGGGGTTCAAGCTCTGGGAGGGAGTTTGGGTGCTGAAGGGGGCTCAGGGCTGGGGCAGGGGATTGGGGTGCAGAAGGAGGTCAGGGGTGCAGGCTCTGGAAGGGAATTTGAGTGCAGGAGAGAGCTCTGGGCTGCGGTAGGGGGCTGGGGTGCAGGAGGGGGTGCAGGGTCTGGGAGGGAGTTTGGGTGCAAGAGGGAGCTCCGAGCTGGGTTTGGGATGCTGGAGGGGGTTTGGAGTGTGGGCTCTGGCCAGGAGGCACTTACATCGGGTGGCTCCCAGGCAGTGGTGCAGTAGGGCTAAGGCAGGCTCCCTGCCTGCCCTGACCCTGTGCTGCTCCCAGAAGCAGCCACCATGTCTGGCCCCTGGGGGGAGACGGGGCTCTACGCTGTGCCCACAAGTGCCACCCCCGCAACTTCCATTGACTGCAGTTCCTGGCCAATGGGAGCTGCTGAGTCAGTGCTTGGGGCGCGGGCAGCGTGCGGAGACCCCCTGGCCACAGAGACGTGCCGGCCACTTCCGGGTGCGACACGGGGCCAGGGCAGGCAGTGCACTTGCCTTACAACTCTGCTGCGCTGCTGGACTTTTAGCGCCTAAAATCTCCCAGTTTGGCTTCAGTAACCTCTGGGAGACAGCGTCTGATTCCAGGAGACTCCTGGCGAAACCAGGAGGGTTGGCAACCCTAAACCTAAAGTACATACTCAGGGAAGCTAACTAGGTATCTATCCAGGGCCATACATACTTCGCAACAGCTACACTGCAATTTTTAGTACACTAGCCCGATTAAAGCTAGCACAGGTATATCTACCCAAGCTGGGAATTGTACCTCCAGCTCCTGCTCCTGTGTAGACATGCCCACAGTAACCACAAACTCAGAGCTATTACTAGCTTTGCTACTGTAATGCAAGGAGAAAGCCTCCTAGCTTTTGAACATAAACAAACTGTGCAAATCTGTTGACTTCAAGGGGAGCCACAGTCCTTCATACAATAATCTACTTAATGTATAAAACACAGGTAACAGAATCATAAATTAACGCAGTTGGCTTTCTGGCTAACCGCAGGACAGTGCACACATTGAAACCTGCAAGGTGCTGTTCTGTCTGAAAGTCTATTTGTTTACTTTTATCTACAGGCCTTTTTACAGGACTCCTCGTAGCACTAGACATTAGCGCACCATGAGTCACTTCACTAGTGGGGAAGCGCCAGCAGTCTATTGCACAGATATATGGTTTTACGGAGCGGAGCAGAATAGAGGAGATTGTATTCGTCCACAATATTTAAAATACAAAGTGAACTCAGAGCCTTACTCCTGTTTGTTAGAGAAGAACCATTGGATTCTCCTCTCACACCAAGCGAGAGGAGAGTCAAGCCCATTGTGTTTTTTAAATAAAAATAAAACCGCATAAATCTGCCTTAGTTGCTTTTCAGATTCAAATGGTTTATAAACAAATCTACTGGCGTATATTTATATATTCTGTGATTAATGCTGGCAACTTTTCCTCTCCACTACTACTGAAACCAATGGAGGTTCAAGACACCAAGCATCTTGCAGTAGGGGCTCGGCACTGTGCAGCATTGTACCCTCTGTGAGCCAACAGAATAATTATTCATTGCCAGCATTTGCCATTTGAAGGAGATGCTGCACATGCTCCTTGCAGCCTCCAGCCCCTGAAGTCCCTGCTACAGCATATGGGCTGCTCTGCCGGCAGCAGAGGGAGGGCTAATTAAGATCTGCTCCAGAGAGGCAAAATGTAAGTACTTCCTGCACATCTTCCCCTAGGGTGACCAGATGTCCCGATTTTATCAGCACTGTCCCAATATTTACTTGTTTGTCCCGCGTCCCGACCGATGTTCGGTCGGGATGTGAATTGTCCCGATATTTTGCGCTCCGGCGCACAGGCAGAGGGGGCTCGCGCGCCCCCCCCAACCCAACTCCGCCCCTTCCTCCCCAACTCCGCCCCTTCCTCCCCATTGGATCCCACCCCAAATCCCCGCCCTGGCCCCGCCTCTTCCCCAAGCACCCCGCATTCCTCCTCCTCACCCCTCCCTCCCAGGCTTGCGCTAATCAGCTGTATGGCGGTGCAAGCACTGGCAGAGGGGGGAGAAGCAGGATGCGGCAGCCAGCTCAGGGGAGGTGGAGGTGAGCTGGTGTTGGGGGGGCAGGGCCTGGAGCCCCCACCAATTTTTCCTATGCTCCAGCTTTTCTTTCTTTCTTTCTTTCTTTTTTTCCCTCTGCTGCCGGCTCTTGGGGTTTTTTTTTTGTTTTTTTGCTCTGCCGGCACCTCCCCGCGTCCCGATATTTCACATCTCTCATCTGGTCACCCTATCTTCCCCACACCCATAGTCTTTTACTGTGGTACTATACGCCTGCTTCTTCAGCCAGGTGGTGGGTGTCTGTGTCAGAGAGGAAAGGGAAGGGTTCTGTCTGTCTGGAGGGTTGTACCGGGAGGTGTCAGGAAGGTGAGGAGAGTTCAGAACTGAGAGTGGTGCTGAACTGTGGAGAGGTTACCTAGGAAGAGGAGTAGTTCAGGCTGAGGGCAGATGTGGGGTTTGGAATGGAGGGAGCTGCATGGGCCTGGCTGGGGAGCTTCTGAGCTGGGAGAGGGATGGTTTGGGTTGGCGGGGTTGAATGCTGAGAGGAATGAGCCTACTGGGAATGAGGATGTAGGTAAACTAGTGGGGGAGGCAGGAGTTGGAATTAGATCTGAGGAGGAAGATTAGGCCTAACACCAATTAGCCTAGCCTAGCACTCCACATCCATCTGCAGAAACTTCTGGAATTGGGTGTGGAAGTTTTGGGTCTGCTCCAATAGGTAAAGTGGGATCAGACTCCATGAGGGCAAGTGGTCAGGGCAGCTGCTTTACTAAAGGCCATGTGCTCTTTGTGAGTTGAGAGAAGCTGAGCTCAGGAGCAGAAAGCAGGCTGTTGTCCCTTAACTCTGAAGCATCTTGCAGCAGTTTAGTGATATTGTTAATTGTCCAACAGGGAAGCATGGGCAATGTTAATAACAGCAAGGGGAAATTGGGAGGGTAAAATAATTTATTCTATTTTAAATGTATGCTTTGAATATTGCTTGATTTTAGCCAAACTGTTTTAGTTAAATTGTCTCAACTAGTCTGAGTCACCAACTTTTCTTTAAAATGTGATAATGGGGAAAGAGTCATCTATCTTTGGTGGTCTCCGGTTTTTGTTTTCTTGTAGCAGTTTTTTTTTTTAAATCTATACACTTAACTGAGTGATTGGTTAATCGGTTAGCTGACTGGCTAGCAGTGATTTCAACAGAGGAAGAGTCTGATTCCAACAGAAGATTCCTACAAGCAAGTGAAGGGAAAATGTTGTTTTAGACTCAGCAGACTGTATAGATTTGGTGATCAAAGACTCTAATTGAGACTTAGGTGAACTCAGCCTAAGCTTTTGGGAACTCTGAGTTTCTTCTCACTGTGTTTCTGTGTTCAGATTTTAATTTGTTTTCTTTATGTTTATGTATAACTGAAGATAATGTATGTGGCTTATAAAATAGCCATGTTATGTTGTAAAAATTAATTTTTTATTTGTTTCTTTATCATAAGATTTTATAAAGTTGTTACTTACTTACTTAAATTCATTTCTTTTTGTCCCTTTTGTGTCTTTTTTTTGTGTCAAGTCCTTTTGGGACTTGAATGTGGGAAGGTTGACTCTGTGCAATCCTTGCTGAAAATCCTTAGAGACTGAATTCTGGGTCCCCACCTACTTTTCTATGGGAGCTGGGCAGTTTTTAGGCACTGGAGAAGGGCAATGAAGTGAACTCTAGCAGCCTATCCAAAGGTTACATTGTCTCTCTCGCTCTCTGTATGCCTGAACAGGGAACCTGATGTTAGAAGTCAGTTGGCTCCTGCACATATGTGAAATCAGAAACTAGTATTGGAGGGGGGAAAACAACCACCAAAGAGAAAGCAATAATCATGGCAGCATACCAGATTCTTGTCCCAAGTAGATGGACATGAAAGGGGATATGTTCAGCAACTTGACATTCTTTAGATCACAATGGAAAAACTACAAAATTGCTACAGGACTGGATAAAAAGGGAAACAAAATAAGAGCAACTATTAGCTGCAATGGACAAAGGCTCCAACAGCATCTGGATATGTCCACAGCAGGCCAGATGAGCTATGTAAAATCCTAGAAAGAGCTTCCAAAGCATTGTCAACCCACAAAAAAAAGTCATTTATGAAAGTCATAGTATCTTTTCAACAATTGTAATCAAGACTCTGGAGAAACAATAGATCGGGATATTGCCAAACTGTGCAAAATGGTGACTCGTGTGATTATCAAATCTTAAAAGATGAACTAATGCATGATAAATCAGTAATAGAGATGAAAGATACAGGCATTCAAATGAGAATTCTGAGAGAGCCCTTGCTAACTCTTCCAAGAGCTATAGACATGTGCAAAGTTAGTGAACAAGCTCACATCCAAATGCAGACCATAAGTGGAACAGGCCAGGAAATAATTCATCAAGTTGCACAGGGAAAGCATGAAAATACAAGGAAAAATATACCAAAATGTGTGCAAAAGCAAATGTGAAAATACAAAGTAGAGGATGTAAAAAAATGCAAAAGAAGACCTCTGAGTTCCGTGAAGAAAACATGATAATGGAAAATACCCTGAAGAGGGGGTCATATATAGTAATAGTGTCAAGAGAAATTATGGCAGAACTTGCAGGCAAGAAAAACATGCACCATATCCAGAAAGGAAGCAATGATTCAGAGGATGAGATTTGCATGTACATGACATTAATGCATAGTGCAAAATGGCAAAAATAAATGATTTCCAAAACTCAGACTAGCACCAGATGCAAAGACAAGACAGCAGAACACGAACGGGAAACTGAATGCCACATAGAAAGTGGGACAAGATGGGTGAGGTAATACTGGACCAACTTCTAGTTTCCCAGACCTGAAGAAGAGCTCTGTGTAAGCTCGAAAGCTTGTCTTTCTCACCAACAGAAGTTGGTCTAGTAAAAGATATTACCTCACCCACCTTTTCTCTCTAATATCCTTGGATCAACACAGCTACAAGAAAACTGTATAAATAGATAGTGGGGCATCAGTCAATGTGCTAGGTTACAATGGCTTCAGCAGTAATATGCAAAGGAAGAAAGCAAAATTTCAAGCCAAAATATTCAGTTGTATGAGCATCATACCACTAGGACAATGTAAATTATAAACTGAATACCCAGGAAAAGCATACAAGCTGAAATTTCTGGTAGTACAAACAATAGAAGCCATTGCTGTCCAAGTCATGGTACACATGATGCTACTAGTATCTTAGACGTTTGGAGTACCACAGCACTGAGCAGCTGTAACAATTACACTAGTTATTAGAATGCAGTATCATTGGAATGCCTGCCAGGAAAGTTGGCTTAAGTTTGTTTGTTTAAGTTATCATGCTTACTTGTTGAAAATACATTCAATCATGCAATTAAAAACCAAGGGGGGAAATCATTCAGGCAGCAAGCAACAAAAACCATTGTTTCTTGATTCAGCTGTGCCAGCCATTTTAATTAGAGGATTAATGCTCCATCACCCAGTTTGCAATCTTTGTGCCCATGTTCAAACCCAAACCAAATTTCAATTCATTGTACGTATGGTTGCAAGACACAAACCGCAATTTTTTTTTTAACTAAAATCCAAATAAATTACATCTACCCAGTTGACGAAGGCCCCAATCCTGCAGCCTCTTATGCACCTGCTTCATTTTCCAAATGAGTGGTTTCACTACATCAATGGGGCTACTCACTGTGCATAAAGTTAAACACGTGCAAGATTGCAACCTGTCTTTGCAGTTCTGTCAAAAAGGCAATCACAGATTTGTCTGACTTAAAGAGATGCTATAGATTTGCTCATGATTTCATCTCTGTTTAAAGATTTTTCTCTCCATTCCTTTACTTGAAATAGAAATTAGACTTTCACACATTCATTACCAGGCTCATTTTCTTACTTGTGCATATCTCCAATCTTCTCGTTCCTATCTAGGGACGTGTTCCAAAGTCTGTTGAAGCCTTTTGATTGACTTCAATGAGCATTGGATAAGGCCTTCTCAGAAATAATTGTCAGTGGCCTCGTAAGTTCATTAGCCTTAACACACTGAGATGCACATCAAACAGGCAACTGATTTATGTTGAGATTTTCCAAGTATTCCCTTATCTGCCCTTTCCCAATTGTTAGTTTCACAAGGTTCTTATTACTTCCTAATTATGCACACTTTTTATTTTTCTTCCCAAAGACAGAGTTTTAAAAAAGAAAATGAGTATCTCAGCCACCTGTGACTCAACATTCATTTCATCCCCCTCATCAGTTACTAATGAGACTACTTTCTCGCTGGTATTTTTTTTTTCTTGCATTAACTCCTGCTTTTTTGTGTCTGTGACAATTTAGGGAATTTGTCTATATACAACTTATGAATTCTGGTTAATTTAATGAAATTGCTGCATCAATGAATGCCTCAATGTGTAGTGAGTCAATCATGGACTGACAAGATTCTTGTCACATAGCATCCATCCTGTCTGGAAGAAGCTACTGAACAAACAGAAGTCATTAACCTTAACAACTGTGCTCTAGACGAACAATAGGTATTCTAAGGCCTGGTCCCCACTAAGCCCCCACTTCGGACTAAGGTATGCAAATTCAGCTATGTTAATAACGTAGCTGAATTCGAAGTACCTTAGTCCGAACTTACCGCGGGTCCAGACGCGGCAGGGAGGCTCCCCCGTCGATGCCGCGTACTCCTCTCGCCGAGCTGGAGTACCAGCGTCGACGGCGAGCACTTCCCGGATCGATCCCAGAACATCGATTGCCTGCCGCCGGATCCTCCGGTAAGTGTAGACGTACCCTAAGAAGAGTGCTAGAACTGAAAGAAAATCTAATTCGACCAAGCAACAGAGAGTCCTGTGGCACCTTTAAGACTAACAGATGTATTGGAGCATAAGCATGCATCCGACGAAGTGGGCATTCACCCACGAAAGCTTATGCTCCAATACATCTGTTAGTCTTAAAGGTGCCACAGGACTCTCTGTTGCTTTTTACAGATCCAGACTAACACGGCTACCCCTCTGATAATTCGACCAAGTTTATCTGCAGGGAGTGGAGAGTGGAAAATCCTGAAACAAGAGAACAAAGGGACAGATGACAGAACCAGGGTTTAAAAAGATAACTGAAGTTTGTGGCATAGGACAGGAACAAAGACAGTGTCTTAACATAAGAACAGCCATTCTGGGTAAGACCAATGATCCATCTAGCTCAGTATCCTATCTCCCAACAGTGGCCAATGTCAGGTGCTTCAGAGGGCATGAACAGAACAGGCAATCAACTAATCACCATCCCCTGTTGTCCACTCTCAGCTTCTGGCACTTAGAGGCTAGGTATATGCAGAGCATGAGGTTGCATCCCTGACCATCTTGGCTAATAGGTCCATCAATGGCTATCTTTCATGACCTTATCTAGTTCTTTTTTGAACCCCATTATAATTTTGGCCTTCACATCATCCCCGGCAACAAGTTCCATAGGATGACTGTGCATTGTGTGAAGAAGTACTTTCTTTTGTTTGTTTTAAACCCACTGCCTATTAATTTTGTTGGGTGACTCCTGGTCTTGTGTTATGTGATTGAGAAAATAATACTTCCTTATTCACTTTCACCACATCAGTCATAATTTTATAGACCTTTGTCATATCCTTTCTTAGTCATCTTTTTTCCAAGCTGAAAAGACCCAGTCTTTTTAATTTCTCCTCAGATGGAAGCTGTTCCACACCCTTAATCATTGTTGTTGCCCTTCTCTGTACCTTGTCCAATTCTAATATATCTTTTTTGAGATGGGGCGACCAGAACTGCATGAAGTATTCAAGGGCATATCATGGATTTATATAGTGGCATTATGCTATTTTCTGTCTTATGATTTATCCCTTTCCTAATGGTTCCTAACACTTGTTAGTTTGGGGTTTTTTTAAACTGCGGCTGCACGTTGAGTGGATGTTTTCAGAGAACTATCCACAATGACTAACAGCTAATATTAGACCCCATCATTTTGTTCGTATAGTTGCATTCTGGCTTCTGGAGGGAGAGGGGATTTTTTAACTGTGGAATTAGACAAGGTCACAGGAAGCTGACTGGAGGTAAAAGAGCGTAGAGTCCACGTACCAGAGGAAAAACCATGAGGTGAGAGATCCAGCAGAAGGGACTTGGAATGCTGAAAACACACTGACCCAAATTCTGCAGACCACTCCAGAGTGATGAGGAAAGTGAGGCAGGAAGCAGTGTATGAGTGTTTTATTGTTTTGTCTAGATGTGTGTATTTGTTGTGCATTCTCTGATAAAGAGTGATTGGGATTGGAACCCTTTTGCAAAGCCTGTGTCTGTTTGTTTCAACTATCATATCTCCCTCGAGAGGTAAACTGTAAACTAGAGTGCCCACAGTTGGAACTCTGGGAAACGATGTGCTTAAGCTACTAAGGAGTCTGGGGAAGCCAGCACTAGTTTCAGGGCCTAAGAAGTTGGACAGCCGTGTCTCAACTCTCAGAAGGGAGTGGTGCTACACAAGGATCTGCACCTTGAGACTGAGACTTAAAATCCAGAGCCAGAGGCAGTGCCTGGACTCTGTTTAGACTCAGGAAGCTTAGTGAACACAGGTCCAGCATATGGTGACCCAAACTCAGCAGTCCGATGAGTGTCCAGAAGTGGGAGCTTGACTACGGCTGTGACCAGCCCTTATAGGTAGTCTGCATGTTCTTCTTTGGTTGTCTCCCACCTTTTCCATATAGGTTTTTGTAGATCTTTGAGCAGCCCCATTTTTTCCAGAGTTCTTCTGCACCGTAATGCAGAATTTCTCAGGTTTCTGCCAAACTGTTGGAGTTGAGTATTTCTTCTTAGCACATGTCACTCAGCACTCACTAATTTTATTTACTTCCCCAAACCTGAAATTCTTGCAGTGTTGTGTTCTGAGAGTCCATTTCCTGGTATGGCAAATCTGGGTAGCATGTGGCCACTGGTCTCTAGTATTCTTTTTCTCTGCACTTTACTAAGCTGATGACTCAAAAATAGCTCTCCTTGTGTTCTATTCAGCTTTAGGAACTGTGGTGACTGTGCATGATGGCTACATCTTTAAGGTCTGTAATATTCAGGACTGGCACCATTCAAAAGATTTGAGAGTTGGTTGGAGACAGAAGGCTTATCTACACTTATCAGGCTGCACCGATGCAGCTGCACTGCTGCAGCACTTAGTGAAGATGCTACCTACGCTGACAGGAGAGCTTTTCCCATTGGTGTAGTTACTCCACCTTCCAGACAGTCAGTAGCAATGTCGACAGGCGAAGCCCTCCATTCAACATAGCACTATCTACACCGGGCGTTAGGTCCATATAAATGCATTGCTCAGGTGTGTGGATTTTCCATGCCCCTGAGCAACATAGTTATACCAAGTGTGAGGGGGTAAGGCCAGATGACGATAGGAAAGTAGTGAGAAACAGGTATGTTAGCCCCAGGCTAAACAAATCCCTATTATCAAAGTAACCAAATGCCAGTTGCCCCAGGTTAATCAAGACACCTGGGGCCAATTAAGATCTTTCTAGAAAGCAGTGGAGACAGCTAGGTTGATTGGGACACCTGAAGCCAATCAAGGGCTGGCTGGAACTAGTTAAAAGCCTTTCAGTTAGAGGTGCATGTCAGGAGCTGTAGGAGGAAGCTGCGCTGCTGGGGAAACTGGGCAGGACAAACTCTATCAGGCACAAGGAAGGAGGCCCTGAGGTAAGGGTGAAGTAGATGTTGAGGAAGTGGCCCAGGGAATTGTACTCATCCTGTTTCAAAAAGTCAGCTACTAATAGCTGCTACTATTAGGGTGCCTGGGCTGGAGCCCGGAGTAGAGGGCAGGGCAGGGCTGGGCTCCCCCTGCCCCCCCAATACTCTCCCTGATTAATCAGAGAGACTGTGAGACAACAGAGACTGTGTGAGGGAGGGTTGCTTCTTCCCACTTCCCTTGCTGGCTTATGATGAAAATGGCTCAGTAGGCTGTGACCCTTGCCTCTAGAGCGAGAAGGGCTACTTGGAGGGTCAGTGAGCCTCTGAGGCTAGTGTAATCTTCATGGAAGTGCGGGACCCACTGAGACAAGGTCGGAGCTTTGTCACACAAGGTAAGTTGCTGGTGTAAACCAACCCTTAGAATGAGATGGGACTTAATATAGCTTGTCACCAATGTCACTGTGCTAACTTGACTACTTTGTTTGTCATTTTCTTTCTGTTGTTGTTCTAATCCAGTTAAAGTCACTGTATAGTTACAGTACAAGGTAAGATTAGCTGACTGGATATTCAGAGACAAGAAAATCACTAGCAGCAAAGATACTAGTGGCCGAGGCACCTTTGATGGCTGCAGCTGGGATCCTCCCCTGTGTCCAAACCCCTTCTCACAGACTGCCATAGGCACTGACTCTGTGAGTGCTCCGGGACTGGAGCACCCATGGGGAAAAATTAGTAGGTGCTCTGCACCCACTGGCTGCCAAGCTCCTCCCCCTCTTCCTCTGAGAGCGCTGCATCCCTGCTCCTCCACCTACCTCCCAGCGCTTCCTGCCCAGCCGCTGCTAAACAGCTGTTTGTCAGTGTTAGCACGCTACAGGATGGGGGTAAGGAGCGGGAACATGGCACGCTCAGGGGAGGAAGTGGGGAAGAAGCAGGGCCAGGGATTTGGGGAAGGAGTTGGAATATTGGCAGGGAGGGGGCGGAGTTGGGGCTAGGACTTTGGGGAAAGGGTTGGAATGGAGGCGAGGAAGGGTTGGGAAGAGACAGGGCAGAGGCGGGGCCTCATGGAAGGGGGAGGTGGGGGTGGGGCCGGGGGCAGAGGGGTGGTAGAGCACCCACGGCAAAGAGGGGAAGTTGGCACCTATGCAGACTGCACCAATAGCAGAGGCAGGGATCCTTCTGCAGGCATCTGAACAAACACACGTCCCCCCACTGCAGCCTGAGCAGTGACCATGATCCCCCACCACGATCCCAACAGCAGTTGTGGCAGCTAATTCCCCTCTTTCTCTCCAGCTGTCTAGAAAGTGGCAGTGGTGGTCTTCGCCTCCCCACTGCCTGCCACCTGAATTCAGCAACTCAGAGCCAGCAGCCCCAGGTGCTTACCTGAATGCCTGGGTGGATCCACAGGGGTCTCTTTTGAAGCAGACAGCCACATCATGCTGCAGCCAAGCCACTGGCTCTATAGCCTTCAGGATGTACGTGATGATCTCCTTATCATCATCATCATCATGTGACCTCAGAGCTGGGGGCCATAGGCAGGGACCTAGTGTGCCTAGTGGCTAACCTGGCCCTGTAGATGTGCAAATTATCTAAATTGTAGGTGCATAACAAAAAGCCCAATTGAGAACAGGCTGAAATTTGGCCCATTATTGTGTGTGTGTTCACTCTACTTTTTAAATGGGTTAAAAAATTAATAGGGATATATTTTATTGGCTAAAAGTCCAATATATCCCCTCTGTCCTTGATTTAAAAAAAAAGTTAGCAGTCGCAATGGATACATGAGAATTGCTTTCCTTCCTATACCTATCTGATATGCAGATCCAGACAGTGCTTTTCAGAGAATAGTGGTTCATCATTTTATAAATCGAAGCACTATAATAACCCCAAATAGCCCTCAGTCGAAGAATGAACTGTAATTTCTTGGCAAATACAGCCCCATTTAATTCAGTTTAATTGCTGTGAAAAATTTCAATCAGGTTTCCAAGATTCATCACTGGCTGAGATGGCACTTCAAGGTTTATAAATGATTTATTCAAAGCAGATGACTTTTCTTTTAGTTTCTTTGGATCTTTTGTCAGCATTTAACACCACTGACCACAGAATTCCCCTCAATCACAATGTGCATCATGGGACTCTGACACAGAAGTATCTTGGTATGATTCCTTCCTGATACCTATTAACCTCAAGATGCAGTCAGCCCATACTGCAGTGTCAATTGGTTTTCCAGTTTAAGACCTTTATTCTTCAGTGCCTTTTGGCCTTTACATCTTGCACTACCCTTGTATTTCAAATGCACGAAACCTGGGAAACAAGCAGGGAGAACTGGAAGTCCTGGCACAGTCAAGGAATTATGATATGATTGGAATAACCCTCTCTTACATACAACACAACTCCCCAACCTTCTCTGCCCTGCCTGAACAGTTTATATCCATCCATGACAGTACTCCAGTCATGTGAGTTATCCCACCAAGTCTCTGTTATTCCAATCACATCATAGTTCCTTGACTGTGCCAGGACTTCCAGTTCTCCCTGCTTGTTTCCTAGGCATTTTTTTTTAAATGGCCCCCTCAAGGATTGAAGTTACAACCCTGGGTTTAGCAGGCTAATGCTCAAATCACTGAGCTATCCCCCCTCCCCCACATTAACATAAAGGTCACCTGGCACCAGCACCAGCTGTTAGTGTTTTTGTTTATTCTGTTTTTAAATCAAATGCCAACAGGACCTGCCAACTCTAGATGCCTTCTCCGTAGGCTATGGATTTTTGGACTCTCCCTGTTGGTCTGCTGAGAAACCTTTAGCCAGCAGGAAAATTGCCATCTTATTGGGTCCCCTTTCCGATTTCCCTACCTCCTGGGGAAGGGCAGCCAATCTAAGCCTCTGTATCTGCTGAAGGACAGCCTTGTCCCTCCAGCTGCTCCATGCAATGTGCTCTCTCTTTCCTCTTCTGAAAACCTGGGAGCACTGCTGTATGCAGAGAACAGCTGCTCTTACCAATGCTGCAGCTCCTCCCCTCACTCTCAGGGCTGCCCCACCCACAGGCCATTGTTTCCTGAAATACAGTCTCCTAAGCCTGGGTGCGGGTAGGCGCATAAAGTGGTTCCCAGCAGTGCACCTCCCCACCAGGCCAGGTACTGACTAGGCTTCTGCTGCTGCTCCCTCCCTCCAGGCCTGGGAAAGAGTGGAGCTCTACACTGCACTGACACACCCAGGTTCACTGGTAAGGTGGGGAGGTCAGAATGAATATAGTTTTGGGAGGGAGAAATATGTTTAAAATTAAACTGGATTGGGGGGCGGGGAAATGCTTTATAAAGAAATAAATCCAGGGGCAGGAGTTTCAGTGAAATGGGCTTTTGAGGAAGGGTATTCTCTGAAGAATGGAATTGGGTGTTTTAGGGTGAAACTGTGTTTTGGATTAAGAAGGATGAAAAGTGTTTTGGAAGAGGGAAGGGAGATGAAGAGAATGAGATGCTGGGATGATCTCTCTCCTCTCTGTATGTCTACACAGATCTTTAACAGTTTTTACAAATCTACAACTTACTGGTTTTTGTTCTGAGGATTTTGGCAGGTAGCAAAACATATAATCAATCAATGACCACACTAGACAGCTCTATATTTGTGATCACTTATTGATATGTGGAGTGATGACCACAAAAATAGAGACGGATGCCTTAAATTTTTCAAAGAAAGATAATCCAGGCCCTTGTAGGAAAGTAAAGCTGCCTCCATCAGTGTGTCATCTGAGTGAAGGTGGCAATAGAAAACCAATACGCCCCCACTAACACAGCCTCTCACTGGTGCACGGATAGACAATTTACAACTCCCAGCTGCAGCTTGGGTGAATTGAGCCCACACTACATAGGATGGTGTGTGCCATGGAAAGCTAACTTAAATATAAATAAAGGCTGTGGAAAGAATTGTTAAGTACATGTATATATGTAACATGTGGCAGGACATGAGAAGGTTTAGGAAGAAGTTTTCAGTTGTAAAAGTGTGGGGGGGTCCTTCCTTCAAAAGGCAGCTCAGACATGTACTTCTGACAAATGTTAAGCAAGGTCTGTTTTCACAATTTTTTGCACTATTGAAACTTACTGCTGATAAAATAAACCTTTTTGTAGAATTTAACCATCATTTTGCAGCCTGTAAGTGTAATCTAAGCTAATTCTTCAAATGCTGAGTTAACTCTACACTCTTTTTTCAAGTTTATGCAAACGACAGGGGTATTGGGACAATAAATCCACTAATTTTTTTTTTTACTCAGATGCCATGGAGGTAAATATAGAAAAGCCTATAAATAAATTAACAAAATCAGCAGCCTTGGTCACTCTCCTCCTCATCCAGAACATCTGCTTTTTGGGTTGGCCTGTGTTGGTCCTCTGAGGCCCTCTCAGGATGCAGAGCTGGAAGGGTGGCCATAAAGTCCATAAGACAGAGCTTTCTCAGGGGCCAGTCTGAGACTACAGAATGAACTCCCACAGGAACCAAGGACCATCCCAAAACTCACCATCTTCCACTTCAGGTGCAAGCTGCATTTCTTTGACCTTGCCTTCGCTAACATAAACCCAGAACAGCAAGCACAATAAAACAAACCCAAACCCCCAAGCAAAACCCTGCCACAACAAAAGACTACACAGCACACACAATTCTCCCTCAGCGGAGAGGATGTGAGCCAGACCAAACCACACATGACAGAGGTTAGTCACTACGCTTAATAACGCAGCCCCTCATCTTCCCATTGGAATAAAATTACCAGTTTATTTATGAATGTTTTATTTCTCTTTGGGAAATTCTTACTAAGTGGCTCTTATCAGCAATAAAACATATTCTTTAAATTATTAATGATGTTTCTGTCATTTTATTGAAATAAATAAGACACTTAGGACTTTAAATGATCTGTCAGTATTCAGTGTCAGCCCAAGAGATTGTGCAAGGAGTTTGATAACCATGGGCAAATTAATCATATTTTCTTTTCTTAATTTATAAATTGGGGTTGAGAGAACCTAATGGCTTCAGCTGAAATATGTTAATTAAGTACTTGGAGTTTTCAGATTGTGGTGGGGGAGGGTTTCTTATGTTCCAGCAGAGAGAGAGCGCTTTCCTCATGTGGGCTGGGGATTCTTTGCAAGAGAGGCCCAATTCAGCACCCACTGAAGTTAGTATGAGTTTTTCCTTTGACCTCAGTCAGCATTGGATCAGGCCCTAGGTTCTTATATTGGATATAGATACAGCAGTTGGGCCTCCCTGCTGTTGTTCTCTTCTTCCAGGTAGCTTGCCAGCAGTATGCTGATGGGAAAATGTGATTTCTTTTCCCTTCGCCCTTTCCTTTCTTTGTCACATCTATTTCCACTGTAAATCTCTGGTGGTAAAATGTTCAATGCAGTAACCAGGCAGGAATTTAAGCACATGACTTCAATTGATGTTATTAAAGCTAGGAGCTGCAGAAAGCTGACGATATAAAGCTTACAAGTAATCAGAGATACTTAGCAGGATAAGGTGAGAGTAGAGTATGATCTTGATAAATTGGAGAAATGGACTGAAATCAATAACTCAAGCCTTATTAGGGCAAATATAAACGTATTCACTTTAAGAAACGTTTCCTGCCAACAGACTAATAGTTTTAAGGTATCTTCAGAAATTTCCGGGCAAGCCCATTAAAAGTGCTCTCTCACTAGGGTGATGTCAAGAGAGAGAGAAAGAAACAGCTGAATAATCTGATCAGGGTTTTTATAAATTATCTTTGGGGGGAAAAAATCGCTAAAAGACTTCCCTGAACATCAGGATCTCGGCCATTTGCCACTCTGGTTTTCATTCTTCTTTATCTAGCCCCAAAGTGCCACCAAATATAATTACTGTTGATTTTATAAGGATCGTACTCAAGAATCACAAGGAGGATTGACAGGAAACTCTAACACCAGCACCATTAACGTGTCAGTGACAAAGCAGAGGGGCAGAGCCCACTCAGGAGCAGAAAACAGAGTGCCTAATCACTGCATGGGGAGGGGAAGGAGCAAGGCTGCTGCCCCTTCTCCTTGCCCCTAGAAAACGAACAAGGTGTTTGGCTCCATGTATCTCAAAAAAGGTCTTGTGCTGGTCCATATTTGCACAGCTCATGCGGAGCTGCTCCTCCACCTGTGCAACATACACACACACTTTGGAGGGGATTTGTTCAAACAGGCCCTGGTTCCACTGCACCTCCTGAGATCCAGCCTCTAATCTCATGATCCCATACTACATCTCAAATAAAACAATTATTTTTTCTTCCAAACATGGTGCATCTTGTACCAGTGTGTGCTACTCTGCCTGTGCAAGACAGACCAGGACAATCATTTATCTCCAAGATGTGCAGGGAATAAGCTAGGGCTTGTGAGGCTCTGTACAATGGACACCTTATAATGCTGTAAAATATAAATACTGTATGATATATTATTATAGAATTGAATGCATGTATTCAATTCTATCAAGGATGTCCTCCAAGGAAAAATCAACAAAGTAACATGCACCAACCTCATCAACTCAACAGTACTGCTGGCAATATTGTACAGCAGCGAAACACGGGCACTGATGAAGATAGAGGAGCAACAACTGTGTCATGGAGAGGGTGGTAGAAAGAAGAATTCTGGGGATTTCAATCCACGACTGAGTCCCCAATGAAGTAATCAGACAGCAGAGTGGAGTGCAGGATGTCGTTGTTGAAAGCAGGTACAGTAAAATGCGATGGGCCAGGCATATAGCTTGGCTCACTAACAATTGACATACTACAGCTGTCCCCAAGTGGTACCCATGGGAACTGAAATGACCACTTGGCGGACCTCCAAAGAGATGGGAAGATTTTATCGTGAAAAGGCATGGCCGCACATGGAGAAGGAAGGCCAGGATAAGAGAAAAACGGAAGATGTGTTTTGATCAGCACAATCTATATGCGGGCTGAAGGACCAATCGATCAAGATTATATTATTACAGAAAAGTGTTCACATAATTAAAAACTATATTGTGATCCATACAAATAATGGGGGGGGGAAGAGTTAAGGTGGTGGATGCAAGCTTATCAGTAGTAGGGGAGGGGTAGCTCAGTGGTTTGAGCATTAGCCTACTTAAACCCAGGGTTGTGAGTTCAATCCTTGAGGGGGCCACTTAGGGCTCTGGGGCAAAATTGGTCCTGCTAGTGAAGGCAGGGGGCTGGACTCAATGACCTTTTGGGGTCCCTTCCAGCTCTATGAGATAGGTATATCTCCATATATTATTAGTGTTGTGAGTGCTCAAACTGTGCTACTTTAACATGCATAGCCTTATGATAGTGCCATAGTGGTTTTTTTTTAAGAAAATAATATTCCATAATCTTAAACTGTTTGCAACAAGACTGCCCTGTCCACTCAAGGTGCACATCCAACAAGCAAGGACTCCTGTGGAGGGTTTCACCTTAGTCACTGTTCACTTGGCTCACTGAGGCAAGGGCTAGTGATTCCTGCCCAAATAATACACAGAGATTCCACAGCCAGAAGGGACCATTGTGATCATCTAGGCTGACCTCCTGTCTAACACGACCATAGAACCTTCCCCAAAATCATTCCTAGGGCATATCTTTCAATCCTGGTTTAAAAACTTGTCAGTGACGGCGAATCCTTTGCTAAGTTGTTCCAATGGTTATTTACTCTCACTGTTAAATGTTTACACCTGCAGTGACCGGAAGAGCCAGGAATCCTTGCCATCTGGCACTGATTGCTCCGTGACTGAGACCCTGCGTCTATCTACTGTTTTCTTGTCCTCCTCACCCTCTCCCTCATTTGTCTGTTACAGCCTACTCTCAGTATTATCCAAATGCTGGATTTGGAGTTCTCTGGGGCAGAGACTATCTTTGGGTTAGTTGTTTGTAAAGTATAATGGGGCCCTTGTCAGGGGCCGTTAGTGGAGCCACAGTAGAAACAATACTCTTTTTCACTAATCCTCTCCCCTGCCCAGTACATTTAACATGCAGCAAAATTAGCCATGCACACAGCCTGTCTACTGTTCTCCAAACCTTACAAATATTAAAACTATCTCAGTCATTGTTTAAATGTACCATACAAGTTACAGTGTGAATTTCACACATTTATAAATCACAGACAGCTTTCACCAAAGCATTTCCCAGTGAGGGCCACCACCCTGCCAAATCACATTTTGTGGCTCTACAGCCATTTCAAGATGAGGTTGCAAGATTATTATTTTTTAAATAAAGGGGAAAGTATTTTAATGCTTCTCATTCTCAAAAATGGCTAAACCATTTTTCCTCCCCCCATCCGCCCCCCAAAAAAAAGATCAGAGCGGCGAACAGCAGAGGCTAACAGAGGGAGTTTGCCTGGGAGCTGTCCGAGAGGAGGTACGCTAAGTGCTGCATTAGGGGGGCTGTGTTGGTGAGTATCTGAGTGTCTGCTGCTGGGACAGTTGGTCAGTTTGACCGTGTGCTTGATTGCTTGCTTGTTTGTTTGAAAAGTGTGAATTGGGAGTGCTTTGTTCCAGGTGGGCCTTGAGTGGGCCTGACTGGTATATAAGGGCAGTCAGCAGCGAACCAGCTGAGCGGCGAACAGCAGAGGCTAACAGAGGGAGTTTGCCTGGGAGTTCGCCTGGAGAGAGCTCACTGAGGCTGTCGTCTGCAGGTTTCTCTGAGTAGTTCTTGCAACAGCCGAGGAAGCTCTTAAGAGGACAGGGATATGGAAGGTGAGCGATCAGCTGTTGTAACCTGCACAGGTTGTGCCATGTTTGTCTTTCTTCCACAGGACAGAAGCGACTTTGTCTGTACAAAGTGCAAGCTGGTCTCCATATTGGAAGAGAAGGTTCGAGGGCTGGAGAAACGAGTATCAACACTGCGTTGCATAAGGGAAAATGAAGATTTCCTGTACAGACGTCAGGAGATGCTTCTACGGCCACAATGTTCTGAAGATTCAGAGCAGGCGCAGCAGGGACAGAAGGATTGTGAAGAGGTTTGGCAGCATGTGACCTCCAGAAGGAGAAAGAGGAGCGTCCATGCACCAGCAATGGAGATACAGGTGAGCAATTGTTTCCATGTTCTCTCCACAGGTACTAATGCGGAGAGTGGACTAGATGACCCATCTGAGGGAAGGGAGCAGAAGGAGACTCCACCGATTGGAAGGCAAAAGATGCACTGTCCTAGGGATGGGGGTTCCACGACCACCACTCCCAAGAGGAGGAGGAGGGTGGTGGTGGTCGGGGACTCCCTCCTCAGGGGGACTGAGTCATCTATCTGCCGCCCCGACCGGGAAAACCGAGAGGTCTGCTGCTTGCCAGGAGCTAGGATACACGATGTGACGGAGAGACTGCCGAGACTCATCAAGCCCTCGGATCGCTACCCCTTCCTGCTTCTCCACGTGGGCACCAATGATACTGCCAAGAATGACCTTGAGCGGATCACTGCAGACTACGTGGCTCTGGGAAGAAGGATAAAGGAGTTTGAGGCGCAAGTGGTGTTCTCGTCCATCCTCCCTGTGCAAGGAAAAGGCCTGGGTAGAGACCGTCGAATCGTGGAAGTCAATGAATGGCTACGCAGGTGGTGTCGGAGAGAAGGCTTTGGATTCTTCGACCATGGGATGGTGTTCCAAGAAGGAGTGCTAGGCAGAGATGGGCTCCACCTAACGAAGAGAGGGAAGAGCATCTTCACCAGCAGGCTGGCTAACCTAGTGAGGAGGGCTTTAAACTAGGTTCACCGGGGGAAGGAGACCAAAGCCCTGAGGTAAGTGGGGAAATGGGATCCTGGGAGGAAGCACAAGCAGGAGAGCGCAAGAGGGGAGGACTCCTGTCTCATGCTGAGAAAGAGGGACGATCTATGAGTTATCTTAAGTGCCTATACACAAATGCAAGAAGCCTGGGAAACAAGCAGGGAGAACTGGAAGTCCTGGCACAGTCAGGGAACTATGATGCGATTGGAATAACAGAGACTTGGTGGGATAACTCACATGACTGGAGTACTGTCATGGATGGATATAAACTGTTCAGGAAGGACAGGCAGGGCAGAAAAGGTGGGGGAGTTGCGTTGTATGTAAGAGAGGAGTATGACTGCTCAGAGCTCCGGTATGAAACTGCAGAAAAACCTGAGAGTCTCTGGATAAAGTTGAGAAGTGTGAGCAACAAGGGTGATGTCGTGGTTGGAGTCTGCTATAGACCACCAGACCAGGGGGATGAGGTGGATGAGGCTTTCTTCTGGCAACTAGCAGAAGTTGCTAGATCGCAGGCCCTGGTTCTCATGGGAGACTTTAATCACCCTGATATCTGCTGGGAGAGCAATACAGCGGTGCACAGACAATCCAGGAAGTTTTTGGAAAGTGTAGGGGACAATTTCCTGGTGCAAGTGCTGGAGGAACCAACTAGGGGCAGAGCTTTTCTTGACCTGCTGCTCACAAACAGGGAAGAATTAGTAGGGGAAGCAAAAGTGGATGGGAACCTGGGAGGCAGTGACCATGAGATGGTCGAGTTCAGGATCCTGACACAAGGAAGAAAGGAGAGCAGCAGAATACGGACCCTGGACTTCAGAAAAGCAGACTTTGACTCCCTCAGGGAACAGATGGGCAGGATCCCCTGGGAGAATAACATGAAGGGCAAAGGGGTCCAGGAGAGCTGG
>NW_020664489.1:4308255-4384951 GCF_002925995.2 Terrapene triunguis | reverse complement strand
CCTCTTGAGGTCCCTTCCAACCCTGATATTCTATGATTCTATGATTCTATGATCTTTGAGCAGAGACCAGACCTAGAAACTTTCAACAAAAATATATTGTGAAAATTATGAGCTCCTGAAAACAGGAGGTTAGATTAGAAACATTTAAGTGATCTTAACCATAGGTTTGCTAGCAGTCCACCTATAATGCTTGCTTTTAATGGACTTAGAAGTAATATTACTTGTGTGTGTGTGTGTGTGTGTGTATACACATACACATGGCTTTTTAAAAAAAATTCTAGCCAACAATATCACCTTTGGGCCATATACAATGGAAAGATCCTATATTCCAGTGGCAGTGACACTGAATTAATCACACTTTAACACCAATGACCTTGTTTCCTCAGGGGATCTGACAGTTAAGGTCTTAAAGAGTTATTGAAAAGATCACAGAGATAAAAATTGGAAACATTAAAAACTGTGGGAGAACATTAATTTAAATTATGATAATATGACGTATTAAAGAAAGGAAGGAAAATCTCCCAATTGGCCAGGTCAAAATAAATTTTATTCCACAAGTGGAAGTTATACACCAGTTTTAAAGAAGTAGAAATAAATATGAACATTTAATTCTCTGTCAATTTAAAAGAAGATACCTAGAGGATATTCTTTGCTTTCACGGTCGACGGATGCTAGGGTAGATTTCCCTAGGCTTACCATATCCCTGCAATGAGGCTTTTGTATTAACTCCTACAATGCACATGGAAGGGCAGGTGTCTGGTGGACTGGGAATTGGAAGCAGAAGGTACTCAGCATAAGATAAGCTTAAGTGGGATTCTTCAGTGATATTAATCCCTATAACAGAAGGTGAAGGAGGCAAATGGTTGTTACAAGAGTTCTGCTACTATAATAAGTGCAACAAAGGGTGCAGGTAGGTAGCAGAACTCTGATGGGATCCTGCAAATATGAGACACAATTACATTTCAGCAGAGTTCAGCTGTGGGTTTATTGTGCAAAATTTTGGTCTGTGTAATAACATTACTCTTATGACCCATATCTGTTTATATTTTCAATATCAATTCCCACTCTGTGTCAAATACTTCCCTAAAGGCCCATGTGCTTGCTGCATTGATGTTGACAAACCTGGCACATTTTGCCAGCAAGACCTTTGTTCCAGAGCATCCCATCTTTACAAAGGCATTGATTCTCTTTGTAATGCTGGTGTGCGTGTTTTGATGGGCAATGTCAAGGAAATTTAACTATTACTCCCTGGCTCTAAAAATTCAGTAACTTCATAGCTGGGGGATTCTCTTTTCCTCCCCTTATACATTTTTCTGTGGCTTCACATATTTTTCCTAATGTACTAGTTCCCATGCATTGGCTTACAGCTTCAAGAACTTTCTTTGGCTTCCTCCCCTCTGAGCATATAGGAATTTCACAAGTAAATCACTGATAAAGGGAATACTGTGATAAGATAGGATCAATATTACCCATCACAACACTCCATCACTAGAGACACAAATACAGTAAAAGCTGCCAAAAGCGACCACTCCTGGGAGCTAGCAACAGTGGTTGCTTGTAAGAAGTGGTCTGTCTTCAAAGGTATGGTATTGCCACCCTTACTTCTGTGCTGCTGCTGCTGACTGCGGCACTGCCTTCAGAACTGGGTGCCCGGCCAGCAGCTGCTGCTCTTCACTCTGCCTTTACAGCTGGCAGTCAGATAGTGGCAGCTGCCCAGGCACCCAGTTCTGAGAGGCAGTAAGAAAATGTGGTCACAGGTCACAGATGACAAGTCATCATTCTTCACAGTTAAATTATAGGGGGAAGTTCTGTGGCCTCTGCAAGTAGTCACTCGTAACAGGTGGTCTCTCTTCAGAGGTGGCTGCTAAAACAGCTTTTACTGTATTAATTATCCATCTCCACTCAAAAGTCTAGTTTGAGGGTATTAGAATGTAACAGTTAAGGGCCAGTTGGGTTCTAAATATTTTGCTTATAGCTTTATATACATACATACATATAAAACAAAAGGAATTACAGCCTCTGGATACTACATTGCCCTATTTTCAGTTTCTCGCAACTTTCTGAATCTTACCATATATTATATTATTTAAGAAATAGCATGTTATTGCGTAATTAAAGAGTATTGTAATATAAATACACAGGGATGATGCATTAAGGTTACATGTGAACTATATATTAAAAATATATTAAGATTATTAGAGCTGTTGAAATTTTCCAAATCTGATTTTTCAGTGAAATTTTGTGTTGAACATTTTGGAATTTCCCCTCAATATTTTACCAATACTACTAATACGATGCAAATCAATACATAAATGAAGCAGAGCCATGCTCTATTGGTTGACAGGCCAAGGGGCAAATAGATAAGGACAGAAGTCAGAAGGGAAACAAGTTTTATTTCCATAGCATTAATATTACCCAGCGTGTGCTGTAAGCCAGCCAGCACCCACTAGACAATTAGAGGAATGTATTAATTGATACATAAAAATAGGAAGCCATTAAATAGACCATGACTCTGAGCTGAGGAACAGGAAGAGTTAAGAAAAGAATTATGTTTGTATGACTCTCTGTGAGTATTGGTTTTGAAGAATGTTAGTATCCATCTGGCTGCTGTAGTTAAGGCTGCATTCAGCATTTCCATTATAAATCCTATTTTCAAGGGTTTATAACTTAGCCATAGTATAAATTCAATCTAGTCTGAAACTCAACATACAAAGTCTCATCATAGGAAACAAAAGATCTTTTAAAGAAAAATCCTTTTGGTCGTTTCCAGCTAAAGGAGTGAAAAATAATAAAGTCATTAGAGGGGTTGACGCTTTTGTGCCCTCCTGTAAATTAAAAATGGTGACTATTTAAATGGAAGATTTCACAGGTCATTAGTCAAGAATGTGGAATATATCTATGGGTTATTGGCATTTAAAAACTGAGCTATTTCATTTGAAATAGCTACTACAAGGTACATGCCGCAACTTTTGCAAAGTTTCAGTATAAGTTTTGACATGCAAGTAGAGGACCAAACGTCAGCCTTGGGATGAGATGGCCCAGCTCCCATTGACTTCAGTAGGAGCTATGCTGGCTCACTAAAAGGCTGCATTTGGTCCCAAGTACATTCAGTAAGGCTAGCCTCCAGGCACTATATAAGACCTTGAATGAGCCATTACTATGCCTGGCCAGCAATCCTTGTTTCCAAAAATCACTTGAGAGCATTTGTTTGCTAAACCACAAACCCTCCAAAAATCCTTTTAATAGTCCATGTTTTTAAAAAGTTGTATGAATAGGGTCCTTTGGAAGGAGCTGCAAAGGATACTGGCTGGAGTTAACACCAGAATGCCTCCAAAAGAACTGAAAATGATCTAAGGAAAAGCTCTGTATAAGTTCAGAAGCTTCTCTCTCTCTCTCTCTCTCTCTCACCAACAGAAGTTGGTCCAATAAAAGATGTTACCTCCCCCACCTTCTCTCTCCAAGAGAGCTGTCACTCCCTGTTCACCCTACGTACAGTCACCCAGCACCATAGTATTTGTTCAGAGGGTCAATCATTCAAATTTCAGCTAGTTCCTAAATGCAGCTAGTTCCTAAATGCTCAGTTTCCTAAACGCTTTATCCTGGGAGGTGCCATGGCCCTTCAGTTCCCATTGACCTCAGAGGGGAGGAGGAGTTGAGGTACTCAGCAGATCAGTGGGTTGGGCCCTATGCTTCTATGTACCTGCTGGATCAGGGGCATGCGCAAGCGGGGGGGGCAAACAGTAATAATTGTTGGGGGCACAGAACTCCTCCAGCCCTGGGGCCAAAGAGTGGAGGAAGGACGAGCAAGCTCCTGCTGGGCCAGGGGGATGGAAGAGCGAGCTTCTGCCAGGCGGGGGCGGGGGCGAAGAAGGAGCTCCTGCTGGGTCAGGTGGGGGAGGGGCGATGGAAGAGCGAGCTCCTGCCAGGAGGGAGGGGGGAGGGAAGAGTGGGGTTGGGCCGGAGGGGCACAGTCAAAAGGGATCAACGTTAAATTTCTGCACATGCCCCTGTTCTGCATACAGACATATAGAAGATACTCAGTTAAAAATACTTTGTTAATAGCTGCAAAGTGCTTTGAAGATGTAAAATGCTGCATGGAGAGGGAGTATTATTCAGTGGCTAAGCACAGAACTAGAATTAGGGAAATGTCTGCCACTGACTCTGTGACCTTAAATAAGTCACTTAGCTCTATCAGCCTTTGCATCTGTAAAATGAGGATAGAAGAGGTGGAGGGGGACGGCTTAGTTCATTCACATTAATAAAGATCCATGGGCAGAAGGTGCTATGAGTATTATCATCACAGTTGCAGGGAAATGAGACGTGTTGACAGAATTATCTTCAAGCCTGGAGAAAAGGTTTGTTTCAGCTAAGAGGTTATTATTGTAGACCGACCAGTTTGCCCATCCCTAGTCACAACTCTCTTGTTACTTGGAGTGTTTGGGAGGGTTAATAATGTTTTAATGATGGAGGTTTAAATTTAATTGGAAACTTCTAACTGAATGTTTCTAAATAGAAGGAACTAATTGCATCTATGAAAATTCGATGGGACTGTCAGGCATCCATCTGGATCGGCGTATTTCCCTGAAGCTGGTGAGTTAATAAGCTTCCTAATTTCCTTGAAGGGGATTTTGTTTCATTAACTTTTCCTTGCCCTTTTCTGTTTAGTCATCGTCAAAGGAATTTGATATGAATATACCATAGTACTGACTTCAGTGTGTCTGAATATGCTGGAATACGGAGATCTGGTTTGTAGGCTCCTGAGCCCAGAAATATGAAACCTTTATATAATGAATTTTATCCTCATATTTACAGAGCTCTCCCAAGCTATTTATTTTCCTTTTAAATGAAAAATATTCTAGCTAATGAGCAAGGCCATTCAAATCTGACCTGCTAAGTGCTGAGTACTGGAGCTAAGGGGAATTGCAGGCAATCTGCACCTTGAGGAAGGCATTTAGCATCTCACAGGAAGGGCAGGGTTGAGAGCCAAGGGGTTTTCATCACCTCACAGGATGTGACCCTTGGAGCCAGATTCTGGTACCTGTATTCACATTTGATAGAACCTGACACTTCAAACAGCCCCACTGAAATCAAAACACTTTTCTTTTAACTGAATTCTTCAGAACCATGTGTGGAATATGATGCAATTCAACGTGCGTAAGGGTATCAGAATCTAGTCCTTAACTATGCAAAAGAATGAGAGATTGAATGTAATGTTCGCTTATTAAAAACAAAAAACACCCCACTCCCTTTAAAACACCATGAATTTGCTCTTCTTTAAACTCAAACATTTCAGTCACCATAGCTGACGCACTGCAAAATTCTTCTAATCTAATTTTCTTTTAATTCAACAAAGGAAATCAGTGTTTTTGAAAGGCCAAAAAATGTGTTTTGTGATCTTCTGCAGGGGCAATTAAAGCAAAACAAACACATTGGGTCCCCACTGTTATGCACAAAACTGGACAAAAGGACCTCATCTCCTTGTCAGGGCTACCGTAAAATAAATCAAACAATGAATATCAAGTAAGTTAAAGCCATTGGTTCTGTTAGATAGAACACAGACATGGTAAATATATCTATATTTGAAATGCAATGACACAAATTCCTTCCCAAATGGTAAACAAAACATAAAAATGAAGGTTTTTGCACTTCCACTCCAATTGCAGATTCTGCCAGTGCTTAACAACATGCATAACTATGTTCATGTAACAGGTTTCAGAGTGGTAGCTGTGTTAGTCTGTATCAGCAAAAACAAAAAGGAGTCCTTGTGGCACCTTAGAGACTAACACATTTATTTGAGCATAAGCTTTAAGTGGGCTAAAACCCACTTCTTCGGATGCATAGAGTTAAAAATACTCATGTGAGCAGTCCTATCGATTTCAATCATGGCTACTCATGTGAGCATAGTTGGGCATGCACTTAAATGCCTTGCTGGATTGGTGCCATGGTACAGAAATGCTTCGGACTAATTTTGGTTGTTGGGTTTAGTGTGCAGGTGCTGGGTGGTTGCTGGTGGCCTGTGATATACAGGTCAGACTAGGTGATCTAGTGGTCCCTTCTGGCCTGAAACTCTGAGGAAACTGTGTATAAACTTGGAATTGTAAAAAGACAAACAAAAATAAAGTTAAAGAAAACCATTATTAATTTTCGATCTGCCAATATTACAAACAAGAGAGAGTAAAATATAGTTAGAGACTGCTTTTAAAACAAAAAGTGTTCTTTTAAACCATGAGACATAAATCTATTAGTATTTACTAACCACCCCCCGGAGTGAGGTTTGAAAAGGAAAGCCTTACCGTGCACTAATGGGGGTTTAATGAACTGCCAGGTGACTCAGGACGTAAGTCTATTATGGATTTTAATGATCAAGAAGTTTGGCTCTAAAGGACTCTGCAGTAACAGTTTAACAAGTGGATCAGCATGGGCACCACCTTACATAGAGGTAACATGGCATAAATTAAAAGGGAGGGGGACGAAATAGCTCACATAAAGAGCCGCATTAGTCCATTTTCTTATTAACCCCTCCTCATTCTGATCCCTTCTAAAACCCCATTTCTTCCATGTTACCCACAGGAAGCCAGTTATCTTGTGTAAAAAATTATAAATTGAATGGAACCATCTAACTAGGCATGTACCAAAATGGAGTAATTGCAGATTCTTATCACTGCAACCCTTGTCCTTCCTCCCTGTATCGTTTATTGCTCTCACCTTTTGCATCACGTCTAAAATTAGATTGTGAACTCTCCAGGGCAGGGACCAGGTCAGATCTTTGTATTCATTCTGCAGAGCGACTAGTACATTTTTGGTGCTGTATAAATAATAGGCAGAGAGCCTGAGCTGGCAATCTGTACTTAAGTAAAATTCCAATTAACTTCAGTAAAATTCCAATTAACGTCAGTGGGACTCTTGCCACAGTAAGGGCTGCAGAATCAGGCCCATAATATACAATGAAACCCAGAGCTGGATTCACTAGTGATCACAGAGGCAGGTGTAAATTATACCCAACCTGTCATGGGGGCATTCATTCCATTTCATACGCTCAAGTAAATCTGTGGTGGCAGAGCTCTGAATTATTTTAGTGTCTGTGCCACGTCTGGACCCTTAATAATAAAACAATATTTCATTGAACATGATAGATTATTATTTCTAATGCAGCCTGAGTAGATTTGTTCTGAATGTGGACAGCCAGGATGGTTGCTGACTTACTAAAATCAGGATTTTTTGCCATTGAATAAACTTAAGTAACTAACATCTGTTGGTGAAAGAGACAAACTTTCAAGCTACCCAGACTTCATCAGAAGAAGAGCTCTGTGTAGCTTGAAACTTGTCTCTCTCATAACAGAAGTTGGGCCAATAAAAGATATTACCTCACCTACCTTGTGTCTCTGATATTCTGGGATCAACAGGGCTACAGCACCACTGGAGACAATAAGTAATTAACACTCACTAATCCTTCTGTGAATTACAGAAATTATTTACAATTGGACTTACAAGTATATGAAATCATGGTTGCAAGGAGGAATTCCAAATACCAAATAAACTTACAGAGCTGAAGATGCCTAGTGAGCATTTCAGAGTAATGATTGTACCTCATTAGGAAATTACACTCACTGGGATCCTCTTCCCACCCCTTATTCCAAAGGTTGGATGTTTATCCAAAGTTTATCTGGAACATACAAATATTCTGAGTTTGTCTTCCTATATCCCACTTCAAGCCGATTCTTCTCTCCTCCCACCTGAATCCTTCTCCTTTCCCCTTGACCTGATCCCAGAACCAGCTCTGATCAGTCACTTCCCCTCTGGACCCAGTTGCATCCATTTTGTTTCTCTTCATTCCCCACGATCTGTTTTACCCAGCTTATATGCAATCTGAGAGCTTCTCATCTGCACATTTGATAAGTATACTCTCCACCCTATTATCCAAGTCATTGAAAATGTTGAATAATATGGCACCCAGGATAGACCCCTGTTAGATCCCACTATATATGTCCTCCCAATTTGACAGTGAACCATTGATAACTACTCTTTGAGTATGGTCTTTCAACCAGTCATATACCCACCTTATAGTAGTATCATCTAGGACAGGGGTTCCCAAACTTGGTTCATAGCTTGTTCAGGGTAAGCCCTTGACAGGCCGCTGCTTCCCACAGCTCCCATTGGCTGGGAATGGTGAACCATGGCCACTGGGAGCTGCGAGTGGCCGTACAAGCGGACACTCAGGTAAACAAAGCGTCTCACGGCTCGCCAGGGGCTTACCCTCAACAAGCCACAAACCAAGTTTGGGAACCCCTTCTAGGACACATCTCCCTGGTTTGCTTATGAGAATGTCATGTTGCTTATGAGAAGATGATATTGTTCTGTTAATATTCTGACCTGCTATGTTGATGTTTATAGGATGTAGCTCCCATTTTCTTTTACAAAACTATTTTGGTGTTGTTTGCCCAACAAAATGTTGTGCTAACGGGCTAATAGCTTCAGTTACCATCCCCTCAGCAAACAGCTAGGAATATTAAGTCTGTATTTTATTGGAGGTATTGTCTAATGGCCTATATTTTTCAGTGAAGTTTATTTATTCTGCCAGTAGTATCTTGAGGCCCCAGTCAATATCAGGGCATTGTACATACAGTAAATAAAAAGACAGTCCCTGCCTCCGAAGAGTGTATAATCCAATTTGAGAAGACAAACAGACAGACAATATACAAGCAGAACATTCTACAAGTCTTGTTAATTACATTTACTTAAAAAATTAACTACCTCTCATTCCCCGGTGCCATCATCCAGGCAGCCTGTTCCACCATAGCTGATCAAATTTCAGATGTTGCTCTGATCCTGCAAACACCCATATATATGCTTAACTTTGCACACCCGAGTAAATAAATCCTTCATCTATGAAGTCAATGAGATTACTCAAGTGCACAAAGTTAAGTCTATGTGTAAATGTTTCAGGATCAGGACCTTAGGTCTAAATCACTCCTTATCCAGGCAGAATGCCCTGTGACGTCAATGAGAGTCTTGCCTGAGAGAGGAGGATGTGGAAGTAAGGACCAGATGGCTCAGTCCAATCTAGGTGCAATCTAATACTGGATAATTTGTACAAAGTAGAAAATTTGCAAAAATAAACTTAACATAATTAGGTCAAGAAGAAACTTTCTTAAAAGGTGGGATGATGATGGCTTGGAACACCCTGATAAGAGTTTCTGATAAATAGGGCTATATTTTGTTCATGACAATGGTATTTTAAAGTTACAATTTGAAAAGGACAGAAGTCATGGCAATGTAAAGGTACCTGGTACCCTGAGTTCCCTTTGTTTCCTGCATCTAATTCCATTCCCACAGATCCCTCCTCCATGGCACTGTGCATGAGTCCAGACTGCAGTCTCGTTCTTAAATTCCACCGAGCCACCAGGCTCTCACATACATCAGTGTGTTATCTATCTCCTTGTACGAGGACAGAGAGAACCTCCACCTCCAATGAATCAGCCTGTATTTCCCTGGAATTAGTTAACCAAACGTGACTGCTGTAGTTTTCTTAAACAAATTAAGATTATATAATCAAACTAGGCTACATAGAGAAAATGGGCAATAAGAGGTTGTGGGGGAGTAGGGGAGAAAGATTTTGGACTTAATCTGATCTTGCTTATTCTTTCCTTAAACTCGTGTAGCTTCAGAGGACTTAATCCTGATTTATACCAGCATGAGAGAGATCAGGGCCATGTTGCAGTTTGACATATCTATACCCAAGCTCCAAACTTAGCATCTTCTCCTGTTAGTTCTATAATATTTAGAAAGATTACTGGGTTAAATACCACTAATATAGTCAACCATAGAGAGAAAATTTAAGGGAAAAGAATCAAAGGAGTTTTCAATGTAATTTGGAATCAACCACTAAGAATGATTGGATTATATTCCATAGCTAGGCTGGTGTGCTAAAACCACTGCCTGTCATGTTGACCAATACTGTCTAATTGTTTCTTTGCTCACGCACATATACCCTGTGTCACAGCGTTCACTCACTCACTGAGTGTCTCCTCCTGGCTACTCTGTGAATTAGTTCCTTCCAAGTCCAATGCCCCCCTTCTGTCACTCACTCAAGCACCCTGCTGCCCCCACCCCCCCTCTCTCTGCAACTCAAGGTGCTCTCTCTTTATGGCTTGGCCCTTCACCAGCTCACTATAATCCTCCCCTTCTGGGATAGCAAAATCCTATCAGACACCTGTCCCAGGCAGTCCTCTGCTTCACTGCCCAGTCTGTGCCACTTCCCCAGTGACTGGTAGGGGAACTAGGGCTCACTCTCTACTCCAGGTTTCTAGTTTCTAGTCCAGGGACTGTACGTCTAGCAACTGCCATCTGCTTTCTCCAAGACCCTCTTGCTCTTTCCCTGGACTCCTTCCTACATCTTCTGGCTCCCCCCCCCCCAGGTTTACTAATCCAAACTCCCTCCTCCCATGGAGTAACTGCAGACTACTTAACTCCATAGGACTACACACACCTTATTTCTCCCAGGCAGTGACTGTAGACTACTTTCCTGCAGCCCCTTTCTGCTGCCAACTTCCTGCCTTTATACCAGCCCTTGCCTGTTTCTTCTCAGTTGGACTCCATCTTCAATCAGCCTCTCAAGCCCTGGCTTTTCCTCGGGTGCGGCCTATCTGGATAATTAACCTAATTTAACCTGTTCTGCCTTGCGTGGGGTGGACAACCCATCACAGCCGGTCAGTCTGTGTAGAGCCATCTATTGTCTTTTGTCTTCTACTTAGATAGTAAGCTCCTTAGGGAAAGGACCATCTTTTTGTTCTGTGTTTTGTACAGCGCCTAGCACAGTGGGGTCCTGGTCCATGATTGAGACTCCAAGATGCAATAGTAACACAAATAACCATAGAAAGATGATCAGAAAAGTCAATAAGAAAAGAGTTAATACACTGTGTAACTGGCAAATGATAAGACTTAAGACTGCTAGGATACAAAGGTGAAGAGTAAGACACAACAGAAGCTGAAATAAATAATAATAATATCAATAATAACAAGATATGAAAGAGAATATGACAATACTGATAATAAATTAGATATCCACCCTGGGAATAGCATCAGTAAAGTAAGTTTTCAGTGAACTGCATCCAAGACTTCCAAGGAATGGTGAACCACAGCCTCTGGGAGTTGCGGGGGGCCGTGCTTGTGGACGGTCAATGGAAACAAAATGTCTCGCAGCCCGCCAGCAGATTATTCTGATGGGCCACATGCCAAAGCTTGCTGACCCCTGCTCTGGAAAGTGGTAGTGATGAATCAGTAAATTTTAATACTGAATCATGGATGGTCCGTGGCTGAAGCACTGGATTTAGGCGATCTGGGCTATTTCCTAGGTCTGGCACAGACTTTCTGTGTGACCTTTGATAGTCACCTAATCTTTCTGTGTCCCAGTTCCCTGTCTGAAAAATAGGGATACTATCAGCTCATATATAACACATCTCATTAGTAGATTTCATAGCTCTGTACAAAGGATCAATACCATTATCCCCATTTTACAGATAGGGAAACAGAAACACAGAAAGGGAAAGTGACTTGTCCAAGGTCACCCAGTTGGCCAGTGGTAGAGCCAGGAATAGAACCCAGTTCTCCTTTGTCCCAGTCCTCTAGCCACTAGAACATACGGCATCCTTCTTCCCACTCTCTGTCTTGTCTATGTAGATTGCAAGCTCTTTGGGGCAGGAATTATTTCTTCCAATGTCTTGGCCTAGGACTCAATGAACCTCTAATTTTATTGCAGGCCTCTAGGCACTATCCTAATACAAATAATAATCATAATATTGTTAATGAAGGGAGTGGGCCAGACTTAACTCAGCCAAACAAAGAATAACAATAGCACCATGAAGGAACGGAATATTTTAGAAGTGAATGGCCCTGAGTGGTAAGTGCTGCATCCTCAGCCTCAGGTGCTGACTCTTGAATAACTCTGTCTTGCAGATGCCTGGAACTGCATTGACCAGAGAAGCCCAGTAACAGTTAATTTGACTGATAGAGCTGAGCTGTTTTCTTTCTACATCTATCATTGTACATAACGGGTTGGCATAAACAATTAAAAATGAGAACTAATTCAAGTTTTGGTGAGAAAAGGATTGATTCAATTCTATTTATTGTTTTGCTATAAATTTTTCCATTCCCTTCTCATTCAATATAGATAGAAACAGTTCTCTGTAAAACCCCTGGCTAATCACAGTAATTTATGTTCTGTATTAGCTTTCAATAAATATTTAACATTTAAAATGTAGAATATTCATTTGGTCAGTGACCATAGTATGGATTAAATTTATATTGCATTATAAGCAGCTACAAGCAAGTGATTCTTGATGTTACAAAGGATAATTTCTATGCTACCATTCAAAGAGTATAGCATAAACTATAGATTACCTTCAGTAATACACTCTTTCCAACAGCATCTGTGTTCTTACTCAATGTTTTAGTTTTAGTTTAGACAAAAGTTTCTTTAGAAAAAAAATACAGGATAATTAATTTCTTTGGTATGAAAATGGAATTTAATGGGGAATGCTGAATATATATCTATTACTCTTATTCAAACACAACGTTAGATGCTGTCAATTTATTTTAAGATCCAAATTAGAACCAGTGTCCTAAAATAGTTAGACAATTGTCAGGCTGTTGAACACAAATTAACTCTCTCTACAACACTCTCAGTGTTCCTAATGCACCATATCTTAAATATCTACTTTTTTTTTCGTTGTTCCACCATTATTTGTTGAGAAAATTCTAAAACAACCACAACTACTAATGCTTAAGTAGGACCTATTAAAACCATATTTTCTGCTCCTTTGATTGGCCCTTTAGCAGTAGCTAACTTTATTTCCAGCAGCAGCCTCAGTGTCTATCTGCAAGTAAACCAAAAGGCCTTGTTAATTTCAAACTCCATTATAAGTACAGGAAGTAAATCAGAATTTACCCCCCCCCCCAAAAAGGGACATATTTTATTTGCTAATTCTACAATAGTTGAACAAAATGTAATGTATATATTTTAAAGCAATTGACAAAGTCCCTTTAAGAGCAACAACAGTTTCATTTTTAGATATTTTTTCACATACTGACAGAAAATAAAAAAGCTTTCCCTGTTATAGAGCCTTTCATCTGATGCTCTCATAGTGAAATATGGGATACTTTGGAATATATAGCTTGAATCTGGCAAGGATATTTTTAATTTGCATTGGAGAAATGGCACATCCAGCAGCTCAAGGCCCTGAACATTGACTACACCAGAATGTTGGCTTGGTGCAGCCTCAGAGGGAAGAATGCCATCTATTAAATCAACAACCTAACTTCCTACAGCAACAAGATGTTCTTTGGAGGTCTCCAATCCCAACTGTGCTCAGCTTGGAAGTTCTGAAAGGATCCCTGCAGAAGATGCTATGGCTGCAGGCCATGTAAAAGTCCTCTGGACTTCTAAACAGGTGACAGATGAATTAATAACTCCATTATATAATGTGCTCTTTATTATAAACACCTGTGGGGTATCAGATGGATATTCTATAACAGTACATAATGCTGAACAGCGGTTTAGAAAAGGAAGTAATGAAATGACAAATACATGTAGCTAACAAACAAAAATAAAGGGTAATTTCTGAAGGTACAGTAGTTATCCAGATTAGAATCTAGCTACGTCCCCCAGCTAGCACCAGCGCTCTTTTAGGAACTGCAGTAGGTTCTTTGATGACTATAAGTGCTTAGGTCCCCAATTCTACATCTCAGCCAGTACCACAGTGGCCATAGCACCTGTCTTGGGTATCAGATCAGTACTAAAGCACCAACACCGCATTGTGAAACACCGAGGTTTTCACTGGAGGTTTCTGTGATGTTTTGGGGAACACTCAGATCAGTAAGGTGCCTGCCCTTTAATCTTGGCTGTGCAGCATTGGTTCAGATCCCTGACACTGGTGGCCTGTCCACAAGCACAAGGTCTCACCCTGGCTTCCACCAGTCTAGTTACTTCTTGCTGGGTAACCAAGAGCCCTTCTAGTCCCGAGTCTCTGCAAATCCATCCACCCAAGTTCTTAACTACTTGGACTTTTCCCCTCTGGTTCATCACACCCAAAGGTGTGAAAACAGCCTCACTGTTATCAGTTCACTTTGGCACACACCTTCCACACAGTTTGCACAACAGAGACCTGCCTGGGGTAAAAATAAACAAAAAGTTTATCTAAAAGAAAAACCACAGACTTAAAGATGAAATAATCAGGGAAAGCAAATGTACACAAGTTACACTGAAAATAAGCATTAAGGCACAACTTCAGGTTTTACACTTCTATATTAGATAAAATACCTTTTCTAATACAAATTACCTATTGCCTTTGAAGAGTTTCCCAGCACACCCCTAACCGTAGGGGGGGATCCAGCATTTCACAGACAACCTTGAGCCTCCAGACTGGCCCTCAGTCTCTGCATGAAAACTTCAGTTTCAAGCCTCCTTTTTAAAAGGCTTCCCGCCCCTTTCCCCGGCATGGGAACTCGTGGTTATCCCGAGTGGGAGAAATTCCCAGTTGTCTCAGTGTCTTTCCATTGCCTTTCATTTTCCACCATTGCCCTTTCCTGGGCTGGACACTGAAGACAGGTACATGCAGCTGATTTTGTGTAAGTGAGCTTGAGAGGTACCCCTCCCTGACAGACTGCTCCCTGCTCTGCTTGAATGGAGCTGAAGTTGATGAGCACAGTTTTTTATATACATAAATTCATTAACAGGTCTTTATACATATCTCATGAACACTATCAAATTCAGAACATTACAAGCTTTCATAAAAGACCTTACTCAGTATATTTCTATAATACAATGACAGTGTACAATCAGTTGATTTAACTGTGTATTTCGGGAGGGGAGTGTTAAACCTTCTGTACTCCCTTTGGGGTATCTGGACGCTGATTGTCACAGTCTCCTATACAAGTACAGATCTGGCCCAATCCCGCTTTTTCTTATGACATTGCGCAAGATCACTGCTCAAGGTGGCATAACTGAAAAGGTATTAAATAAAACAGTTTCCCAAGCCCTCCAAACATCTCTTATAAGACTGATTGTTACAGACTCACCAAACCATTACAAAAACAAGCGTATTTACAAATCTGATCAGCAAAGCTGGTTGTCCAAACTCTGTAATCATCTGCCAGACTTCACAGCAATTCAGAGTCCAAAATACAGAACATGTAATTGAATACATCATTAAAATGTCTTAAGTATAGATAATAACTGGAATTATTGAGGTCTATATCTTATGTCTTTAATCCAAAAGAAAGGTAGCAAAAAGCTTTATCAGCTACTAGAAATATTCTCACTCTTTCATGCTAAGAAGTTTGTCACTCTCTCCTGCTCTGTAAATTGTTTGAGATCTAATCTTGTCATCATTTAATTCACTCCAGGTGTCATGAACAACAAAATATTAAAATTCCATCAAGTGTGCCATAGAAATGCAGCTTGAAAATTAAAGCTTTATCAAATACTCTTTCTGTACGACTTATTTCACCTGTTGTGAGGGGGTGAATTTAAGGATTCTAAGGTTTAATGTTTCTAATAGCCATTTCAATTCTATGATATCCCATTAGCTGGTGTATGAAGCAAGTTTGTAAGGCCTGAAGCTTCTCCATGGCTTGTAGCTCACCTGAAATCAATCACACCAGAAAAACTGCAAGCTTCAGAGGGTTTATTCAGCCATTCTCTGCCTGCTGTCATCATTCATTACAGGTGGACTTCTATAAATGTATTTTCTTTACACCAAAATCTATTTTATATAGTTCATTTGTAACAATACTCATCTGAATTCTTAAACTCAATAGTTCGGCAAACAGACTTACAGCTATTGGAGATGGGCACAATGTAAGGTGAAGCTTTCTTAAAGGAACAGTCCCCAGAATCCAGTTACCAAACACCAGTGAGTAGGGAAGGTCATGGTTTGTCACAAAACGTTTACAGTCATTCCGATAGGAGATGAAGATACACATTGGAGCTTCAAGAATCCCTAGAGCAATTCCAAAAGTGGGGAAGTGAGTGATCCAGTCACACCAAATGCATCAAGGGCAGGATTCTGAAACAGCGAGATCAAATAAATTCACTGGGATGGAGACAGACATCAGCTATATCTAAAGTTCACTGAAGTAAGAAGGAAGATAGAGAGAAAAGACAATGTTGTGTGTGGGGAGCCTGCTGTATCAGGAGATTCAAAAGAGATAACATTCCTAAAGGGACAGCAGCAGTCCCAGGACCAGTGAGCATCTCTCTCAAGTTAATCTCATTTTGAGGAATATCACCCATTTTAAATCCCAAAGTAACCTATATTTCACACAAATTTGTTGTCCCCTTTATTTTTATTTATTAAAAATTATTCACATCAGAAATACGGAATAATGGAAAGAGTTTGTTACACTAAAAGGAATGGCTCCCACAGCATTTTAAGTTTCGTTGCATGAATGATTTGTCTCCCTGATTTGGGACTGGGTCACACGTTTCATCTCCCCATTGGGGTCCTGGCAGATCAAAGGTCTGACTGGGAGAAATCACAGAAATGGTAAATACATGGAATTACAGGACATGTTCCAAAAGATGCAGGATGAATGATATGCCAGCAGGCCTCAAGGTGGAAAAGCACACAACCTGCATACCTGGAAGAGAGATGGTTTTGAAGGTTGACTTTGACTGTATTGTTTGTGACAACTGCAATTAGCTGGGTCATATTGCAGTTTTGTGTAGCCACCTATATAGGACAAGAACTTGTTGCACAAGAAGAACTTCAAGTCCCGGCCCTGTGCTGCTGCTGAGGTAGAAATTTGGAAACACAGATAAGAGAAGTAGGGTTGCAGAAAGAGCTGAGAATCATCATTCCTGCAATCAGTAATTTAAGCCTGAGAAGCAATCTGCTTGGGGCTTCCAGAACCATACTCATGAACTTAAAACAAATCAAAACTATAAACTTCATGATATCATTGATCAGTTGTTATGGTACCATGCTTGGGATAAAACAGGAAGCCATTGGCACATGGGAGAGAAGATGCTAGCAACATCATGAAGACTTATTGGAAAGAATATCCTGGAAGAAAAAGCAGCTCAATTTCATATAAAAAATCATTAGATAACTGAACTTGCCAAGCAGAATTCTCAAGAAGAGATTTTGTTTTTTTTAGAGTTGGGCAGAAATGGAAAACACTTTTCACAAACATTTTTGTGACTCCTCTCCTGCCCCCCCTTCTCCGCCGCCACCCCATTTCTTTCCAAATTTTGTTTTGGCTGAAATTTTCCAAGTGGCTCTACTGATTTCACAAGTAGCCTAGCAAGGATGAGAACATATCCAAGAGATGGGAAAGATCAAGAAGCGGCTGGAAGCTGAGAAGTTGAGATCAAAATCTCTCTTTGGCCTGAAATTCTCCAGGCCCAGGTGGAATTCAACAAGATCAAGGAGGCTAGAGAGGAAGCCAAAAGAGGAAGGGATAAAGAGATGCAGTTAAGCCAAGCTAACAGGATGGCAGATGAACCTCAGAAACTACGCAAGACTTTGCAGCATCATGTTCAGAACCTCTCAGTCCAGATGGATGATATTATCAGGGCCCATAGGATACAGAGGAGACCACCACCACATTGGAGAGCCAGAACTACCTACCGTAGGCCAAATGAACTAAGGTCAGCAAGCGGAGAGCCTGAGTTTTTCCTGTGTGAGGGTTCAGCTGCTTCACTCTCAGAACACCAGCTCAAGCCACCAGGCGAAACTGAAGCAGAGGTCTCGCAATTGCAGACTATAGTGGACAGAGCAGTACAGGTGTGTACAATGCTAGGGGAAAAGCAAATGCAGAAACTGCACCAAGAGAAGGCCAAGACAACAAAATGAATGGAGCCCTAAAGAAAGATAAGAGAGAATTGGCAAGGATGTTTCAGGAAAGTGTTGCCAGCCAGGTGGAAGCAGCTGTGGGAAAGGCAGAGAAGCAACGGTTGGAGGAACTGACAAAGCTTTGCAGAATACAAAGCTAATCTGAAGGCAAAATGAGACAAATGGGAACAGAAATCAATTACAGAAAATCAGATAGAGCTGGTACCTGCCACAGACGAAAGAAAGTGAAAAAAAAGATCACAGCCTTCAAGAGTAATAAAAAAGATCATCTTCTGTCTGTGGATGGGAAGTTAAAACCAGATGCTATAAGAGCATGAAAGAGCAAGAGCTGCCTTTTTGTTTTGTTATTTGTATGAGGAGAACTACGTGGTGTGGATAAAGCCCACGTGGGATTTTCAAAGAAACACTTTAACCTTATCAGTATGAATGAATTTCTGCTACAAGAAACTTATGCAGAAAGATGAAGATGCAGGCAGTTCTTTGCCAGAGGCATCAAGAGCTCTGGAGAAACAGTATTTATTAACTTTTGATTTTTAAAAATGCATCCATCACAACATCTCTCAGGGCAGATGCATAAAAGACTGAACACAATACACGATGAGTCCACTGATTAGTCTAAATCTAGCAACTCAATCCCACCACAGTTTAATGCTGCTGGAATGACTCCGCAGAAAAAAACCCAGTACCTAGGAAATCAGCAAGGCCTTTTTCTCATGGAACATTGTTTGTGACAAGCAAGCCACATTATTTTTATTTGCGTTACAGTAGCATCCAGGGGCCCACCCTGAGACTGGGCACCCATTGTGCTGGACAATATGGACCAAGATTGTAAGCTCTTCAGGACAGAGACTAAACAGACAAGAGACCCAAAAGGTGTATACCTCCATTTTATAGATGGGGAACTGAGAGATTGTTGTGACTTGCCCAACGTCACACACAGGGCCGGCTCCAGGGTTTTGGCTGCCCCAAGCAGCCAAAAAAAAAAAAAAAAAAAAAAAAGGCCACGATCGCGATTTGTGGCAGCAATTCGGCGGGAGGTCCTTCGCTCCAAGCGGGAGTGAGGGACCGTCCACCGAATTGCCGCCGAATAGCTGGACGTGCCGCCCCTCTCCAAAGCGGCCGCCCCAAGCACCTGCTTGTTAAGCTGGTGCCTGGAGCCGGCCCTGGTCACACAGGTCATTTATGGCTGAGCTGGGAAATTAACCCAGGTTTCCTGAGTCATATTCCATATTCCTTAACCCCCACAAGTCCAAATAAATGACTTCCGTGGGTTGTCTGGTGTATGCTGTAGTACATGACATACGTATTTAGTAGAAAGTAATTGGATACTACATTCTCTAGTGGAGAAATAGTCTGTGATCTTGTAATTAGAGACTGTTTCATTGCACACTCAAGGGGGCAGAATTAAGGTTGCACATTAAGATTTCCTGACTTGTCTGTGCAACTTTAATATTCTCTACACAGATTTATATATAAAATACACACCTTACACGAATACAGTCTGTATCTGTTGGTGGAGGATGAGGCATGGGTGAGTAATCAGAATGTCACAATGGTTCTCCATTTGCGTGTGTGAAGTAATTTTATGATTCTAGGTTTTCCCTTTTTAATCTAGGAAGCCATGGTTGCTTGGCAGTTTCCTCAAGCTGTCTCTGTTTTTAGTCAAGTTTGAATCACTGTTAGGCCACACCATATGACTTGCAGTCTTGGAACACTTATAAACAATATTGTAACCTCAAGGAATCCTACTGCCTATAATTAGATTATGGAATATATCAATTAATGTGTTAACATATCATCCAATGATGAAAGCCTCCATCCCATCAACTTTCACAGGATCAGTAGGATGGTATGATGTGACGTACTGACCAATTTATTTTATTGCCAGAAGGATCAATACAGCAATTTTAATGGCACTACTCATTTGGTAAACTTTATCAGTTCTGCAAAAACACACTGTATACATTCAGCTAACATTTTCCATTTTACAAGCTATCTTGGTGCAGATTTTTGTCACTGCAGAGGAACAACAATAAGGCCAACCCGTGGGAGTGCTGCTAATAGAGAATGAAGAGAAGAAATTCTTGAATTGACTATACCTCAATGCTAGGAGCCTGGGTAACAAACAATAGGAATTGAAATTGCTCATTTATGAGCATAAATTTGGTCTAGTTGGTATTACTGAAACCTGGTGGGATGAGTCACATGTTTGGAATGTTAAAATGAACGGTTATAACCTATTTAGGAAGGATCAAGTGGGCCAAAGGGGCGGGGAAGTGGCACTCTGTGAAAAGTGGCATTACCTATTTCTGAGTCACTGATAACTTGGAAGAAAATGACCTTGAATGCTTATGGATCAATGCCCAACAGATAAAGCACAAGACGAGGTATTAGTTGGTCTTCGCTAAAGACCGGCAAATCCCATTAGGGAACAGGATGGGTGATTCCTTCCACACCTATCTATAATGTGTAGGAAAAGAAGCTGTGTGAGGATGAGGGACTTCAATGTGAGTGACATATATTGGAGGTCCCATGCTCCCAGTGCCAAAACATCCTTGGAATGTGTAAATATTCTAGGTGATAATTTCCTAACACAAAAAGTGGTGTCTTCAATACAGGGGAAGTCTATAATAGATCTAGTCTTGATAGCTAAAGAGGAATGATCACAGAACTAAAAATTAATGGTAGGTTAGGTACAAGTGACTGTGACTTGATCACATTTATAATGTGCCAACAGAATAAAGTCCAGACCAGTAATATATATACTTGGTGCTTTTAAAATGCCAGTTTCACAAAGCTGAAAACAATTATTAGCCAAATCAGCTGGGAGGAAGAATTTAATCAGAAAAATGTAATGATAATTGGGAATCATTTAAGAACACCTTATTAGGTGCCCAAAAATCCACAATCAAGGAAGAAGGCCATAGTGGTTAAAAAAACTGACCCAGTGAAGGCAGGAATACAATAAAAAAAAAATGGAAGAAAGGGGAATTTGAATCAGAAGCTAGGAATTGTAGTAAATAGGTAAAGGACATAAAGGGACACAAGGAGAAATCTATGGCTAGCAGGCTTAAGGACAATAAGAAGGAGTTTTTTTAAGTCTATTAAGAACAAAAAGATCCTAACAGTGGTATCTGTCCTTTACTTGATGGAAATGGTAGAATCATCAATAATAACACAGAAAAGTCCAATAAATATTTTTGTTCTGTATTTGGGGGAAAAAAACAAATGATGTAGTCATATCATATGATAACACTTTTCATTCCACTAGTACCTCAGGAGGAGTATTAAACAGCAGTTACTAAAGTTAAACATTTTTAAACCAGCAGGTCAGGATAACTTGCATCCAAGAGTTTTAAAAGAGTAAGATAAGGGAGCGGCTGATACAGGACCTGATTAAGGAAGATAATATAATTAATGCCAGCAACATAGGTTATGGAAAATAGATCCTGTCAAACTAACTTGATTTTTTTTTTTTTTTTAGATTACAACTTTGGTTGATAAAGGTAATAATGTTGATGTAATATACTTAGACTTCTGTAAGGCATTTGACAGGGTACAGCATGACATTTTGATTAAAGAACTAGCAAGACATAAAATTAACATGGCACATATTCAATGGATTAAAAACTGGCTAAAAGATAGGTCTCAAAATGTAATTATAAACAGGGTATCATCATTGCCTGGATGTGTTTCTAATGGGGTCCCTCAAGGATCAGTTCTTGGCCCAACACTGTTCAACATTTTTATTTAATTACCTGGAAAAAACATAAAATCATCACTGATAAAGTTTGCAGATGACACAAATATTGGGGACATGGTAAATAATAAAAAGGACAAGTCACTGATACAGAGCGATCTGAATTGCTTGGTAAACCGGGTTCAGGCAAACAATGTGTGTTTTAAGATGGATAAATGTAAATGTTTTCATCTAGGAACAAAGAATGTAGGCCATACTTACAGGATGGGGGACTCTATCTTGGAAGCAGTGAGTCTGAAAAAGATTTGGGGGTCAAGGTGGATAAGGAGCTGAACACGAGCACCTAGTGTGACGCTGTGGCCCAAATTGCTTATGCAATCCTGGGAGGCATAAACACGGGAATCCTGAGTAGAAGTAGAGAGGTTATTTTACTCTGTATTTGGCACAGGTGTAACCACTGCTGGAATAGTGTGTCCAGTTCTGTTGTCCACAGTTCAAGATAGATGTTAATAAATTACAGAGGGTTCAGAGAAGAGCCACAAGAATGATTAAAGGATTAGAAAACCTACCTTATAGTGATAGACTCAAGGAGCTCAATCTATTTAGCTTCACAAAAAGAAGGTTAGGGGGTGATTTGATTACAGTCTAAGTACCTACATGGGGAACAAGTATCTAATAATGGACTCTTCAGTCTAACAGAGAAAGAGACAACATGATCCAATGGCTAGAAGTTGAAGCTAGAGAAATTCAGATTGGAAATAAGTCATAAATTTTTAACAGTGAGATAATTAACTATTGGAACAACTTACCAAGGGCTGTGGTAGATTCACCCTCACTGACAATTTTTAAATCAAAATTGGGTGTTTTTTTAAAAGTTATGCTATAGGAATTATTTTAGGGAAGTCTATGGCCCATGTTAGACAGGAGGTCAGACTAGATGATCATAATGATCTCTTCTGACCTTGGAATCTATGAATAATCTATGAATCAGGTAATCGTAATTCTGGCCTTTACACTAAGTATTACAAGACACACATGCCTTTATTCCCTCTAGGGAGGGATTCTCTCCCTAGAAATATTTAAACTCTTAATACTGAGGGAGATGAGTATTTAATGTCAGAATAAAAGAAAGACCATCCCCCTCCTTCAGAATTCCCTCTAACTGTATGTTTTCCATAACCTGGAATAGCACCAGTTTTGTGATGCAATTGCATTAGAGGTGTATGTTACATTATTATTATTATATTTGTATTACCATTGCACCAAGGCACTGCATCTGAGGTGTAGCAGACGTGCTGTCAAAGTTGAAACCAACTAGACCCCAGAATTATTGGTCAAACTGATATAATTGCCGTGTGAAAACATCTCACATAATATGCCTCTAAGGGGAAAATTCTGGAATAAGGTCTGATCAGCCCTAAAAATGGATAGTGAGTCAGCCCTGCTGAACTGACAAGGGAACAAAATGCTGCAAGAAAGTCTTTGCTGTATCAGAGACTCATCAACCGGAATTAAATACTTGCTAAGCCAGAAGTAAAGCCTAGCAGAAAACAGTGACTTTCTAATGACATCAGTGGGAGCCTATTTGCATTATTGCTTGTGATAAATGGTCATTAGTAAAGAGTGTGAGTACATACCCTGGAGAGGACCAGCAGCTGGCTTGCTAGGCAGTAATGCAGAAGTTCATTCTCCCAAACCAGCAGCTTTTCTAGGAGTCAGAGGGGTAATACTGAGGTACTGGGGGGAAATACACCACTCATCATTGATAAGGGGGACTGGAAGCGCCTGCTCCACCAGTGATGCCCATTTTAATTGCCTATTCATCATCCATCTAAGCAACAAAGTTTCCATGCTGCCCACCTTTATGCAGGGTCAAATCCACAGCTGGTATAAATTCCCATAGCTCCATTGATCTTAATGGACCAAACTTTCAGCAACTGAGCTTCTGGCCTATCTATGCATGAAATTCCCAGTCCACCGAGCCACCAGCTTGTCTTCATTCAGATTCCTCCAAAAGACCCATTCCTTCTGTGATGTCCTCCAGAAGATGGACAACAATATCCACTGCAGTGGGCATCCAAGTGTGTCCTGTCTATTCTACACCTATCTGGTTTGTATAGGAAGGTCGTAGAGACAGAGCTTGTCCATATTTATGTCTTATGCAGAGCTGAGTACAGGTCACCAGTGTTAAATAATAAAATAACGAGCACTAACAGCTCAGGGGATAGATAAATGGGCTCTTCACATATAGGGTCCGTGGTTCAAACTGCCTATGTGAAATGAGTCACTGGTCTCACTCCAGATCAGTGGTTCTCAACCTGCGGCCCAGTCAGCACAATTGCCGCCCATGTGACATCCTCAGGGCCGTACAGGTAGTATGTATATTGTATGGATGCGGCTCACATAACACATAGCTGCATATGTGGCCTACAGTGGTAAATAGGTTGAGAACCACTGCTCCAGATAGTTGTGTCCACATGTCACCAGGCAAACCTGTGGGTAATTTGAGAAGAAAAACCAAACACTGAGTGAGAATGGGGACCAAATTACACTCTCATACCTGAGTAAAATAGTTCCTGAACAGGCCTGGAGTCCTGGGTATGCCCAGAACAGGCTCAAGCCTGTAGTTTTTTTTTTTGTAGATGGAGAGGCTTTCGGGTTCCTTGGGTGTAAATTGGTCATCTTTCATTAAATTATCTTATTTAACTATTTAACGATATGAAGTGGCATGTTAACCCTTTGATGACTTTGCATAACTAACTGTTAATTGGAATTGCACATATATTGAGTGAACAGATACAGAAAATGCATCTAAATAATATAAGCTGAACTGATTAATAACAGGCCACAGTTGGGGGTAAATCAGTTTAATTTTCATATGTATAATTGTGGTCAAATTGTCCCATAAAACCATAAGTAATTCTTTCCCCTCTAAAGCACCAATATCTATCCATCAAGTTTAGAGACTACATTATTTAATCCCCTGATCAAGGTATTGAAAAAGAAATCTGTGATCTTTCTAATAATTTATGGATTTGTTTATTTTGTGCCTGATTCTCGCTAAAATCTTCCAAAGGTGCAAAGCACTTCAATAGTTCAGCAAACAAACAGACTTAAGTCCTAAAGGATCAATTTACAGAGAACATCCATTTTTCCAACAGAGCGCCTATATCAGCTGTCTGTTATTGTCTTGCTGGTGAACATATTAAAGAGGAAAAAGTTATATAAGCAGAATCAGCTTTTGCTAAGTAGATCATTCCTTATGAGCCGTGGGTACGGTGACCAGACAGCAAATGTGAAAAATCGGGACAGGGGGTGGGGGTGGGCAATAGGAGCTTACATAAGAAAAAGACCCCAAAATTGGGATTGTCCCTATAAAATTAGGACATCTGGTCACCCTAGCCGTGGGGGAATAGTTCCCAAGTGAGCTAAAACAAACAAACCTCTCAGTCCAATACTGCACATCATTCTCTGAGGCACCAAGCTTCACCTCCCAAAAGGTTGTAAAAGCGCTTAGGCCCCATGTTATTTGATGCCTTAGGAAATGTGTATTATTTTTATTTATTTGTATTACATAGTGCCCAAAGGCCCCAATCCCATTATCCCAAGTGCTGTCCAGAAGAGAGAGTAGCACACAGCCTCTACTCCAAAGAGCTTACATTCTTTAAAAAAATGATGATAAGAGGAACAAGACACACTACACAAGCAAAATGGTCAATGGTTGAGAGTGATGCTAGGCTGTCAGTTCCAGCTTTTTTACACACACACACACACACACCCACCCACCCCTGGAGAGGACCAGCAGCTTGCTTGCTAGGCAGTAATGCAGAAGTTCATTCTCCCAAACCAGCAGCTTTTCTGGGAACCAGAGGGGTAATGCTGAGGTACTGGGGGGAAAATACGCCACTTATCATTGGTAAGGGGGACTGTTTTGTAAATAATCAATACTTGTCTTCGGGGGTTTGGGTTTGTACAGTATTTCTAATCTTCTCTACTGTCTTTTTTCAATAGCATCTAAGTGTCTTAGGAGCCTAAGCCCCATTTTCCACAGTGACAGACACTTAGAAGCCTAAGGAGCTGTATACATAGTGGAACTGGAGGTGTTATTTCCAGCTTGGGTACACATACTGAGTGCACTAAAAACTGTGTAGCTACAGTGATGTAAGTGGCTGGAGGGGCTACCTGCCTCATCCGAGACCCTAGGTACATATTTGGGTGTCTAGCCCTTCCCACAGCTACATCGCGTTTTTAGCACGCTAGCTTGAGCAAAGCTTGTGTAGGTACGTCTGTCTGTGCTGAAAATTACACCTCCAGTTCCAGTGTAGACATACCTCAGTCTCAGGGAAAGTTAATGGGAGTTAGGTACTTCTGAAAATTGTGCCCCTCTCCCACCCCACGTTTTACACACTTTTCTCTCTCTCTTTTTTCACTCCTCACTTTCTATCTTTATACACCAGAACTAGTCCCAATCTCCAGGCTCATAGATGACCTGGACACACAGTCTTCAACCAGTTTTTGGCTGGGAGACCTCCCACACTGGATATCCCACTCACATTTACGTCTTTATGCCTCCCTCTCCCCCACTCCCGGTTAATCTCAATAAATTAGCCAGTTCCTTTAGACACATACACACATTTTGACTTTGATTCACTCTCATTTTCTCAGATGAGGAACAAATTTCACCTGCCCCATTCCAGCATGGGCAGCAGTGTCTCAAAACTAGAAGGTCCCAGCGGAAGAGCAAGGCAGTGTTTAATTTGGTATCATTCCCCTACCAAGAGGACAGCTTTATTGGCCTGTTAAAGAGCCATAGAAGCCCAGGGTATGAGCTGACTGGTGCATCTCCAAACACCCAGTCACTCCCCTTCCCAGGCAAGCACAACACATTTTTACAGCGGTGTTGGCTGTTCATCTCCTTCTCAGAGGTTACAGGTGGCTTGTTCTGCTGCAGCCCTGCACCTGGGCAGACATACAGCTGCTGGGAGCCATGTGCCCTCTCCTGGCATATGCCAGAGCTGATTCAAGCACTCAGCGGTCTGTTTTCAGTTGAGGAATTACCTACAAAAGTGTCTTGTGATCTTCAGCTGTTTCTCCCTCATTTCATTTTATACCAAAAACACTGTGAGGCATTTTCTGTGACACACAGTACAGCCAAGTGTAAGAGAGGGGGAAATCTCCACCTATGAACACAGACAGTCATGTATCACTCTGTACATGTCATTTCTCATCTCTTATGAGATGAGAGATCTTGGAGTCATTGTGGATAGTTCTTTGAAAATATCCACTCAATATGCAGCGACAATCAAAAAAGCGAACAGAATGCTGGGAATCATTAAGAAAGGGATGGATAATAGGACAGAAAATATCATGTTACCTCTATATAAATCCATGGTATGCCCACATCTTGAATACTGCAGGCAGATGTGGTCGCCCCATCTCAAAAAAGATATATTGGAAAAGGTTCAGAAAACGACAACAAAAATGATTAGGGGTATGGAATGGCTTCTGTATGAAGAGAGATTAATAAGTCTGGGACTTTTCAGCTTGGAAAAGAGACGGCTAAGGGGAGATCTGATTGAGGTCTATAAAATCATGACTGGTGTAGAGAAAGTAGATAAGGAAGTGTTGTTTATTACTTCTAATAACACAAGAACTAGGGGTCACCAAATGAAATTAATAGGCAGCGGGCTAAAAACAAATAAAAAGAAGTATTTCTTCACACAACGCACAGTCAGCCTGTGGAACTCCTTGCCAGAGGATGTTGTGAAGGCCAAGACCATAACAGGATTCAAAAAAGAACTAGATAAATTCATGGAGGATAGGTCCATCAATGACTATTAGCCAGGGTGGGCAGGAATGGTGTCCCTAGCCTCTGTTTGCCAGAAGCTGGGAATGGGCGACAGGGGATGGATCACTTGATGATTACCTGTTCTGTTCATTCCCTCTGGGGCACCTGGCACTGGCCACTGTCAGAAGACAGGATGCTGGGCTAGATGGACCTTTGGTCTGACCCAGTAGGGTCATTCTTATGGAATATTATTTATTTTTCTGGCCAGCTTGGTTAGGAAGATGTTAACTCTGGACTCAAATAGAGTTCAGTTGCTCCTGAATTTTTTTAGATGAACATAAGAATGGCCATACTGGGTCAGACCAATGGTCCATCTAGTCCAGTATCCAGCAAAATTGCAGGGGGGACGACCCCTAAGTTTTATTGAATCAAGAAAAAATTGCTCATCAAGGTGTCCTGAATAAACATGTGCCCTTCCCCAGTGATATAAAGCCAGAGAGGAGTACAATGCAGTTAATCCAACATCAGGGGATTTTGCAGCAGGAACCATCATCAAAATCCGGTCTGAATTCTTTTCCATGAAGGTTACCTGTGGCACATGCATCACTACCCCCCACTTTAAGAACCAGTTGCAATGACGTGAACACACTGAAATTTTCCCATGTCTTACATCCACAAACTGTATAATTTTATTGGGTATAATCTTGACTTGGATGGTAGCCAGCTCCCCCCTCACTATACGTATCAGCATGCAAAACAAATATTTGATATGAGTCAGCAATGCAATGCTGTTGCAAAAAAAGCAAATGCAATTTTAGGTTGCATTAACAGAGGCATAGCCATGCAAGTCATGGGAAGTGATAGTACCATTCTACTTGGCGCTGGTTAGGCCGCAGCTGGAGAACTGTGTCCAATTTTGGTCGCCAATGTATAGAAAGGGTGTGAAGAAACAGAAAAGGATCCAGAGGCGAGCGACAAAGATGATCAAAGGGATGGAATGCAAGCCATATGAGCAAAGGCTGAAGAAACTGGGTACGTTTAGTTTGGAAAAGAGAAAATTGAGGGGAGGGCAGGATATGATAGCAGTCTTCAAATACTTGAAAGGCTGCCATAAAAAAAGACGGAGAAAAGTTGTTCTCTCTTGTCACAGAGGGCAGGACAAGAAGCAATGGGTTCAAACTACAGTATAGCAGCTTTAGATTAAATCTCAGGAAAAAAATTCCTAAGTGTAAGAACAGTAGCACAATGGAACAGACAGCCTAGGGAGGTTGTGGAAGCTCCTTCACTGGAGGTTTTCAAAAGGAGGCTGGATAGCCACCTGTCTTGGATGGTTTAAACACAACAATCCTGTGTCTTGGCAGAGGGTTAGACAACATGATCCTTGTGGTCCCTTCCAATCCTATAATTCTCTGATAATGGGCTCTTCAATCTAGCAGAGAAGGGTATAACACGATCCAATGGCCGGAAGTTGAAGCTAGACAACTTCAGACTGGAAATAAGACATACATTTTTAATGGGGAGAGGAATTAACCATTGAAACAATTTACCCAGCATAAATTTTTGAATCCAGATTGGCTGTTTCTCTAAAATATATGTCCTAGGATTTATTCTGGGGAAGTCCTATGGCCTGTATTATACAGAAGGTCAGACTAGATGATCACAGTGGTCCTTTCTCACTTTGGAATCTCTGAATCAACCTTGTCCTTACCAGCAAGATGAGTACATAGGTAAACAAGCACTACTATGTGCTTAATATAACCATTGTTCTCCCTTCCTCCTACCATCCAAGGCCTTATCTACACTAGACTTCTATGGGAAATCTCCATGGATGTTTTACCATCATGTTGTCTAGATCTGCTCTGAGCAGGGTTAGGCAACATGGTGGTAAAAACCCGAGTTCCTTGTCCGCTATTACCAATAGACTGCCACCATCAATGGTGAAACAAAGGCAGCTTTCCCCAACAAGGCTAGTGTAGGGACAGCTCACTTGTAATGCTATGCCTAAAAATAGGGCCCTAAATTCAGTGGAACCACTCGCATCAATAAGTGCTACTCGGGATGAGTAAAGATTGCACATTTGGGCTCATACATTGCAAACTATTTGAATCTCGGGCTGAGGGTGACATTTCCAAAACGCACTGAGGCTTGGCCTAACTTGGCTCCAATTGGAATCAATGGAAATCTTACCAATGACTTCAATGGATGCACATTTAGCTTTCAAAGATCCAACTCTCTGTATTTTTGATGTCCTTGAAAGTGCTTAGCACTCTTTAGGCACTACTGTGAGTAGGAAAATCAAAATGATAATATTGCAATCAGAGAGCTGCAGCCACTTCATAGGCAGGTACTTGTTGACCGGGCTATTTTCCACTGTTGGATAGGGGCAGTACTACCCATTTTTAATCCCTCTGGTGCGCATCAGTAGAAGTTAACTAGAGCAGACGTTGCTAACAACAGAAACATGGAGTTTATCTTTGGAGGAGAAGGAAGGGGCAGTGTTGTGATGTACTGTTGCTGGGCCGCTATATTTCAATGCCTGGATTCTATTCTCAGCTCTATCATTGACTCGGTGACCTTGGGTGAGTTTCCCTGTCTGTCAAATGGGTGTAATATTTATTCCTTCTCAGGAGCGTAGAAAACAAGCAATTTAAGCTCCTCAGCTGCACATTTTTATTATCCACAGCTGAATCCCAGCTTGGCAAATGGCAGCTGGAATACCTGTTTTTAATTGAAATGAGCTGTACCAAACAGATTTTCATTAACGTTCATACATAACACTAAAATTGCTCTTTACATCTTAATCGCCCATTAAACTAATAAAGATCATGGTTTTCTTAATGATATGGTAGTTCAATAGATTTTCAGTAAAACATAGTTTTTTCCCTCCATCCAAGTACAGCTGATAAATTTCCATTTCCATGCATTGCAGTTACTGTTACACAAGACATACTTCTGATCATTTAAAAATCCGTTTTGTATATGCTTGTCCAATAAGCACAGCATTTGCAGTGTTTGCTCTTTAGTGCAGGGACTGTTGTCTTCCTCTGTATTTGGAAAGTATCTATCTTACTGAGAGTAATGGAAATGTACAGATAATGTGGTTAATTCTTTCCACAGAGAGAAGCAAAGAATACACCATAAACTGTAGCATTATCAGGGAATAACTTATTATTTTATAGCATCCACAGGTGTGTTGGGTACTTCCCAGAAGCCTCTGCCCCAAACAACCTCATGATCCACATTTCAAATGATCTGGTGAGTAATGATTACAATGAGGTGCCACAAGGGAGGACAAAAGTCACTGCAATACATATCCCAGAGTTACTCAGTGGAAGTGTGTGCACCATCATGGTGGCTATGCAAAGTTTTAGTATTTCATACATTTATATGAAGGAAGAGAGAGAGATAAAATGGGAATATTGCTGACTGATTAGTTGTCACCATTGCAGGAGTAGAGAACTTTCAGTGAAGAGAGTGGGACGGTTCACTAGACCAGTCAAGGACAGGCGTTACATGTTGGGCACGCTGTAAAAAAGCACGAAGCTGCTTGTGAGAGGAATGGATGAATGTGATGTCAAGGCAGTGGACACAGACAGAGAGGAAGGGGTGGCTATGGAAATGAATAGGGTGGAAAAACAGGGAGGAGTGAAGTTGAGGACCTTGATGGCAATGGCAAGAATTTGAAATGGGGTATGGCAGAGGAGGTGGAAGGTGACTTGAACTAAGGCATGTTTGTTTCCCTAGTGAAAAGCTCAGAATTTGTGACTTCCAGTTGTCTTTATCTCCTGTGGAGATCCCAGTTGCCAGTAGTTGGTATAGCCATATGTATTAGCTGCAGGCAGGATGGCTCACTAATATCACCTCTGTGCAGTGCTGGGAAGATGTGCTCACCATCTCCACTTCGCTTTGAAAAAGTACTTCTTGTAATGCTTTTCAACTTGACTGGTGGAAAGAAAACTTTAGCAGCAAAGCTGATGGTTAGGCATGAAGTAATGACGGCTGACTGCTACCCACAGAGGAAGTTACTTGTGGGGGACATACTGTAATGCAGTTTCCTTGAATATTCAATGCAAAAATAGAATCTGAGTGGGATTTTTAAAGGCTATTTTAAATATTTATAACACTATACAGATAGTTCTATTATGATCATTTAAAATCCTTATCCTAGCAGCAAGCACTCCCTATAATGTGATGCAAAAGCCTATTGTTGAAACTAGGGTGACCAGATGTCCCGATTTTATAGGGACAGTCCTGCTATTTGGGGCTTTTTCTTATATAGTCGCCAATTACCCCTCACCCCCTGTCCCGATTTTTCACACTTGCTATCTGGTCACCCTAGTTGAAACACACAATCTTACAACTCAGCCTGGCTCAGCCAATCAATCATGTCAAATAAACAGAAAAGATTCTATCAATTGGGGGGAGGGATAGCTCAGGGGTTTGATCATTCGCCTGCTAAATCCAGGGTTGTGAGTTCAATCCTTGAGGGGGCCATTTAGGGATCTGGGGCAAAAATCTGTCTGGGGATTGGTCCTGCTTTGAGCAGGGGGTTGGACTAGATGACCTCCTGAGGTCCCTTCCAACCCTGATATTCTATGAAATATCTAAAGAAACCAAGTTATTTTCCTTGCACTGACAATTCTGGCAGCACTGGCTGTTATCTTTGGACCCAAACATGAGGAACCTATGGATGTGCCTCCCACAAGTCCAACCCTTCCTCCACAGGAAGGAAACAGACCAGGTTGGGGATTGCTTTGTAGGGTGAAGTATGGTTGCGGAGCTACTCTCTCCAGGCCCCTGTGGTAGCCAGGAAGGGCTACAGGGATCTACTCCCAAGCGTCCTGGCTAACGGGCTGCTGGCTGCCCTGATGAGGCTCGTTTAGCCTGGCAATTGGTTAACTGGTCACTTTAGTGAATTACTTAATTGTCTGTCTACTATCTGATGAGTTCCTGGATAACGTCTGCAAACTGTTTATGTCTAACATATTTGCCAAACCACCCGTACAATCTGAAGTGCTGACGTCTGTGCAAGCAATGAAAAAACAACACATCTCTTGGTCCTGATGCCATTCCAGCTGAAGTTTTCAAACATGGAGATAATGTTCTCATTGACAAGCTTTCTGAATTCTTCTCACATATCCGGCTTCAAGCTATCATACTGCAACAACGGAAAGATGCCAACATCATTACAGTCTATAAATGCAAAGTCTCAAAAAGTGACTGTGGTAATTATTGCACCATCTCCTTTCTCTCCATGGCTGGTAAGATTCTTGGAAGGATCCTCTTGAACTGGCTCCAGGTCCAAATTATGAACAAAGTTCTGAGTCACAGTGCATCTTTCACGCTCAGTAACTGAGAAGATGAGGAGAGAGAATGAACCACAAGTCACTTAACGCATTACGGCGAGCTCTCTGATACTATGAGGACTAGAATAAATCAGCAGGTCTCAAACTTGATTGCACCGCAACTCCCTTCTGACAACAAAAATTACTACGTGACCTGGATGCGGGCCGGAGCCCAAGCCCCACCATCCTGGGCAAGGGGGGCCAGAGCCCAAGCCCCCACCCTCACCCCAGCCCCGCTGCCCTGGGCTAAGCCCTCAAGCTTCAGCTTAAGCCCCAAGCTGCAGTGAGTCTCATGCTGGCCCTGCTGATCCCCTTAAAATGGGGGCAGGACCCACTTTGGGATCCCAATCCATAGTTTGAGAACCACTGGAATAAACCTAACAGAAGCAGATTCCTTTTATATTTACAGTGCTTGAAGTAGTGGTTGTTTCAATTATTCTTCATCACTTTATATAGTACAATCACTAGGCAACACAGCGTGAACAGCATGATCTAATTCAGCCTCCTCGTCCTTTGCTGTTTAAAATGTATCTCTTATGTTCATGAGCATGATACCACCTGGTGTTTTTATAAAGCTCAGATACATTTTAATGAACTGAGTGTCTCCCTCGTTCTCTTTCCCCTGCCTCCAACCGCATAGTTGTTGGTCTTCTCCTTAGTTTTCATGTGTGTAGAACATGAGCCACATCTTGCCTCTAAGTTAGAGATGGGGCCATTCAAAACTATGGATCTGAATACCCCTGAGCTAGCTTTGGGGCAAGGATTTACCTTGTGGTTGTTTGCATTTGTCTCTTCAATTGTCTGAACCAAACGCCCATGAATGTTAGGATGCAGCCGCTGGTTTCCAGGCTCACGCTTGTTGGCTCGATGCAAACCCAAAGCCATAATTAGTTAGTGTTGTATTTTGACAATGTTGGATTCAATCACCTTTTCCTAAGGACATGGGAAATGTTAGCTGCAGCATCCCCATTTCCTCTGCTAGTGAGTCATAGCCAAAGAACAATAAATATAGGTTTGAAAGAGCAAGTCCACGTCGAACCACTGTTTAGACTGTTATATTTCTGTTCATTAATGTAGGCTTGGTTTGTAGAGTAACTGAATGATGCAGATACCTGCTGAACATTCAGGTAAGTGTTATACCCCCCTCCCCCCAAAAATCCTAATTTTTAGCATAAATGAGGTTTTTTTGGTCGAAAAATCTCATTCCAGAAGTTCACTATTTGCTGCTCATGTGTTTAAAACGTTTCAATCATCCAATCAGGGAGCAGAAACAATACCACATTAAAGTACATGACTGATAAATAAGAGAATAATCAAAGCAAACAGTTAATATAGCCCTCTTAGGCTAAAGCTACCTCTGCACACTATGAATTCAATGAATACTGAAACGATGCATTAAAGGAAAAGAAGGATTGATTTGATAGTGACAAGGGGAGCAAATTAGCCATGTGTACTGTTGGAATGAACAGTAATTCAAGCAGGGCTACGTTCTTCCTTTGCCCTACAAACTCTTCTGATTAACCTCAGGCCAAATGTGAATTTTTTTGGACAGGAAGGATGATCCAGTGGCTAGGATGCCAGCCAGGGACTTTGGAACACCAGGTTCACGTCCATGCTCTTGCCACAGACTACCTGTGTGACCTTGGGCAGGTCACTTAGCCTCTATGTGCCTCAGTTCCTCATCTGTAAACTGAGACTAATATCTCCCAGTCTTCGAATATGTTATAAAGAAGATGGCAGTCAATTGTTCCCTGTGTCCACTGAAGGTAGGACAAGAAGTAATGGGCTTAATCTGCAGCAATGGAAATTTAGGTTAGATATTAGAAAAAAACCATTCTAACTATAAGGGTAGTTAAGCTCTCAAATAGGCTTCCAAGGAAGGTTGTGGAATTAGATCATTGGAGGTTTTTCAGAACAGGTTAGACAGACACCTGTCAGGGATGGTCTAGGTTTCACTGGTCCTGTCTCAGCGCAGGGGCTGGACATGAAGACTTCTCAAAGTCCTGTCCAGCCCTACATTTGTGATTCTATTTCAGAATAGTCAAGTGCAGTTGCAAAGGGAGGGTGCTCCTTTTAAAGGGATGTACATATAAATCTAAATAAATAATACAGTACTGTTAAATCATTAGGCTACCTCCTTACATGGTAGGTTATAAGGCAGATTTTTCCACTCTAAAATACATAAAGTACAGTAGCCACAGTGACAGCTTAGGGCTCACGTTGCTATACAAATCTTCCATTTACTTAGCAGCAGTTGAGGACCTCTCTGACGCAGCATTCACCTGAACAGCCAGCTTTGGCTTTGTTTTAATTATTTTAATTGAATCCAACATTAAATAGCTGCATACATGACTTGTGTAATTTGATGGCAGCAGTTTGCTTTCTTTGCCAGTAACTACTTGGCTGCACCGCTGTTGTCAAGGTGAGACACTCCTGAGAGCAGCAGCCTCTCCTGCACTGTTGTCATTTTGTTCTGTGCTCAGGGAGGCGTGACACGCCGCGGCATGACTCTGAGAGACAGCAGATGTTTGTATTCACCCTTGCGATTACCAAATCTAACAGTGCTTGTTAGAGTGTGACAAGCTGGGACGAGCTCACTAGCTCACTCTGACCAATGAGATGTCCAAGGTTGCCTCCAAAACACCACTTTTATAGCACATCACTGCAGGATGTTGTTAGGACTCGGGCTTCTTCCATAGCTGCACTGCATTCTGCAGCTGGCGTGCAGTGATACTTAGAAATGTTATAAGTAATGGGCGTTGAATTCCCCCCAGAGATACAGGATTTTTGACACAAAGTCTGAGCTACGTTCTCAAGTTACACTTCTTTGTCTTCAAAAACCAATGTTGCCAATTATACCTCAGCTATTTTTCTTTGATTTTACCAATCTGGTTTCCTTCCATTTTCTGAAGCTCTATATAATAATCTGTTTCCATTTCACAGTCAGTCAGTCACTCATTCTCCCGGGTTTTGTTTTCAACAACATTAGTTAATTTATAATAGACTTTTACTTTATTTTTTGCCTAGAAAGAATCTCTGTGAGATTCAGCACCACTTTCACAGCGTCTTTGAACTAGGCAGTGATAATCAATTATTTTTTGTCAAGGTTCAAAGTTCTTGGTCAAGATACAGGCAAGGTCCAGACTCCAGAGAAAATAATAAAAAATGTTAAATATTAACAATAATTATAATAAGTAATTAAAAAGATTTCAGGGTCCATTCTAAAGCATCTGGCAGTCCAGATTTGGCCCCCGGTCCACCTATTGACTACCCCAGAACTAGATGGTAAACTCTTGGGGTGAGACGGTGCCTCCTCAGATGTTTGGACTGTACCAAGCGCATTGTCGGCATGCAGCAATAAACAGCAGCAAATCCAAATATAGCTGAAATGGAAGTGGGGAACACCAAACTGCTAAAGTTGAGGTCATCTAGACCCTAGCCAAGCCTTGCAGTTTCCAGGGCAAGATTCAGATACAGGCCCCATCCTCTCATTGCCTTACTTCCTAGTCTATTTTATATATAAGCTCCCTTGTGTTTCTTTGTTCTTTTCCAGCCTTTTCCCGCTCCCCTTTTTCCTGATGTATTTGGATCTTTGTAGACCCTTTGCCACCATTGTTTTGAATTTGAGTGCCTCACAATCCCCATATTACACTTGGTGAACTGGTGCTGAAGCTAATTGACTGACCCCTAATCATACAGGGAGTCTGGCAGAGCAGGGAATTGAATGTCGGTGTCACGGACTCACAGATTGTGCCCACTCGTGGCCCCGTGTGGTCTGTGGAGGGTGTCCCTTTCAGTGAGACAGCCCTTCTCGGGGGTCCACTCTCTCTCGGGGTTGGCCCCTCCACCTCCTGGAGCCTCACCTCTCTGCGCCTTAGCACACCTGTTTCTCGCCATGGGCCCCCTCAGGGAGTCCACTCGCTCTGGACCCCCGGGGCCTCCACCCCCCCGAAGGGGTTGGTGCAACCCTGTTCTCTAGACCGGAGTGACTCTCAGCCAGCGTAAAACAGGAGGGTTTATTGAGAGTTGAACACAGCACAGGAAACTCTCAGGTCATCAGGCCTGGCCTCCCTCAGCACAGCACATCCCAGTCTCCCCTGCATCCAGGTAGGCTCTGCTCCCCCTCTCCAGCCCAGAGCCCCCCTGCTTCCCAGCTGGGCATCTGATGTCACCGGCCCCAAGCCCCGCCTCTGTCCATTGTCTTCTCTCCAGGTAAACAGGGTCGTAAACAGGGTGGCCTGGGCCTCCTCTCCTCTCAGCCCTCCTCTGGCCCCCTCTGGCTGGAACCGGCTGGTTAGGTTACTGGGGTCCTCTCTTCGCAGCCCATTGTCCTCCCACTGGCTAGAACCGGCTGTGACTCCTGTGCTGGGTCTCCGGGTCGCCAGGTCACCAGTCGCTAGGGTATCCATCCTCCAGGCCATCGACTGGGATCCCAAGTTCCCTTTCCAGTCCTCTGTAACAACAAACTCCCTCTCCCCTCACCTCGTTAAACCAGTAACACCCGGGGACACTGAGTCCCACTCCCTCTGCATGCAACCCACTGGAAAAGACAGAAAAAAAACAAGAAAACCCCCCACTTCGTCACAGTGGGTTCCTCATGTCCCAGGCTAACGCTAACCACTGGACCATCCTTTCTCTCCCCTAGCTCTATATTTTCTAGCTTGTCCTCTACCTAACCCCATGCACTGTTCTAAATTGTCTCTGCTTCCCAATCCTGGGTGCGCTTTTTCTTCATCATTGTACCAGAAAAGTCAGGAGATCCAAAGGAAGGCAGGTGACATGACTGGTTGAGCTAGGAGATAAAGCCAGCAGGGTTAATTCAGTGCAGTTGGCACAGAGCCAGGATTTCGGGTCTCCCTCTCACACATTGCAGCTTTAAACACTGTCATGAGATCTAGAACACTGTCACAGAGGTCTAGAACCAGCCTCTAGAAATGGAAGAGACCATATAGCCTGTCTCCATATGCTGGCAGGGCTGTTCTGACTGTAAATTGTCTATTGTTCTGTCTAGCCTAGAGCTAACGGATAGGGCTTCTGCTGCTCTTCTTTTGAGACTAGTCCACAGCCTAAACTGCCCACAGCCTAAGCTCAGCCTAAGTTGAGACTAGATAAATAGATGGTGTTTAAAAATGTGTTAGCTACAGTATTTTAACTAACGCATATTAAACCAGCAGCGTAGACCGGGTTTAAACACCTTTAGACGTGTTATAGCCAGGGCCGGCTTTAGGCCGATTCCCCCCAATTCCCCTGAATCGGGCCCCGCGCCCAGTGGTGAGCTGGAGCCGGTTCCCAAGCTCCGGCAGCTGTCTGCCCCGCCCCTGGCCCCAGCTCACCTCCCCTGAATGCTCTGCCCCTCTTCTCCTCCCCTTCCCCCTCCCGCGAATCAGATGTTCGCGCGGGAAGCCTGGAAGCAAGCAGTGGCACGTAAACTGGGGCAGGGGGGCGCGAGGAGGGCTCCAGGGAGGCGCGGTGTGGCCCAGTCTGGCTCCGGCCGAGCGTCTCCCTCCGGCCCCGGCCGAGTGGCTGCGGGCCGGACTCTGGCCGGGTGGCGCAGCTCCGGCCGGGCAGTGTGGCCCCGGCCCAGCTCCAGCCGGGTGGCACGGCCCCAGGCCCAGCCCCAGCGCAGCTCGGTAAGAGACGGGGCCGGAGGTGGATTGGATAAGGCAGGGGCAGGGAGTCCCGGGGACAGGGAGTGGGTGGCGGTGTTGGATCGGGCAGAGGTTCTGGGGGGGGTGGTCAGAGGATGGGGGGGTTGGGTAGGCGTGGGAATTCTGGGAGTCTGTTGGGGTGGTGGTGGATGGGGTCGGGGCAGTTAGGGGACAGGGCGAGTTGGGTAGGGGCTGGGGTCCTGGGGGGCAGTTAGGGTGGGGGGTCTTGGGAAGGAGTGGTCAGGGGACAAGGAGCGGGGGGGGTTGATGGGTTGTGGTTTCTGGGGGGGGGCAGTTGGGAGCAGGACATGGGTGGGGGTTGGATGGGGGGTGGTAGATGTACTCACCGGGCGGTTCCCTACTGGGTCTTCGGCGGCGGGTCCTTCAGTGCCACCGAAGACCCGGAGCGCCACTGGGTGAGTCATCCCTACCGGGGCCCCGCCGAATCGGGCCCCGCACTTCCTACAGCCGGCCCTGGTTATAGCTGGCCTGGCTCATCCCAAGAGGGAGCCTACTAAACTATCACCAGCTACCATACAGTGAAAGGTATTAGACATGTGCACACTAGTGTTTTAAGATGTTTGCCATTTCTAAACAAACTATTTCCCTAATAGAGACATTTTCTCAGCTTGCACTGAATAGCCTGTGTGGTATTCAGCCCAATTTCTTAATTTTATTAAAGCTAGTCCCTTTTATTATACTAAGGAATTTTGCTCGCCCTCTAGTGTTCACTTCTTTTGTGGCCTTCCTCTCACAGTTAGTTGATCAGCTACGTTTCACAGAGTTAACTCTTAACTTTTCTATGGATCAGACAAGGGAGAGGGACCAGCTGCACCCTCCAGTCATCACACCTCAGCAGGGTGCCTTGAGGTCATGCCCCCCCATGCAGCCCACACTATATGGGCAAGGAATTCTTAGTGGTAGATGGTCTCTTTCTGGCCCCAGCTGCTTTGGGAGGAATGAGAGCAGCTGCTGCATAGAGGGAGGCTGAAACATAGCTGATGGGACATAATCCTGAATTCCTCCCTTCGCTTCTAGCATTTACAGTGAAGATCCAGGTCTCTACCTCCAATCTATGGTTCAAGTAGGGTGACCAGATAGCAAATGTGAAAAATCAGGACAAGGGGTGGGGGGTAATTGGTGCCTATATAAGAAAAAGCCCCAAATATCAGGACTGTCCCTATAAAATCGGGACATCTAGTCACCCTAGGTTCAAGGAAGGTAGATTTGGTCACAACTTGCTGCACCAAAATGGTGGAAAACCGGGGGTGTCAAGTCACCCAAGACAAGACAGTTGATTTTATCAATTCTCAATTTTATTTAGCAAGTTCTTAAACAGGCCTTCAGTCTTGTCCCCTCAGCTCAGCATCATTTTTAACATGTTTGGATAGGCTGAAATTAGATCCCGAAGAAGCAATTCAGTTGGAAAAAGTGTTCCAAACTTAAGAGAAGATGTAAAAGAGTAATAGGTCTAATTAGTGGATGGGGACTGGATTACTGTGTTCTTGTGTTTTATTTAACAAATTACAAGCTTTTCATCCTGCAGCATGCGTGCACCTTCTTAAGTTTGAGGAATAAATATGTTTACAAAGTGATTTACATACTCTAAAATATGCTGTGTGTTTCATTTAATGGATACTTGATTTTTGGTTGTTTCCCCTCCTATTGGGTTGAAGAAAAAAAAATCACGACCATCTTGGTTAAAACAAAATAAAAACAGAAAACAGGCAAAGTTAAAAATGATAAAATAAACAAATACAAATAAAATAAAATGAAATGAATTAAAAATAAGAATAGCCTATAAGTTAAGAAAAAGTAACATTTGAAAAAAGGCACAGTAAAATAAATAAATAAATAGACGAGTGTTGTCAATAGAAAGAAGACAATGTTTAATACACAGGCAAGGGATAAACATAACTAAATATTTACAAGACAGTGCCCCCGCTCAAAAAAAGACAACGTTGGCCTTTATTTAAATACCGTGTATAAGAATAAAAACAGTGGCCTTTGACAGAACAAAACCAACAGAATAAGGAGCAGTTGGCAATCGTATATATTACATTTAAAAAACTGAAGCTAAACAAACCCGTCTTGTGCTTCATCTGATTTTTGCCTGTCTTTCTTCATGGCAAGTTCTTCAGTGCAGGGATTATATGTTGGTACAGTGCCTAGCACATTTTTTATGCTACTGTAGTTTAAAATCATCTTTCCTTGTACAGATGTTTCTCCACAACTCCCAAATAATTCTGGGTCTTTTCTCTCAGTTTTGACCAAATCCTTTTGGTAAAAAGATGCCCCATATATAACACCATTAACTAGCTGGGGTTATACCAGACTCTGTGTGTGTGTGTGTGTACACATATACACAAGATATTTGTTTTTACTTTGAAGGCCCTTCACAGCCTACCCCCACCCTAGTTCACCCATTCCCATTCACTACTGAGATGCTGACTCCCACTCCAATGGGCCCATGATGCCAGCCCTCCATCGCCCAGTGAAATTTTCAAACAAGCACCACTGTGGCTTCTGCCATGCTATCCCTTACCCTTGGGAGTAGCTCCCCATAATCCATCTGCAAAGCTACCTCGTTGTCGTCCTTCAGATCCCTCCTTAACATTCTCCTTTGCTGGGATACCTACGAAAACAACTTGACAATGGTTCAGCCACTGGTGTGCAGGATCATTGCTAACAATGCTGACCAATACGGTCTCATTGTTTCCTTGTACTCGCCCGTAAGTCTGTATCCATCTGTTGTTTCTTCTCCTTTACTTGGATTGTAAATTCTTTGGGGATGGGATTGTCTTTTGTTCTGTGTTTGTACAGGGCCTAGCGCAATGGGGTCTGGGCATTACAATAATACAAATAGATATTATTATTAACAATAATATAGAAAGGGAGACTCACCTTCCTGTCTTGCGACACAGTCTCAGCATATGCAGTCCCAAACTGTACTGCTCTTATATCACATTCCAAACTCATGTCTAATTTGCTGTCCACAATCACTCCTAGGTCTCTTTCAGAGTTACTACTTTCCAAGTTTCTTTCTCCTACTGAATATCAGTGTTTTGGATTATTTTCCCCCCAGCTGTATTAACTCACATTTTTCCTGCATATGAGAGGATATCAGGCACTAAGAGCCTGCATGGAGATATATGGCTCTTTACTGATTCCATCACAGCAGGAATCAAACTGGGAGTATAAACGATGTTTGCGTGTATCTGAGTCAGAGGGATGAGGGAGAGGGGAGACGAGGTCTTGCAGGGAAAAGCTCTAGAAGCAGGAAGCTCAGGCTAAGGATTGTGGTATTTTGTTCCTAAAGGAAGAGGGGAGTGTGTGTGTGTTACAGACACTGAGAGTGGGGTCTCTGTATTAGAGATCTGTCCTCACTGGGCTTCAGCACTCCTCCGAATTCAGTATCATGAGAGAATTTCATTAGCACACTCTTTACTTTCTTTTCTGGATCACTAAGGAAGATATTTTAAAAGATCCTGATGTCACAGGATCTAGCTAGACACGGTGCTAGTGACTGTAACCTTTCACCTGTGGCCAGTCAGCCCATTTTCACTCCATGCAGCGCTGTCCATTTCCAAGTAGACGTGGATTTATTTGAGTGTGCAATATTTTGAGGGACGGTATGAAATAATTCCAATAGTACATTGACTGATTTCCCTTCATCCACTAACTTTGCAATGCTAGTCAAAAAAGCAATCAAGTTGGTCAGGCAAGGTCTGCTCCTTATGCACCCATGCAGCCTATTTCTCATGACTCCCTTACTCCTTAGGTTAAAAGGTTTAAGGATTTTACTTCTCTCAATACTTAATTGGGAAAGAAGTTACGCCACTCCACTCTGTCTCTAGCTGCAACACAGTCAAGATTGTAAGATCCATGCTCAGACTCAAGACAACTAATACCTATCCACCTGTTGGCAGCCCTTGTATTATCAGGATGGGGAATCGAGCTAAAGTCCATTAGCAAAGCATTCAGTGCAATTGAGTATATTTTCTGTAAGAAATGCACCTTCTTAATGCTATGGGAAATAATTCAGATATTAATAAGCCTCTTGTAAGAACTGTAATCTTAAAGTTCTCCTTTTAAAAAAACAAATATTTCTACATTAAGGTCTGGGAACATCTCTAATTAAATATTGTATTCAAGACATTAACATAAAACAATCAGCCTGTTCAGCAAAGATTTGTAAGATATTTGTGTTGACTTTTAAGCTAATGTTGTAAAACTCTTGAACTATTCACATTGGCATCTGAACATTTTTCAGCCATATGCCAATCACACAATTAATATAAGAATTTTTATAATGTGGAATAAAAACCAAGTAGCATTTCAATACAAGCATATAAAATTGCTGGGAAAGATTAAATGATTGGGGCTATTAAAATATACCAAGTTGGCAACACTCCTAGAGTCTATAACAAAGTGCAGTGTAATTGATATATAGTAGACTTATGAAAAATGAGCTGAGTAGCCATTTCACCTTAAAGGTATATACAGTTTTAATGTAAACAAGAAGCCCAAAATTGGTTCCAGCTCTGGCTTTACATACATTTACTTACACTGACTTTTAAAATCAAGATCAGAGGAACACACTGCATATCTAAAGGAAGGGAAGTCTGAATTTGTTTTGTAACATTTGAAGGCCATGTAAAGTAATACGTTTCTTACTGTAGAATTCAGAATATTTGATTAGGAAAATACTGCTCATTTGGCATCCTTCAGCTGAATACCAGACTGAAATCTAACCAAGGCTATTTCTGAACTTGAAAGGATTTCAAATGTTGTTCAGCAAAACTAATTCAGTTTAATTAAACGTATCCGTATTTTATAGACAAAACAAAGCTAAGATGCTGTACAAAGCTTATGAGATGGCACCTATCCAAAAGATTCCACTCCTGGGTAAATGTCATATCAGATAGCCTAGTATAATGTAAGTGATCATTTTAGAAGACTAATTCTGATGAATAGCCTCTTTGCCGAAGATAGATTATAGGCAATGCACTAGGTATGCATGGAATTCAGCAACTTTTCTACAGCCGTGCTCTAATTTAATCATGGCAATATATTCAGTCATTCAGCCTGATAAGAATGTTTTCTGCATTAAGCTTTTTTAATTGCATGTTGTGAACATCCAGCATTTACCTTTAAAGTTTGGCAAGAGCCTTACTTTTTAAAAAAAATATTCACTTTGGGCAAGTCAAAGCTTTGTGTGAAAGCAAATTCTGTAATTTACTAGACTGAATATATTCAAACTGGCCTGACATTTTATTAGCGTTTCTAAAAGAAAAACTAAAACACTCCTTCTGAGAGCAATTAATTCACCCAATTGAGATGAGTTTCAAACACCAATGAGGACAGATAAATAATACAAGGCGATCTAGAGAGAGCAGAAGAAATGTGGGCAGAAAGATGACAGGTTTGTCTATTAAAATTTGCTGTCAATTTGAATTTAGTTCCCTTGGAAGTGAGAAACCCTAAGGACCAGCTAGATCAAGAAATGTGCAGTCCAGTTGGGGTTCAAGGTTCAACTAAGCTCTGCCTAGCACCCCTACCGTAGCAATCATGAGAGGTAAACATCTATCATGCCAAACTTAGTGATGCAGACAAATAACCACGAGGAATTTACGTTTTTCTCTTGTGCCTTATACCAAATTTCATCACATGATTTCAGGAATATGGGAAACTACAGAGTCACTCGCCCTATATTAAGATGATGCACTGGTTTTGGTATTCAGAATTCAATGTGTAGTACCACAGTATTTTTTTTTTTTTTTTTGCCTTCTGCCCTAGGCAGACACATGTGTCCTTATGAGTCTGAGCCCTGTGGGAGGACACAGTATTGCCAATACCCGAGTAGAGCTGTGCCACTCTGCCACTTGCCTGGGAACATACTTGCTACTGCTCCAAAAAAGGAGCAAAGCCACCCATTCCCCTGAGTGCATGCTGCAGACCACAGCTGTGCAGGATGGCCTAGGCAGATTGACCACACTTTCTAAGGGCCATGGAGCTCTGTTAGGAGCAGGAATCACTTCAAGGCTAGTGCAGGGGAGGGGCAGAGAGGAAGGAGTGTTGTGGTAAAGGCACTGATCTGAGACTTGGAAGACCTAGGTTCAATTCCTGCTTGTCAAAGTCTTCTACTGCAACCTTCAGTGAGTCCCTTAACTGCTGTGTACCTCAGTTCCCCATCTGTAAAATGAGGATTTAAATTTCTTTGACAACCCAGTGAAGACAAATTCATTAATGTTTGGGAGGTGCTCACATACTACCGTGCCATGGGCCATATAAGCAACTATGAAAGGTGGAGGACATCTGCCCCCCCAAGTAGCACAAGGCATGCTCTCCTCCAGGTATATTCATTGAAGCTGGAGGTGTTTGACAACTTTTAGCATGGGGAACAGCGTTTCTTTCTGCCGTAATTTATTTTTAAATCCACATTCCACTGAACCGGTTAAATGGGGTGTGTGTGTGTGTGTGTGTGTGTGTGTGTGTAAAAACAAGTGAGGAACAATGAGGGCTGATGGCCTAGTGGGTTAGGTAAACTCACCTTTCTATAGACACACCCAAGGGAGTATGCTGTCCTAGGTCAGAAGTGAAAAATGAATGTTTTAGTTTCCTCCTAGTCCCCATTTATGCACATGCAAGCCGAAGAACCACCACAGTTTGGGTCATTTGCAATTTCCAAGAAAGGCATAGCACTGCAAAAGCCCAGTGGCTGTTGATCAGGATGCAGCATTTACAGGCAAGCATGCATACAGTCTGCCAGAGACCAGCACTATTAGTTCCTCATCCTTCACCACAATCTTCACGTACGAATTTAGTATGGTGTTTAGCAAGTTGTAACTTCAAAAAAAAATGCTGGAAAATAAAGCTAAATACTCTACTTCTCCATGTTATGTTTAGTCATAACAAAAAGAGGCTTGGTTCTGGTCTCAGATATTCAGGTGGCCATTGCCCTACAGTTTGCATCTTTGTAGTTAATTTTACAAGGCAATAACATGCACTAGCTTATCTGGGATGAGAAAGTAAGCCCCAAGATACATCGTTTCAATTGATAAAGTGGTCTGGCAGCATTAGATTTAATGTTATTTTATGCATAGATTCCAAGGCCAGGAGGGACCATCATTTAGTGATCATCTAGTCTGACCTCCTGTATAACAAAGGCCATAGGACTTCCCCAAAATAATTTCTAGCACTTATCTTTTAGAGAAGCATCCAATCTTGATTTAAAAATGGTCAGTGATGGAGGATCCACAACAGCTCTTGATAAATTGTTCCAATGATTAACTGTTCTCACCTTTAAGAATGTATGCCTCATTTTCAGTCTGAATTTGTCTAGCTTCAACTTCCAGCCATTGAATCATGTCATACCTTTCTCTGCTAGATTGAAGAGTGCATCTCATTTGAGGCCCATTCAATGTTTTTAAAACATTTTCCCTAAAAATAAATCCTTGGAAACTACTACATAGGCCTTTGGCATGAGAGGAACAGAGATATCCAGCAACAGGATTTTTCAGCTGCTTTAAATGTGAGTTATAATGGCATTTCCTGGGCAGGATTTTATACTAATGGGGCTTTTTATACCGCAAGGGGTACTTTTCAATGCTGCTGCAAGCCCTGGTGGATCACAAGGGACGTTTCACCGACATCAACGTGGGCTGGCCGGGAAGGGTACATGATGCTCGCGTCTTCAGGCACTCTGTTCTGTTTAGAAAGCTGGAGGAAGGGACTTTCTTCCCGGACCAGAAAATAACCGTTGGGGATGTTGAAATGCCTATCGTGATCCTTGGGGACCCAGCCTACCCCTTAATGCCATGGCTCATGAAGCCGTACACAGGCAGCCTGGACAGGAGTCAGAACCTGTTCAACTACAGGCTGAGCAAGTGCCGAATGGTGGTGGAATGTGCATTTGGGCGTTTAAAAGCGCGCTGGCGCAGCTTACTGACTCGCTCAGACCTTAGCGAAAAGAATATCCCCATTGTTATTGCTGCTTGCTGTGCGCTCCACAATATCTGTGAGAGTAAGGGGGAGACATTTATGGCGGGGGGGAGGTTGAGGCAAATCGCCTGCCCGCTGATTACGCGCAGCCAGACACCAGGGCGGTTAGAGGAGCACAGCTGGGCGCGGTGTGCATCAGAGAAGCTTTGAAAACGAGTTTTGTGACTGGCCAGGCTACGGTGTGAAACTTGTTTGTTTCTCCTTGATGAACCCTCCGCCCCTCCCCCCCCCACCTGGTTAACTCTACTTTCCTGTAAACCAACCACCCCACCCTCCCCTACCCTCCCCCCTTCGAGCACCACTTGCAGAGGCAATAAAGTCATTGTTACTTCACATTCATGCATTCTTTATTAATTCATCACACAACTAGGGGGATAATTTCAAAGTTAGCCCGGGATGGGTGGGGGAGCAGGGAAGGAAAAGGACACACTGCAGTTTAAAACTTTAAAACTTTAACACTTATTGCTCGGGAAATCATCTGGGCTGGAGTGACTGGGTGGCCGGAGGCCCCCCCCACCGCGTTCTTGGGCGTCTGGGTGAGGAGGCAATGGGACTTGGGGAGGAGGGCTGTTGGTTACACAGGGGCTGTAGCGGTGGTCTGTGCTCCTGCTGCCTTTCCTGCAGCTCAACCATACGCAGGAGCATATCAGTTTGATGCTCCAGCAGCCGGAGCATCGACTCTTGCCTTCTGTCTGCAAGCTGACGCCACCTCTCATCTTCAGCCCGCGATTCAGCACGCCACCTCTCCTCTTGAGCCCGAGATTCAGCACGCCACCTCTCCTCTCGCTCATATTGGGCTTTTCTATAATCAGTCATTGACTACCTCCATGCATTCTGCTGGGCTCTGTCAGCGTGGGAGGCAGTCTGTAGTTCTGTAAACATTTCATCACGCGTCCTTCGCTTCCGCTTTCGAATATTCACTAGCCTCTGTGAAGGAGAAAGATTTGCAGCTGGTGGAGGAGAAGGGAGAGGTGGTTAAAAAAGATACATTTTAGAGAACAATGGGTACACTCTTTCACGTTAAATTTTGCTGTTCATATCACACAGCACATGTGCTTTCGTTACAAGGTCGCATTTTTCCTCTTATATTGAGGGCCTGCCGGTTTGGTGTGAGAGATCACTCACGCAGTGCCAGGCCACAGATTTCAGCTTGCAGGCAGCCATGGTAAGACACAGTCTTTTGGCTTTTTTAATCTTCTTAACATGTGGGGATGGTTTCAAACAGTACTGCTCTCCTTAACCATACCAAGCACCCATTGGGTTGGCCATTTAAAATGGGTTTGCAATGTAAAAGGAGGGGCTGCGGTTTCAGGGTTAACGTGCAGCACAAACCCAACTAATTCCCCTCCCCCACACACCCAATTCTCTGGGATGATCACTTCACCCCTCCCCCCCAACGCGTGGCTAACAGCGGGGAACATTTCTGTTCAGCAGAGCAGGAAGGGGCACCTCTGAATGTCCCCTTAATAAAATTGCCCCATTTCAACCAGGTGACCGTGAATGATATCACTCTCCTGAGGATAACAAAGAGCGATAAGGAATGGATGTTGTCTACATGCCAGCAAACACCGGGACCATACGCTGCCATGCTTTGTTATGCAATGATTCCAGACTACGTGCTACTGGCCTGGCGTGGTAAAGTGTCCTACCATGGCGGACGGGATAAGGCAGCCCTCCCCAGAAACCTTTTGCAAAGGCTTTGGGAGTACATGAAGGAGAGCTTTCTGGAGATGTCCCTGGAGGATTTCCGCTCCATCCCCATACACGTTAACAGACTTTTCCAGTAGCTGTACTGGCCGCGATTGCCAGGGCAAATTAATCATTAATCATTAAACACGCTTGCTTTTAAACCATGTGTAATATTTACAAAGGTACACTCACCAGAGGTCCCCTGTGTGCCCACAGGGTCTTGGGTGAGTTCGGGGGTTACTGGTTCCATGTCCAGGGTGATAAACATATCCTGGCTGTTGGGGAAACCAGTTTCTCCGCTTCCTTGCTGCTGTGAGCTATTTACATTATCTTCATCCTCATCTTCCTCGTACCCCAAACCCACTTCCCTGTGTGTTTCTCCAGTGAGGGACTCATAGCACACGGTTGGGGTAGTGGTGGCTGCACCCCCTAGAATGGCATGCAGCTCCGTGTAGAAGCGGCATGTTTGCGGCTCAGCCCCGGACCTTCCGTTTGCTTCTCTGGCTTTGTGGTAGGCTTGCCTTAGCTCCTTAATTTTCACGCGGCACTGCTGTGCGTCCCTGTTATGGCCTCTGTCCTTCATGGCCTTGGAGACCTTTTCTAATATTTTGCCATTTCGTTTACTGCTTCGGAGTTCAGCCAGCACTGATTCATCTCCCCATATGGCGAGCAGATCCCGTACCTCCCGTTCTGTCCATGCTGGAGCTCTTTTGCGATCCTGGGACTCCATCACGGTTACCTGTGCTGATGAGCTCTGCGTGGTCACCTGTGCTCTCCACGCTCAGCAAACAGGAAATGAAATTCAAACATTCGCGGGGCTTTTCCTGTCTACCTGGCCAGTGCATCTGAGTTGAGAGTGCTGTCCAGAGCGGTCACAATGAAGCACTGTGGGATAGCTACCGGAGGCCAATAACGTCGAATTCCGTCCACACTAACCCAATTCCGACCCGCTAAGGCCGATTTTATTGCTAATCCCCTCGTCGGAGGTGGAGTAAAGAAACCGTTTTAAAGGGCCCTTTAAGTCGAAAGAAAGGGCTTCGTCGTGTGAACGTGTCCAGGCTTAATTCGATTTAACGTGGCTAAAGTCGACCTAAACTCGTAGTGTAGACCAGGCCTTAGAATAACATCTCACGTCTTGGCTCTAGGAAGACAAGTACATTGTCCCTGGTCCTGGCAGAATTTTCTCTCTTTCTGTTTTTTCTTTTTTTGGATCGTTTCAACACAGTTGACAGAATTGTAAGTATAATGGAAATGCGAACTGGCTGGAGAGGTTTAATTGTTTTCATGGGGAAGCTAAAGAGATATACATATTTATTTCAAAAACTTCAGGAGCTTTTAAATAAATGTGTATTACATACAGTAAAAACAAATCTGCATATAATTTAATAAGTCATATCTACTGTTCACCATTTGAGCTTGGAAAAATATTTATTCTTTAATAGTTTTAATCCACTTTCTTTATATTTTGAGATTACAAACCTGCCAAAAATCAAGAAAAATTCAGACTGGAGCACACTAAGCTTGTGTTATGAAGCAAGCTTAAATTTTACAAAAAAGATACAACAAATACTTCAAACCTGGAGTTTTTCAATTATAAATGTGCTACTAACAAAATGTCATCAGGGGACTTAGATTGGAAAATTGTCTTGGAAATCTTTATAATCCCAAACCAATCATCCTGAATATATGCCATGGAAAAAAATAACCTACTATCTGATCTGAGGCAAGTCCATTGTTCATGAAACTCATTTATCAATGTCCGCAGATACCCATCTGCCCTGATGCCAGATTGATTTTGTGCCGACTTCTGACATAAGAGCAAAGATGACCTAGAAGAAAAAAACTGGGGAGAAATAATTATCTATGACTTGAGCAGATGTAGTACAAGCTCTTCATCCTCTGCCAGAGAAAGCCCTGTATCTAATGGCACAAAAGAGTCCTCGTCGCTAAGTTTAGCCTTTTTCCTTCTCAGTGGCATTTCTTCTGCTGCTTTATTGCTGCTCTTGCTTCTTTTCCTTGTTCCATTCTTGTCCTCAAGCTCACTGCAGAAACAAATCAATTACTCTTTTTAACAACTGTGGTAATCAATATCATCATGCAATCAAACAATTCATTTTAAACAAGGCAAATTTATGGCCAGATAAGAGGCAAACATAAAATTGCTATTCAGAAGAGGAATTAAATGAACTCTGAATGTCTAAATTAGAATCCCTTTCACATAGAAGTGAATGTTTTGTTGTCTATTTAGTAGTTAATTGATTAAAATATATCAAGAAATCAATACTGGCGTTATACAATACTTGTTGCATTCTGTAGTGATAGAAAACTTGGAAAAGTTGATTTGGTGATACGTCAGTTGACCTAGACAACGGTCACAATGTTAGAAATGTCATCCAGAGCAGAATCCAAACTTTCTCAACATTCCAGAGTGTGGCTAAAGGGGTGATTTGGGCCCATCTCATTTGAGGCCCATTCAATGTTTTTAAAACATTTTCCCTAAAAATAAATCCTTGGAAACTACTACATAGGCCTTTGGCATGAGAGGAACAGAGATATCCAGCAACAGGATTTTTCAGCTGCTTTAAATGTGAGTTATAATGGCATTTCCTGGGCAGGATTTTATACTAATGGGGCTCAGAAACTGTGTTCTTTATAACAACTGAGAACAATTATTTATAGTCAGAGCAATCGGAAGGAGAGTGCATCACCGTCTCCAGAGAAGTGGGGGAAACAGCACCACATTTAATATTAGGGTTGGAAATAATGATTAAAAAACCACAGAAAATATGGAGAAGATGAACTTGAAAATAAAATGGCTTTGTGCAGCTCACATAGTTTTTCCTCCATGGACCATCTATGGCTTCAAACAACCACAGTCTACTTCAGAGATTTGCATGCACAATATTACATTAAGTACCTCCAAAATGTAAGCACATTTCAGCTCAATACAAGAAACACAAACATCGCTCTTGTGTTTCATGTTTTCCCAAATGCTCCTGACAAAAGCACAGCTTTTATTGTGAACCACTGGGTACGATAATCCTTACTTTTTTCCTAATTAAAGTCAGCACATGGGGTTTCTACATGATGCACCAAGAACAAATGCACGAGTCTAAAATTGTCTCAGGGAACCCATAGGGTTCTAACAGATCAATATGCCACACACCATTTCAAAATGCTAGTAAACACAGATGGCCCTATTGCTTTAAAACACTTGCTATCCAACCCATCAACACGCATACATGTAACTGGATTTGTTTTTAAAGTATTGTTAAAATTAGAGTTGGTTGAAAAGTTGTTGAAACTTTTATTTTTAAGAAAAATTGTTTTCATGAAATATTTTCATTTTGGTAGAAATGTTCCAGTTTTTCAATGAAATACCAAAACCAAAACCTGAAAATAATCGGCTTTGGAAAATGATTTTCTGTTACAACGTTTGGTTTTTAAAACTAAAACATGATTTTTTAAAAACTGAAAATGGTTTTTGATTTCAGTTTTTCATAAAATAAAAAAAACTTAACTTAAATTTTTTTTTCCTGAAACAACATTTGGCATTTTTTGGACAGCTCAGTTAAAATACCCAATAATATTAAATGCAAACTGTACATTAACTCAGTGATGACAAAGCAAGAACCGTACCAGGAAACTCAAGGTAAGGATGACACATGCCTTACTTCTTTCCCCTCCCTCACAGCTGAGCAATGATATTGCAGCTCACAAAGTATATAATTATGGCGTGCAGCGCCCCATGCAATGTCCAGTCACTTTGAGAAGTATTAAGATCAGAATGCTGGCGTTAACTGAGATTTCTTTCCTCTGCTGCTACTAATGTATGACATAAATTCCAAATATTAAAGACAAGTTCAGGAAGGAAAGTAATAAACATGAATACAGCCTTTCCAGCAAGATTTAAAGCTGCAAAACCCAAGCCTTACCTAATTTTTCTGCTTTTTATGTATCCACATTGACTTCAAATGATCCTCTTACAACTGTACTTTAGAAAAACTATTTCATGCTGTGCATAATTTCCTTACTAAACCCCAAGTTTAGATGCTCACCCTCCTCTCCCAACCTTTAAAAAGCCTCAGCTCCTTCTGGAAGAGTCCTGGACCAGCTTACAGACCCCAGGAAAATGGTCTTGCCGGTCCATCCTTCCCTTCTCCTCTGCCAAACAGGGAGTCAGCGTCAGGGACTCCAGGACACAGCTACTTGACACCCAAACACATGGGTAGTCACCAGTGACATCAGCAACTTCAGCAAAGGCTTTTTAAAAGCCTCAGCTCCTGTTGTACTAGGGCCACATATCAGAGGGGTAGCCGTGTTAGTCTGAATCTGTAAAAAGCAACAGAGGGTCCTGTGGCACCTTTAAGACTAACAGAAGTATTGGGAGCATAAGCTTTCGTGGGTGAGAACCTCACTTCTTCAGATGCAAGTAATGGAAATTTCCAGAGGCAGGTATAAATCAGTATGGAGATAACGAGGTTAGTTCAATCAGGGAGGGTGAGGTGCTCTGCTAGCAGTTGAGGTGTGAACACCAAGGGAGGAGAAACTGCTTCTGTAGTTGGATAGCCATTCACAGTCTTTGTTTAATCCTGATCTGATGGTGTCAAATTTGCAAATGAACTGGAGCTCAGCAGTTTCTCTTTGGAGTCTGGTCCTGAAGTTTTTTTTGCTGTAAGATGGCTACCTTTACATCTGCTATTGTGTGGCCAGGGAGGCTGAAGTGTTCTCCTACAGGTTTTTGTATATTGCCATTCCTGATATCTGACTTGTGTCCATTTATCCTCTTGCATAGTGACTGTCCAGTTTGGCCAATGTACATAGCAGAGGGGCATTGCTGGCACATGATGGCATATATAACATTGGTGGACGTGCAGGTGAATGAGCCGGTGATGTTGTAGCTGATCTGGTTAGGTCCTGTGATGGTGTTGCTGGTGTAGATATGTGGGCAGAGTTGGCATCGAGGTTTGTTGCATGGGTTGGTTCCTGAGTTAGAGTTATGGTGCGGTGCGTGGTTGCTGGTGAGAATATGCTTAAGGTTGGTGGGTTGTCTGTGGGCGAGGACTGGCCTGCCTCCCAAGGTCTGTGAAAGTGAGGGATCATTGTCCAGGATGGGTTGTAGATCACTGATGATGCGTTGGAGAGGTTTAAGCGGAGGACTGTAGGTGATGGCCAGTGGAGTTCTGTTGGTTTCTTTTTTGGGCCTGTCTTGTAGCAGGAGGCTTCTGGGTACACGTCTGGCTCTGTTGATTTGTTTCTTTATTTCCTTTTGTGGGTATCGTAGTTTTGAGAATGCTTGGTGAAGATCTTGTAGGTGTTGGTCTCTGTCTGAGGGGTTGGAGCAGATGTGATTGTACCTCAGTGCTTGGCTGTAGACGATGGATCGTGTGGTGTGTCCGGGGTGGAAGCTGGAGGCATGAAGGTAGGCGTAGCGGTCGGTGGGTTTTCGGTATAGGGTGGTGTTAACGTGGCCATCACTTATTTGTACTGTGGTGTCTAGGAAGTGGACCTCCCGTGTAGATTGGTCCAGGCTGAGGTTGATGGTGGGGTGGAAGCTGTTGAAATCATGGTGGAATTCTTCCAGGGTCTCCTTCCCAGGGGTCCAGATGATGAAGATGTCATCAATGTAGCGTAGGTAGAGAAGGGGCGTGAGTGGACGAGAGCTGAGGAAGCGTTGTTCCAGGTCAGCCATAAAAATGTTGGCATATTGTGGGGCCATGAGGGTGCCCATAGCGGTGCCACTGGCCACATAGCTATATAAACAAAGGTAGACATGGTCCATTCCCCAAAGAGTTTATAATCTAAGACTCATGCTGGTAGGTGGATCTTGTTAGCTGCAACCAGGAGATAGCAGAGTTAGTGTCACTGAGACATAGGTAACTAGGGTGTGGGACAGCGGAAGTCCTACAGGGAAACCCAAGGAACAGACAAGCTTGCAGAGAAAGCTTAGGCAGAAGAGTTTTATGCTCGCTGATGTTATGTGAGCCCAACCCCAGGAAAGGTGTAGATCTGGAGAACATATAGTATTGACTGCTGTGTTCAGAGGAGGGTAGAGCTCATCCACCTCTCTTTACTCTTCCTTTTACTTATCTGCAGCCCATCACACTTTGCCAGACTTCCTTCTATTTTCATCTCCCTGCTCTGCCAAACTCACCGATCCTCAGATCCTCTATTGCTTGCCTTGCTACCATAATATTAGTGCTGTACACCTCCTCCCAACAAAATCAAGTGAATACATTTCACTCAGTTTATAAACTATTATGAATCACGTAAAGAGGGAAAGTCTTATGCACTTACTGAGACCAGCCAGAGGAGCACATAACCTATCTGGGTTACCACATACCCTGTAACTCTTGTCTTCCTTTCTCCTGTCCATTTTTCTTCACACTTCTATCTTATCTAAATTAAGATAAAAGCTCTGGGGGCAGAACCACATCTTTTCTATGTTCTTTAAACCATCCATCACACTTGGGCCCTAGGTAAGAGCTTGTCTAAACAGTCAGTGTGTGGCAAGCCAGGTGTAAATCTGAGGTGCTCTAGCCTGCTACGTGCTAACTGTCCACTTGGACCCTGCTACTGTGCACTAAAAGTTCCATAGTGCACTTGGATGTATGGCTGTTTGAAACCGCAGTACGTCAAAGCATACTATGTAATGTTTAGTGCAACAAGGTCCACACAGCCAGTAAGTGTGTGGTAAGCTAGAGCGCTGTACATTTACATACTGACTCGCCACACACTAAGACTCTGGGTGGAAAAACTCCAAGTTACATGTCAAAAACCAACCAAACCAACCCAACCCTATGTGTTAAAGCAACATTAAGATGCAAGATCAAGCAATCAAAAGTTAGGAAATACCGAATTAAGGTTGACCATGCAATCTTAATTCAGCCCCCTTGTGTGTATTTATTATGATACAGTCTTTAATAAAATGACTGTATACCACTTTTTCCAGCCAGTCCCAACCTACTCCCTCAGCTCCTATTCCCAGTCTCCTTGCCCAGCCAGTCCCGTCTCACCTACCCCAACTCCCAGTCTTGTTCTCCTCCCCCCGATGCCAGCCTCTCCGTCTTCTCATATGTCCATCCAAGGCTCCTTGTCCCAATCTACTCTCCAGACTCCTTAGGTCTAGCTCTTGTCCTGCTGCATTTGAACCAGTCAGCTTTCTCCTCCTCACTACACGGGACGGGACACACAATATATTTTCCCCCATCCTTGTTCTCAGAAACACCTGAATTGTTTTGGCTGAAAATTTCCAATATACTTCAGCCTGAGGAACACAAATGGCTAAAAGTTGTCAAAGTTATAAGCAGTTGAGAATGGGGTCTTATAATGGGAAACGTCAGGCAACCTGATCATGCAATGTTACCAGCCCTGCCTGTGATAACATGGAACACTGCATAGTGGTCACTGCAGAAAGAAGACTATTAGAAAACATTGTTAGCAATCTGGGAAAATGAATAAGTCAAAGATTTTTGTGTACACTTAGTTAACATTTTGCCATTATTCAGTTTCAGTGCAGTTTGGCACACACACTGTACTGTAGATCACATACACTACTTTAAAGGTTATTTAGGGAATTAAGTGTTTCCCAATGATACAGCAATTCCAAGAGTTGCTTCATTAGAAACAATGTTTACTCCAAGTAACTCCCAATAATCAGTGCACACGTGTGCCAACACTGCGCAAAAAATATGGGGCTCAGTTGTATTTTAGACTCTTTGGATAAGGAATTTCCAAATCAGACATACCTGGACTGGCAGTAACAAAATTTGGACTCAGATTTTCAGCCCAACCTTAACTTTTGGGGAAGTGCAACAAATTGCAGGCACATTAAAATGCCTACATTATAAACCTTCCATAAACAGGGTTTACAATTAAAATGACAGCTCAAAATATGACTACAGTGGCACAGCCAAACACCACCAGAACACAGGTCCCTACGGAAAATATCAGCATTACAATATGTTCTTCCTTTTTCTAACTTAGTATAAAGAGAATGACAAAGTTTCTAACTTGCTGCCTGTCTTGCCTTCGTTGTGTTGAGAGTGCAGGTGTGTGATCCATATGTCTGCCTACCTGTTCTGTTCTTGTAAAAAGGACGAGAATAGACACTGCAGATGTCAACCTCTGCCTACTCATTAAAATGAAAAAAGGAGACCGGGGGAGGTGGGGAGGGGGAGAAGAAACACATGACACAAACACGTGTATCCATATCCCATGCAATCAAAGAACCTTACATTTATTCTGCCTGCCCAGTAGAGAATGAGAGGAGTTAAACAATATTGCAGCTCTCATGTAAGAAAGATTTTTAAAAAACGACATTTAAAAAACATGTTTAGATCTGTTGTGATTTTGGGTCTGTCAACCTTGCAGGTGTCCCTTTAAGCTGTTTGCTATTAATACTTAGTTTATAACTTCTTGGGGGCAAGGATCTTGCCCTATTTCTCCATGCAGTCCTTAGCATACTTTGGGTGCTATATAAACACTAAACAACATATGTTGACAGTATATGTACTTATACTAATGTCAATTGCAAAAGTTTTCCAAGGAACCTATTGTACACTTAGCACAGTTTATGGGAGTTCATTTTAAAAAGAGTAAGACTAAAGGCCTAATTAAATAAAAACAATCTTAGCTGCTTTGTCTATTATTTTCAGCACTTGAATAGGCTTTGAAACCTCAGTTGCATTCATAATTGACTGATAGTGCATCTAGGATGCTAGTTCAAAACAATCTTAGTAATTAAAACAATGAAGAAATAATACAAGGTAAGAAGCAGCTGGCTTATAATAAATACAAAGAAACCCCCACCTCAAACTGGAGATGGAGACACCATTGGAGTGGGGTCCTGCAAGGATCAGTTCTTGATGCAGTTCTATTCAATATCTTAATCAAGGATTTAGATAATGGCATAGAGAGTACACTTATAAAGTTTGCGGACGATACCAAACTGGGAGGGGTTGCAAGTGCTTTGGAAGATAGGATTAAAATTCAAAATGATCTGGACAAACTGGAGAAATGGTCTGAAGTAAATAGAATGAAATTCAATAAGGACAAATGCAAAGTACTCCACTTAGGAAGGAACAATCAGTTGGACACATACAAAATGGGAAATGACTGCCTAGGAAGGAGTACTGCAGAAAGGGATGTGGGGGTCATAATGGACCACAAGCTAATATGAGTCAACAGTGTAACACTGTTGCAAAAAAAGCAAACATCATTCTGGAATGTAATAGCAGGAGTGTTGTAAGCAAGACACGAGAAGTAATTCTTATGCTCTACTCCGTGCTGATTAGGCCTCAACTGGAGTATTGTGTCCAGTTCTGGGCGCCACATTTCAGGAAGGATGTGGACAAACTGGAGAGAGTCCAGAGAAGAGCAACAAAAATGATTAAAGGTCTAAAAAAACATGACCTATGAGGGAAGGTTGAAAAAAATTGGGTTTGTTTAGTCTGGAAAAGAGAAGACTAAGAGGGGACATAATAACAGTTTTCAAGTATGTAAAGGTTATTACAAGGAGGAGGGAGAAAAAATGTTTTTCTTAACCTCTGAGGATAGGACAAGAAGCAGTGGGCTTAAATTGCAGCAAGGGAGGTTTAGGGTTGGTCATTAGGAAAAACTTCCTAATTGTCAGGGTGGTTAAGCACTAGAATAAATTGCCATGGAAGGTTGTGGAATCTCCATCCTTGGGGATTTTTAAGAGCAGGTTAGACAAACACCTGATTCTATGATTAGACCTAGATCTTGTTACCTAGAAAACTTAACTGTATAACACATTTTAAATGGAACTAAGTTTTCCAGTCTCTGTAAAATCCAAAACAAGGGTTTTCACCAAAAGCTTTGTGGGAAGGTTATTCTTGAGTCAAACTGTTTCTTATTGTTACTGAAGAGGCATGTTGCTAAGTTAAGGGAACATGTTGCCAAAAAAAAAAAAAAGTACACGCATTTCAGCAGCCAATATGTTTGCCTATTAACTCCAGTCATGATAGAGCAGAAGTGGGCAAACTACGGTCCGTGGGCCACATCCGCTAGCCCCCGTTCCCTCCCCAGCTGTCCCCCCTTCCCCGCAGCCACGCGGGCTGCGCTCTGGGTGGCGGGTTTGCGCGCTCCTGACGAGCAGCGCGGCAGAGTGTCTGGCTCCGGCTGGGCAGCACGGCTGCCAAACATGCTGCTCTGAGCAGCATGGTAAGTGGGCAGGGACTGGGGGGTTGGATAAGGGGCGGAGGGTCCCGGGGGGCAGTCAGGGGACAGGGGGATTGGATAGGCATGGGATCCCGGGGAGCCTGTCAAGGGGTGGGGGTGTGGATAGGAGTCAGAGCAGTCAGGGGACTGGGAGCAGGGGGGTTGGATAGGGGGGTGGGGTCAGGGAGGGGGCAGTTAGGGGACAAGGAGCAGGGGGAGTTGGATGGGTGGGGGGCTTCTGAGGGGGGCAGTCAGGGGACGGGAAGTGGGAGGGGTTGGATAGGGGGCAGGGGCCAGGCTGTTTAGGGAGGCACAGCCTTCCCTACCCAGCCCTCCATACAGTTTTGCAACCCCAATGTGGCCCTCGGGCCAAAAAGTTTGCCCACCCCTGTGATAGAGAACAAGTGTGGTGAAAGGTAGATGAACAAGGAGGGAATCTAACATGGGAAGCAACTTGGGATGGGGTCATGAAGAAGCATAGAGACGCTTCTGAGAGAAATGGATGCAGAGAACCTCAAAACAGGTATTTTTAGTGCAAGAATACTGAAAATCATGGAACGAAGTAAGGTGATCTATTCAGTAAATGGCACGATTCATAAGGAAGAACACCCAGGCCAATATCCCTCTCCCTTTCCATTTATAACATTTGGAAAGCGGCATGTGCAGCTGGATTGCAGTCTTCCTTTGTGCTATCCAGTACAGTTTAGCTCTTCACTGCTGCAGCAGCCTGAATTATCCACACAGCTTCATGTAGCCTGATGGCCTAATTCACTCTGTGAGTGGCTATATTTGCATGGGCAGCAAGGTAGTAACAGCAGATTTCAGCGACTTGCACAATAATTCCTGTGGGCCACCATTTATACCCATGTTAACCCAAACACAACAAAACAGGTGTTTTCATTTCATATAAAAAGCAACAGAGGGTCCTGTGGCACCTTTGAGACTAACAGAAGTATTGGGAGCATAAGCTTTCGTGGGTAAGAACCTCACTTCTTCAGATGCAAGTGGGGAAGAAGTGAGGTTCTTACCCACGAAAGCTTATGCTCCCAATACTTCTGTTAGTCTCAAAGGTGCCACAGGACCCTCTGTTGCTTTTTACAGATTCAGACTAACACGGCTACCCCTCTGATACTTCATTTCATATATCACTTTTGCTGCACATGCATAATCACACGTCTTATAAATACATCTTTGACATGACTGCTAGCACAGGAGACTGGAATCTAAGAAGGTGGGGTTCTAATTCTGATGGTAATTCACTGTGCAATCTTGGGCAAGTAATGTTCTGCATCTCAGTTTAACCACCTATAAAATGGAGGAAACTGCTACTTACTTCTCAAAGATGTTATGGGGTGATAGCCACAAGAAATGACTTGATTTTTTTTTAATTGCTAGCAATGAATTCCTTCAGGCTTCCAAGTATGTCTTGTCAACTCAAAGTCTGTATTCTTTAGATTGTAAGGGCTTCGAGGAGGGACTGTTTGAAATAAAAGGCCATGTGCAGCTTCAAGCACATTGTCATTACTTAAATAATGATGTTTATATGATGCTTTGAGAGCCTCAGATAGAAACCTCTATTGTACGTATTTACATTTGCTATAGTATTTCTTGCAGGCTGCGTTTACCAGTGCTACACTGAAATGTTGCCCATGTAAATACAATGCAGCCAACAAGTTGCTGTGTAATTCCAGCATGTTTGGCAGTTCAACTTTCCTAAAGAAACTTTCAGTTAATAATGAATGAATCTGCACATAAAAAATAATTCAGAATATTTAAGAATAATTTATCCCTTAAGTATTGGCATTTTGCTAATCAAACATGTTGTGCCACAAACTTTCTTCCATATAATAAATTTTAATTTACAGGGCGATGGCAACAATTCTAATGAAGATTAATTACTGCAGTCCCTTCCATATAGCCCACTGCAGCTTCTTTCCAACTTACTGTCAGAATGCTACAGCATATAGCAATGATAATGAAAATATATTGTGTTGTGTTATTCTCTTTACTGGCCATTACACTGATGTAAATCAAAACTGTTCTAAAACTAGATTTATAAAAATAATTGAAGAAAAAGAGAAGATTTATCTACTTGTATTTCATAAGAAGTGTAATGGCACTGAAACCAAAAGACAGGATGAGTCTGTCCTAAAGTAGAATTATTATAGTCCGGAACAAGAAAAAAATAAAATGGAGAACACAGAACAAAACAAGCTGTTAAATGTTTCTCTCCATTATACTGGAGGTATTACAGAGGATTTGACGGTGGAGATAACCCAGGGCAGCCCACAGTGCTCTAACCTCTATGCTGACTGTGCCACAATCTCGCCTTTCTCAATACCTGAACCAATTCACTTTTCGTACTTCTTAGGTTACTTGTTCTGCTTGTTGCCGTAGGTGCTGCTGTTCGTTTAGTTTATTAAGTACTTTGCGTGCAATTAAATTCACTCTAAGTTTCTTAACAACCCAGACTTTTTGTGTTTCTCCTTTTGTATTCTGTATTTAGTAGTTCATTCAAATAGCCTGGGTAGGGTGGTTATATCCCCAAAGTACTTGCTTTAATTTAAAAAATAAATCTCCAAGGCCCCCAGAAGCTTCCATACTTTGCATGAACAACTTACTCAAACATTCTACATTTAATTGTTCTTTTCCTGCATTACTAAGTTTCCCTTCACTTTATGCATTATTCAAAAATTTTACAATTTTATCCACTATTGGCCTTACGTGGAGGCTGCGTTTAGTGGCCATGAGAGTACTGAAATGGGAATCAGAAGACCTGCGTTCTACACCCAATAGTTTCCCTTTGTAAGTCACAACCTCCATTCCAGTTTCCCTATCTGAAGAGGGGAGAATGAGTGTTGCGAGTATTCATTCATTCATGTTTGTAAAGAATTTCTAGTTCCTCAGAAGGAAGGTACTATACAATGAATTTTAAGTCTTATAGTAATAGCATCATCCTTTTCAAAGACCTATGAAAATAAAACTTGAAATAAGTATTTGCAATGAAAGTTGATAGGACACCACATACTGCCCATGCTTCCAGTCTATTTATATCACTGTGAATTATATTACCCTTTCTTGGGTATTGGCTGTTTTTCCTATCCCGTTTGGTATGAACTACAAATGTCAACAACTTACTGCCCAGTGTGTTTAAAATTTTTCCATGAAATGGATCCATCCTACCTCTGACGTTCAAACACATTTACTCCTTATCTGCTTAGTTTGACACCAGGCTTCACATCTTGGTCTCCTCTCCATATTTTTAAACTGTGCAGTACCATCTGTTTCAGATGCTCCTTGTATCTCCCATTGAGACACCAAGTCAGTTAATATTTTAATCTTATTATAAAACCATATGTCCCTCTTTCACTTACAGCTGATTCAGGTATTGTGTGGCTCTCTTGTTTAGGTACACTTTAACAGTTTCACATGCTTAAGGCCAGAAGGACCCATTATGATCATCTAGTTTGACCTCCTTGATAACAAAGGCCATAGAATTTCACTAAGATTCCTTCATCAAGCCCATATCTTTGGGTTGAGCTAGAGCTTATCTTTTAGAAATTCATCAATCTTGATTTAATGATTTCAACTAATGGAAAAATCCACCTTGTTTCTAGCTAGAAAGAGATTGTTCCAATGATTAACTACCTTCTCGATTAAACAAAACAAACCCACCCCTTATTTCTAGTCTGAATTTATCTTGCTTCAGATTACAACCACTGGATCTTTTTGTGTCTGCTAAATTAGATAGCTTTCTACTAACAGAAATCTTTTCCCCGAGTAGCTATTTCTAAATCATAATTAAGTCACCTCTTAACCTTCTCTTGGATAGACTTAATGCACTGATAATTACTCTCTCACTAAAAGGCATGTTTTCCAGACCTTACATCAGTGTTGTACCTCTTTTTTGAATCCTTTCCAATTTTTCAACTTCTTTTTTTAAAGGAACGGGAGTCAGTATTTTAATATTGGCCTTACTAATGCAGCGGTAATAGCATCTCAACACAGGGATGTTCCACAGTAAATTCACTACAAGTCACTTACTTACTTGGGCCCTGAGTCATGACTTCCTATGACCCCTCCCCCTTTCTCTCCCCCTTGAGCTGGTTGGGAAGTTTTCAACAAAACAATTTTGTGCTAGAAAATGCTGATTTGTCAAAACAAACTTTTTGTGGGAAATAGTCAGTTTCAGTTAAACTTTCAACAGAAAGATTTTTTCAGGTCCAGGATGGCATGTCTGGGTCATTACCAGAGAGAGAAAGAGAAAGAGACCCACCTGAGAATAGCAAGTAGCTCGTTAATGAGGGCAACTAGGATGTGGGAGATCCAGGTTCAATACCCCACTCTGCCTTATTTGGAGTAGGGATTTGAACCCGGGTCTCCCGCATCCCATTATTGATTATACAAAGAAGAAAAGCTCCAACAGGAAAGACTGCAGGTGACTCACTCTAGAATAGCTAATAGCCAGGTGGTTATGGCACTCACCTGTGATGTGTGAAACTGATTTTTAAAGAGATTTTCTGACCATAGTCATACTAAGTTCTTTCCTCCAGAATATCACAGGAACATCTTTAGATGGAACAGCGTGGCTTGAAGGCAAGTTAGACCATAAGAAAAGATATTGCAGACTAATCAAGAACGGTACCAAATCTAGTGGGTCAACAGAATCACTCACAGCATCCTGATTTAATGTGTTAAAGGAGGAGGAAGAAATGGCAACTTCACCTGTCATTGACATAGCAAACAGAGCTATACATAAAAGCAGCACTAAATGGTGACCTCTATGAGCACAGCTGTCAGATCATGGCAGACCACAGGACTGACTACAATACAAATGATACAGCTAATGATTTTACAGCAAGTATAATTTATTCATCCCATTTCCCCATCTCCCAATTCCAAGCTCTATTCCACTTTGACCTACCTAAGAGCTAACATAAAGATGAATAGTCCTACATATTAAAGATTAACTGAATGTAATGACAAGTCCAATCAAAACTTTGTTCTAGCTCACATTTTTATTTAAAAAGATTGAGGGATTTAAAATATTAGAAATTCAATTTAACTGCGCAATGAATATTTAGGATATCCAGCTGCTTCTTTTCCGCCCTGTTCAACCCACTGCAAATTTTTCACTTCATTAACAATTCACATTAAGATAGCCTTAAACCAAACATGATGAATGTTGCTAGATATACAAAAATTAATCGTATATTGCATGCTTGAAGTAATTAATTACTCATTTGGTAGAAGTGTAGTTAGAAGGATATTTTATTCAAAAGCAAATTTATCTAGTATATTGTACAACTCCCCCTCCCGCGTCCCGGTGAAAGAAATGTTGGGGAAAGAAAAGATTAATACCTTTCTTGACTTCAAAACCATGGACAGATGATCCATCTTTGAAGACGGTTGTAGGATGAAGCCTTATGCTTTGAATATTAGCCCTTTCAGCTGGATAGTTTTCCTTTAAAGCTAGCAGGAGTTGCTGCAGCCTAAGGTATTTCTATTTTATTCTAGCACTTGGGGCATAAATCTCAGAATATCAAAAGTATAACGGAAAAATGCAGTCGCATTTTCTAATTTCAAAGTCAGATTCTCACCATGAGCAACGGCCTGGTTATATATGGTTTTAGATAAAATCATTAGACAAATGTTCCAGGCACCAGAAGTGACTCACCATGTAATTAAATCAACTTTCCCAGGTGATGTATTGAGCATTTGTGTTGCCATAATGGACCCCCCTTTGCCCTTACTGACACCAAGGTTTTTTCCCTGCTCTCTTTCTCTAATCACTTACCCAGGGAACCCTCTTTCCCCAATCCTCATGACTTCCTTTACTCCTTTCCTGCCGTGTTACTTCTCACAAGACAAGCATCGTCTCTCCACATCCTCAAAATCCTTGATCCCACCAGCCTCTTCAGCTACCACCTGTGTCCCTCCTGCCTTTACCTCTAAGCTTATTGTACAGTCCAACTACAGACGCTTCCCTGAGTTCCTCTTTTCAAACTCCACCCTTGATTTGGCCCTTCAATCCGGCTTCTCCCTTCTCCACTTCACTGAAACTGCCCTCATCAAGGCCTCTCAATGACCTCCTCAGAACCAAGTCTCAGGCCCCCAACTCCACTCTGAATAGACAGTATTAAAGCAACTAAACCATCAAGACACTCCTTGAAATCTTATTCTTCCTTGGATTTTATGGCTCTGGCTTCCCAAGGTTCTACTCCTACCTCTCAGCATCTCCTTAGTGGGTCATCCCTGCCCTCTTCTTCCCTATTCTTTATGGAATACCACAGGGCTCCACCCATGGCTCATTTCTTTCTTTCTTTTACGCATACACTGGGTGATTTTTGCCACTCACCTGGCTTCAATTCCCATCCTTACACCACTGAGTCTTAAATCTATCTGTTCACTCCTGACCAGTCTCTCTCTCATTCTAATCCTTAATCTTGGTTTCTCTCTCTGATCTCTCTTTCTGGATGTCTCACAACCAGCTAAAACTTAAACATGGCCAAAACTGAATTCTCTCACAGGAATAAGAGAACAGCCATACTGGGTCAGTCAAATGGTCCATCCAGCCCAGTATCTTGTCCTCTGATAGTGACCAATGCCAGGTGTTTCAGAAGGAATGAACAGAACAGGCAATCATCAAGTGAGCCATCTTCTGTCATCCAGTCCCAGCTTCTGGCAGTCAAAGATTTAGGGACACCCAGAGAATGGGGTTGTGTCCATGACCATCTTTGCTAAGAGCCATTGATGGACCTATTTGCCACGAACTTATCTAATTCTTTTTTGAACTCTGTTATACTTTTGACCTTCACAACATTCACTAGCAACGAGTTCCACAGGATGACTGCGCATTGTGTGGAGAAGTCTTCCCTCCCAAGCCTTTCTGACTCCCCTCTTTCTCTGTCATTGACAGCATGATCACCCCAGTATCCAGACCCCATGACACGTGGGGGGGGAGGGGAGAGGAGGAAGGAGGGCTCTAACTTTTTTCACAGGCTCTTGCCTCCCCTTCCCCCCACCCCAATCATGGCAGTGTCCAAATGCTGCTGCTTCTTTCTCGGGAGTGTCCCTAAGGTCATCTTTAGCTATACCATTTAACCCTATAGCGTTGGTTTGTCTTTGTTAACACCTATTCAGCTCAAATGACTGGGGAAAACTATGGAGAATATTATATTATTTATTTATATTTGTAAAGACTCAGCACTCCTGCCTTTGCAGTTAGGGCTGAGGAAGCTTGCACTCCACTTCTCTAATCGTCTGGTAAACACAAAGACAAGACGACTTTCATGATATTTCTACAGTGAAAGGAAAAAAGAATCTGGCCTTATTCATAAAATCATAAAGCAGCAAAAAATGGATACAAACTTTTTAAAACCCCTTTGGCAAGTACTTTTAGTACCATCTCACTATAAAGTCCATGAAAAGTCTGGCTAACAAAAGGGTCTTACACTGTGCTCTGAAGCATGCCAGATTCTGATTCTGATGGAGTCCCATGACAGCAGGTTCCTGAGGCATGGTTGCTCCACTGAGAATGTCCTGCTGCTAGCCACGGAAGTTTAAACCCCAGAACTGACAGCAAAAAACAGCCCAGCAGATCATAATTCCCATGGCACAGAACTGACAACATGACAAGTTCACACAGAAAACCTTTTACTCAAGTTAGCAAAACTAAGCTAGTCAACTTTGCAATAATAAAAATAAAGCTAAAACTCCCTCAATTTTAACGGTCTGTGGTGTTTTCATGGCAAAAATATGTGAATATTAGGAACCGGCAACTTTTTTCAGTTCATGATGTGCTTTTGCACATGAAAGCTAGAGTAACAAGTGAATTTATATTGTACAAATTCCTCTGGAAGGGACACAGTTACAGGAATTGAATAATTGTAAGAATTTAAATTTGACTTGCTACTAAACTTTCAAATATATAATTTGGACTAATCATATTTTTATTACTTGGTAAGAATTTCAAATATGTATTAGCTTAGATAGGAAAGGAACATAAAAAGGCATGTGATGTCCAGCGACAAATCAAACTTACTTGAAATGTGACTTTTACAGCATGACTAGATTCCAAAAATCAGATTAAATGCATTTTTCAAAATAACTGATCTTTTGCAATGTAAAGTTATAATAAAGAGCAAGAAAACAATTTTCACTACTTTAGAACAATCTACAAATAAACTGGCCCTCTACCAATTTACATTTTTAATTTATTTATGTATTTAAACTTCAGCTAGGTACACAATGAAGTTAGTTAACAATTAAAAAAATATTTTTCCAGTATGGAAAATGCTCTTTATCATGCTACATTATTTTAAAGTTCTTTGCAGTGTTGTTGTGGCCATGTTGGTCCCAGGATATGAGAGAGACAAGGTGAGTGAGGTAATATCTTTTATCCAATGATTATTGCCTCACCTACGTTGTCCCCCACGTTATTTTAAAGTCATACAGTCATAGCTTCAGGAATATATTTACATTACATTTTGAGAATGAAAAATAATTGCTTGTGATAAAATTAGTTTAACATATGGCATGCTGTCGGCTGTCAACCTTAATGCATAGCACAAAGAATCCAAATGTTAAAATATATGCTGGACTTGTTAGCCCATCCATATATTGATTCTATTTTCTACATATCAGCACCAATGGTTGCCTCTTTAGCCCAACTTTTATTTATGATTCATTGCTTTGTAGGACTTGTGACATACCACAGGTACTAAACATTTCAGAAACATTCATTGACACATCAATTCTGTCTATATAGGGTGAACAAAAACTGCAATATTCAAAAATAAAAAGGGCTAAACTATACCCATGTGGACAGTTTATCATCTATGATCCTACTGGTGAAAGGAACACTGCCATCTTGAATTTAGCTAATTTAAAAAAAAAAAAAAAGTTTTAATTGTCATGTGACCCCATCTCAATTTCTGTGGTCGTAAATTAAGTTTCCCTGTTTTAAGCTTCTTTTCCATCTTGCTGTGTAAAAAGAACCACACAAGGCCAAATGACCAAGGCCCCAATCCAGCAAAGACTCATCCATGTGCTTAATTTTAAATACAAATGCTCATGTTGAACTTGGTGGGCCAGATCATCAGCTGTTGATTCCAATGGATCTATGCTGATTTATGCCAGCTGAGGATCGGCCCATTGGATCTACTCTATTTGCAAGCTTATATACAGTAACTCCTCACTAAAAGTCATCCGGTTAACATTGTTTCGTTGTTACGTTGCTAATCAATTAGGGAACATGCTTGTTTAAAGTTGCGCAATGCTCCCTTATAACGTAGTTTGGCAGCTACCTGCTTTGTCCACTGCTTGCAAGATTCTCTGGAAGAGTAGCCCCTCCTTGTGGGGATTAGAACCAGGGGGACCGGCATCAGCTCCCCTAAATTCCCTGTAAGGAATGTGGCTCGGCAGCTGCCGAGCAGCAGTTCAGGTGGCCCTCCCCCCACTGCCTTGCTGCTCCTGACCTGCCCTCTGCCTTGGAGCTGCTCCCCGGAGCTTCCTGCTTGCTGGGGGGCAGGGAGGGGAGAGAGAAGATGGGTGCTGATATCAGGATGTCCCCCTGCTCCTGCCCCGCTCTCCACAAAGCGGAGGAGGGGGACAGGGCTCGGGGACAGAATGGAGGGAGCTTGCTGGAAGCTGTTGCTTCCTGTCTGAACTGGCTGATCTGTTTAAAAGGGCAATGTACTTGAAGGGGGGGGTCAGCGTACTTAAAGGGACAATACACGTCTCTCTCACTCATGCATGCACCCCCCAGCACTTTGGAAAGTCAGCACCTGTGCAGCCGTGCATGTGCTGTCAGGAGGAGGGAGTGGTGCGCTCCAGCTGGATAGCGTGGGCTCATCATCATCATGTTCAGTGTTTGCAGGGAAGTGTTTGCAGCTACTGCCCTGCATCTGTTGTGTTTCCTCCCTCCTGCCTCAGTCCATGCTGCCTTGTAGAGTGTGAGGCTACATTAACAACAGCGTATTAACCCTTGAGGGCTCAGCCAAGTGCTAGTTCATCATTTAGCAGCACGGCATTCCCTGGGAAATATTCCACCCTCTTACTCCACCACCTTCACAATCATTCATTGCTGTGTACAACATTAAACTGTTTGTTTAAAATTGTTTAAAACTTATACTGTATATGTATATAATGTCTTTGGTCTGGCAAAAAAAAATTCCCTGAAACCTAACCCCCCACATTTACATTAATTTTTATGGGGAAATTGGATTCGCTTAGCATCGTTTCGCATAAAGTCGCATTTTTCAGGAACATAACTACAACGGTAAGTGAGGAGTTGCTGTATTTGCAGGACTGTGGACTAGCTGATTACATGGAATAGGGAGAAGTGCTGTCAGGTACACAAAGTAAAGAAAACAAAATAACAGAGAAAAATGCTCTCTTTAATCTTGCTTACAGTCATTTTAGTGCTCCAGAGTGAAGATTGATTTTTAAATTGACTGTGTCAAAATCCTCTAAAAATATTCTTATACAATAGATCAAGACTTTGCCAAGTCAGCCTTTACCATCTAAACGATAACGCAAAATTTTAACTAGTGAAATACAACAGAAAATTGTTAAACAAGTTGAAATGTGTCCTTAGCCTATTGCCTTTTCCCTACAGTAAGTATGCAAAAAACAAATAAAAAACCAACCAACCATCAATCCATTCATCAGTGGTCATTAGGAGATCCCTGTGGTAACTAGACATTTAAGAGGAGCTTAAGAAAAAGAGTTTTGTCACACTTAGCTGTTTCAGCTCTAAGCAATCAACCTCTAGTAGATGCATTCATCCAATATAGCTGGATGTCTGAGTCTCTACTAATACATTAAAGGCAGCTTGCTAATCATTTTAACAAACTCCTCCAATATGTGCTAAGCGCCCCCACAGTCAGGTCAAGAGGAGGAGACAGACTATTATTAGTATAAAATCACTCCCCTATACCCACCATGGGCTGACCCAAGCTATCGCGGAAGCTCAGCACATAATAGAGCAGGGGTGGGCAAACATTTTGGCCCGAGGGCCACATCTGGGAATAGAAATTGTATGGCGGGTCATGAATGCTCACAAAAGTGGGGTTGTGATGTGGGAGGGGGTGAGGGCTCTGATTGGGGGTGCGGGCTTTGGGGTGGGGCCAGAAATGAGGAGTTCAGGGTGCGGGAGGGGGCTCCGGGCTGGGAGTGTGGGGCTGGTGATGAGAGGTTTGGGGAACAGGAGGATGCTCCGGGTTGGGACTGAGGGGCTTAGAGGGCATGAGGAGGATCAAGGGTGCGGGAAGGGGAGTGAGGTGCAGGGAGAGGCTCAGGGGTGCAGGCTCCAGGCGGCGTTTACCTCAAGTCGCTCCCGGAAGCAGCGGCATGGCCCCCCCTCCGGCTCCTACACACAGGCATGGCCAGGCAGCTCTGCACGCTGCTCCATCCACAGGCACCGCCCCTGCAGCTCCCATTGGCTGCGGTTCCCAGCCAATGGGAGCTGTGGGGGTGGCGCTTGCGGCGGGGGCAGCGTGCAGAGCGGAGCCCCTTGGCTGCCCCTATGTGTAGGAACTGGAGAGGGGCCATGCCGCTGCTTCCGGGAGCTGCGTGGAGTGGCCCCCGACCCTGCTCCCTGTCTGGAGCGCCGGAATGGGGCAAGCTCCAGACCCCGCTCCCCAGCGGAAGCTCGAGGACCAGATTAAAACGACTGGCGGGCCGTAGTTTGCCCACCCCTGTACTAGAGGAATTCATTTAAATAGTTAGTTATTTTTTGTGGGTCTCCTTTTACATTTTCTGCTAATTCTCAGAAGGCTAGATTGAGTCTCCACACTCAGCCCTGAGTAGGAGGTGGCAAGTTGCTGCATCAGGCCAGAGGGTAAAACCAGGAAGAAACTGATTCAGAGTCAATGGGAAGAAGTAATTTACTGCATCTCAGAAAAGGATGCAAGCTTCCTTTCCCTCCCACTGATGCCTGGCCAGTTCTATAGGCCAGCATATTGGTGGGGAAAGTCATGCTACCGGCTTGTTTGTAGTAATCCAGAGTCAAGATCTGGGTAGCCCTACCCACTACCTCTCTTCTCTCCCTACCTTGAAGCCACATTAGGATTAGCAACAATCTAGCCTAGGTAATTTAATGAACCAAGTGCCACTGTCATGTTTTCAGGATGTATCAGAGCCTATAACAAAGGACCTCCTCTGTTTACCAAAGAAACACAGGGCATGAAATCCTGACCCCACTGAAGTCAATGGTAAAACCCACAATTAATTAAATGGAGCCAGGATTTCAGTCAGGATCTTTTGGCAATCCTATAATATGTGTATTGAAGAAATGCAGTATGCTAACATAACACACTTGGAATAAAAAGTATATTTTAAAAATACTTCAGGGAACTATTTTGAATTACTATATTTTTTAACCCAGGGTTAATTCCATAGCACATGTTTCTGGTCAGATTCAACTTCATTTGTATTGCTAACTATTCCAAATGATACAATTTCTCTGTTCCTCACATGCTTCATCTTAAACACATTTATTAAATATATTCCCAATATACTATATGACTTTAATATGACTTCGTTTTCTTTTCAAATAAAATTTGTGATGTGACGGTACAGAAATTTATTTCTGCACTTCACAATGAACTCCAGGGAATTAGTCAAACACTTTTTTGTTTGAATATTCTCATTGACATCCCTTTGACACTGACTCATAATCCTAAATCTAACATGGCAAAATAAATGAGGTTGCTTAGGCTAAACTCATAAGAGCTAATTTGTGTTCAGCACCTGCTCAGCCAAAAAACTAAAAGGGGAAGTCTTGGGAGCATTAAAAAACCATTTAAAATATGTTCTTGTTGCAACATCTAAACAAAGCAGCATTCAAAAGTAGAAACATCTCCAAATGCATGTGAGAAATGACCTATGGCAAAACAAGAAATATATACAGCACCTCTGCTGTATTTCTTTTGATGAAAGCTGAGCTAAGGCATTTTACAGATGCAAAGATATTAGAGTGTATCTTTTTTTCTGGGAAGAGAAGGGAAAATGGAAAAAAATGTGCTTCAGGTTAGAAAACATACCCATAGCTGTCTTGAATATCCAGATCAGCCTCTTGATCAGAACCTCTGTATTTATCAGGATCTGGAAGGGTGCTTGGGTCAAATTCCTCTTCACTTCCACTATAATCCAGAAAGGCCTCAGCTTCCTCTTCAACCTGAAGGAGAATGAAGAGTTACAGACTCAAACAGACAATTCCAGATTTTCAGCTCTCCCAGTACTAAAAGTGCTCTAAGGAAACACCACCACCTTCAAATTCATGCATCAAGACTACTGCCCTTGCAGTCAGGGAGAACTGATTCCTTTCATTCTCCATCAGTGGTGTTCTCTCACTGCTAGTAAGGATCAATGTTGAACAAAGAAGATATTCAAAAATAAAACCAGAGAATTTATGTTCAAATGTTGCATTTTCAAACAATTCTGTTTAAATCTACCAAATCCAGAAAAGGTTTTGGCAGCAACTTAAAAACACCCATCTGAGAGCAGATGTGTGACGAGAGTTTTAAAACTACTGAATGTATTTCTGAGAGAGTGTAAAAAGACATGGGGATGTGCACAGCTTAATCGGTTTTGTAGCATGTGTTTTACGAAACAGACTGATTTAAAACTCAGTCAGGTTTCCTTGCAGCTATAAGCCATGACATGCCGAAGAGTGAATGCAACTTAAGGATGCATTAACTTTTCAAGGGAGTTCTGATAGCCACAGTGGATGAGAAGTGTTCTCCAACCCTACCCTCTCCTCTCCCTGCCCACACTAAGTCCACATCCTCCCCTTGCACATACTCAACACCTCTCAGAGTCCTCTGCAGAGTCTGGGAAAGTTTGGCGGAGTCTGACGGGTTCCTTAGAAGTGTTGAGTCCATCCAAGGGTCTTGGGGAATATACTCGGACCTACTGCCATCATAAATTTTACTAGTCTATCTGCTTACAGGCATGGGGTGAGAAGACAGACTGAAGGGAAGATGTGGCTCTACATGCACGCAAATCAAACCAACCAGAGCTTGTAGACACCTCTAGGTAATTTTAAGCAATATGAATCCTGGATTCATTCATTCTTATACTGAAAAGAAAACACGAAATACAAGTATAGATAAACAAAGACATTGCCATATTTTCTTTATGCACCTAAATAGCACTTGTATGACAAGAATTCCCACAATAATATTCTTTTTTAAATTGCCTTTGACTTTACAGTAATTTATCATAAAAATGTACATGCTTGACATTTAATGATTCTTTTATTTCTATTTTCCTCTTTTCATCCATCTCCAATCACTGTATTAGGTATGTGCACCCCTCACCAGAGCAAAAATCCCTTTGTGCTTTTCCCAGAAAAGTTTTCTTGAAGATCTTTGGATGCACAAAGACAGCAAGGAAATAGCAAGGAGAGTGTGAATTAATCACCACTGCAGGAATCCCCTTAATGTTCCCCACAACGAAGCTCCCACAGTGTACTGAAAAGGTCATGGAGAGTGAGCAAGCGGAAATGAAAAAGCAGGTTTTCTGTTAGAAGCAGCATGCTCAACATTAGTGCATTGTGTTCTAGAGTAGTTCAAAATACCAATAAGGGAAACTGTATGGTTGGAGTGTGGTGTATATAAACCACTAAAAGCAATGTGAGGCCCAGGCTGGGTCAACACTAAAAAGTTAGGTTGACCCAGCTATGTCACTCAGGGATGTGAAAAATCCACACCCTGGAGTGACACAATTAAGCTACCATCAGTGCAAGAGAGTGCTATGTTGATGGAAGAATTACTAACGCCAGTGGAGGAACTCCTCCTATCAACGTAGGTAGTATCTCCCCTGAAGCACTATACAGGTGCAGCTGCAGTGTTGCCACTATGCCGCTGTAGTGTTTCAAGCGTAGACAAGCCCTCAGCAGCACTGCAAACTACCTAAGGAAAAATAACCAACTGAACAGCATATATGATTGCCATGAATCTCAGATGCTACTTCACAGCAAAATTACAAAAATAAAAACGTATGGAAGGTGTTTTGGGAATTAAACAATAGTTATCTCACAAAATTACTGTTCTTTAGCTCATCAGTTGCTATAGTATTTTAGAGTCTTTCAGTCAGAGGCGGATTACCATTTTGTGGAACCCTGTGTCAGGACAACTGGGGGCCCCTCCCCACCGCTTCCGCCCGCCATGCTCCTGCCATGGAAATGGGATCGGGGCGTGGAGGCTTACCCAAGCCTGCCCTCCCGGCGCTCCTGGGCAAGCCCCCGTGTCCCAACCCCACTCCCTGGCAGGCGCGCTGGGTGGGCGGAGCAGGTTGGGGCCCGGGCACCCATTTTTCCCAGGCCCCCCAATTGGCCAGGGCCCCTGGGCACGGGTCCTGTTGGCCCAGTGGCTAATCCGCCACTCCTTTCGGTTGAACATAACAAACTCAATAGTACTACAACAAAAAGATAGTTTGGAGGTTACGTTTTTGATGAGTTTCCATGTCTAAAAGGTATTCTAGATTAGATTACAGCACATTTACATTTTTTTAAAAACATCCCTCCCTTTCTATCTGTTCTTGGATACAACTGCTGGATCTCATATTCACTAAGAAAATTATACTTGAAATAAACTAAGACAAACAGTAATCTTAGTTCATAGGTTCCAACGCCAGAAAGACCAGTGTGATCCACTCACTCGTCTGACCTCCTGTATAACACAGGTGGTCAGTTGTGGCATGAAATAAAAGGTTTTGTAATAAACGCATATGTGTAAGTGTATCACAGAACAGTGTGTTCTAAAGGTTTTATTGGCACTCATTTGTGATGATCTGTATAACTCACTCAAGTCACGTAGATATTCTAATTTTATGAAATAAAACATTGATATCACATCTTGCTATCACGTATTCTCTCATTATTTGTGTACACGTACACACAAGGGAGACACATGCATGGTATGTAGATCTAAGTTTGTGCTTTATGTTCTCATTACAGATTCATTTTGTAGACTGAAACTTGCAAAGAACTTCTCAAGATAATATTCAAACTGAATTACAACTAAAGAAATAAATGACAAAAATGCCATATTTGTTTAATCAGAATTCATAAAGTAGTATTTGATATTAAGAGTATCACCTGTTGTATATTTATTAAAATATTAATAAATGCTTATATTATTATACATCTTCCACAGATTAATAAAAAGCTCATTTTTCACTCCTGCTTCATAAGTTTCAGTCATATAGTCAGGAAGCAGAAACTATGTGACTGAATTTTCACATAATCCACTGTGAGTAACAAATACTGAGCAGTTGAAGCAAACAAGTCAAGCAACCCATAGAATGAACGTGTGTCAAAGTAAATTCAGCTAATACATATAAGTATTCAGCAAATACTTACAAATAAAGAGCTACATTCACAGAATTAGGAGTGGTTCTTTCTAAACTAATCAGAAAATGGATTAAGTTCAGAACAGATGGATATTTTCACCAGCTCTAATTTAAAAAGCACAAAGTAACTTTCAAAGTTCCATTAGCACAAATGAGAATAAAGTTTTGTCACAGAAAGAAGGAAAAGTTAGAGGTCTAGACTACTGAGGGAAATAGGACCTAACAGACCCTGCGTTGCTAAACTCATTCTGCCAAGGGGGAACAAATTATCATGTTTAACTCTGGCCCATGGACTGGGTCTACTAATTTAGATAAAAAAGCAAGCTACCCTCAACCCCAGGGAACTTCCACTGATATCAGAGAGAATTATTTGCACAAAGACTTAAGGACAGAATATGCCCCTGGCTCTGCAAACACTTATGCACAGTCCCATTGAGTTAAATGGGACTGATCTTCGAACAAACCTAGTCATCACATGCACCTTTGCTGACTCAGGCCCTATAAATGTAGGCCCGGTCTTGTAAAGCATTTAAGCACGTTTAAACATGTGAATAGTTCCCTTAAGTCACTAATACGCTTTCTACCCTTTGTTCATTTGGCTATTTGCAAATACAGTTACCCAATTTGCATTGCAATTATTTACATATATGCATAAATTAGTTGCAGGATTGAAAACTTAAGTTATTTGAAAATCTTACCCCTACGTCATCATTAAACTTCAGAATTAATGTGCCGCTGGATTAATGGTATAGGTCACATCTTCTAGAGATGTTGAGGTAGGCTAAGACAGAATGATACCAGCTCACTTTAAGAGGGTATCTTTGTAACCATGTGGACTAGCAACTACATTATTTTTGTAATCAAAAGCCTGTGCCCCGGAGAATGCAAACATGTGACGGGGGTTAGATAAATACCACAAGCAGGCTAGCGTTCACATCCAGGTCAGGAGTTTGATAGCCCTGTTCCAGAAGATACACAGAGGCTGAAAATCTATTAAAGAAATGATGTTCATTGAATGGCACTTCACCACCATATCTGACAAATAAGCTCAAAGTCAAATGTTTACTTGAATAGGACAACCTTTGTCCTCTGTTATATACTAGCTAAAGCATTTTTAATAAAGTGAGATAAAAAGGGAGGGCAGAAAACATACCATGAAAATGTGTGTACACATAGAAAATGTCTTATGAATTAACTTTAGTTCTTATCTTATTACATTAAATTATCTTGAATTGCAATTTGTATGTACAAACACTTAAGCCATTTACGGATTCCTGGAGGGGGAATTATTTCTGTACTGTCAATTCTATCTATAGTAATTTATATAATGCATAATGGTTCAGTTTTTCTGTTTGACTAAGGAAACTGAATACAAAAGTATTGTGTTTTGTTTAAGAATTCTTGGTCTGAGTTTGCTAGCAGTTATTCTCATGAAATATTCATCTGACTATATTAAAACACTGAATACGTCTTGAGATCTGTCACCTTTAGCATTCATTAATGATGTACTTGGCCTCTGGTAGTAACTGATGAGGAATGCTTGTGATTTTAATACTAACTATACATTAAATATATATATATATATATATAAATTATTAATACTGGTAGTAGATTACCTGATGCAAGTGCCTAATTCTATGCAAACACCTTAAATATGCTTAAATATGCAGTTGAATGGCGTTAGCATACTGTTGGCAGAGGAGCCCATGTTCTCTCATTATCTTTCCGAGTGGTCTCATGTAAACACTGAAGAGAATTATTTCAGCATTTCCATATTTATTGCAGCATTCTGTACCATATCTTTGTGTCAAGCCTGGTTATTGCACTGCTGATGTAACACTATTACCTATACTCCCGTATACCCTTTTACCATGTAACAGAGACAAATGAATTTATGTTGACAACTACTCCTGTCATGGGCATATTTCAGAACTACAGAACATACAGAAGTTGTACGAAGTACTATATTTCAGTTTCTACTTTTCAGAATTAAATAGGTTGCTCACTCTCCAATCTATCTCAGTAGCAAATATACCTTTATATCTACAGATTATATCTCCAGGAAGCACTTAATTTACCTTGTTAGGGGTGTGTGTGTGTGTGTGTGTGTGTGTGTGTGTGTGTGT